>NC_138307.1:64361618-64881618 GCF_965601325.2 Salmo salar | reverse complement strand
TAGTCTCCTCTGAACAGTTGATGTTGAGATCTGTTATTTGAACTCTGTGAAGCATTTATTTGGGCTGGTAACTCTAAGGAACTTATCCTCTGCAGCAGAGGTAACTCTGGGTCTTCCTTTCCTGTGGCATCCTCATGTGATCCAGTTTCATCATAGCACTTGATGGTTTTTGCGACTGCACTTTTTGCAGATTGACTGACCTGCATGTCTTATAGTAATGATGGACTGTCATTTCTCTTTGCTTATTTGAGCTGTTCTTGTTATAATATGGACTTGGTCTTTTACCAAATAGTGTTATCTTCTGTATACCACCCCTACCTTGTCACAACACAACTGGTTGGCTCAAACGCATTAAGAAGGAAATAAATTCCAGAAATGTACTTTTAGCAAGGCACACTTGTTAATTGAAATGCATTCCAGGTGACTACCTCATGAAGCTGGTTGAGAGAATGCCTAGCGTGTGCAAAGCTGTCATCAAGGCAAAGGGTGGCTACTTTGAAGAATCTGAAATCTAAAATACCACTAGCAATACATCAACTAGTAACACATCAACTAGCTAACCATCAACTAGCTGTACATCAACTGGCTATACATCAACTAGCAATTCATGAACTAGCTATATGTCAACTAGCTATACGCCATCGAGCTATATGTCAACTAGCTATCCATCAACTAGCTACACGTCAACTAGCTACAAGTCAACTAGTTACACGTCAACTAGCTATAGGTCAACTAGCTACAGGACAACTAGCTACACGTCAACTAGCTACACGTCATCTAGCTATACGTCAACTAGCTATACATCAATTAGCTACACATACACTAGCTATACGTCAACTAGCTATACGTCAACTAGCTATACGTCAACTAGCTATGCGTCAACTAGCTATACGTCAACTAGCTATATATCAACTAGCGATACATCAACTAGCTACACATCAACTAGCTACACATCAACTTGCTATATATAAACTAGCTACACATCAACTAACTACACATCAACTAGCTATACATCAACTAGCTATACATCAACTAGCTACACATCGAGCTACACATCAACTAGCTATATATCAACTAGCTACAAATCAACTAGCTATACATCAACTAGCTATACATCAACTAGCTATACACCAACTAGCTACACATCAACTAGCTATACATCAACTAGCTATACATCAACTAGCTACACATCAACTAGCTATATATTAACTAGCTATACACCAGCTAGCTACACATCAACTAGCTACACATCAACTAACTACACACCAACTAACTACAAATCAACTAGCTACAAATCAACTAGCTATACATCAACTAGCTATACATTAACTAGCTATACATCAACTAGCTACACATCAACTAGCTACACATCAACTAGCTATATATCAATTAGCTACAAATCAACTAGCTATACATCAACTAGCTATAAATTAACTAGCTACACACCAACTAGCTACACATCAACTAGCTACACATCAACTAGCTATACATCAACTGGCTATACACCAGCTAGCTACACATCAATTAGCTACACATCAACTAACTACACATCAACTAGCTACAAATCAACTAGCTATACATCAACTAGCTATACATTAACTAGCTACACACCAACTAGCTACACATCAACTAGCTACACATCAACTAGCTACACATCAACTAGCTATACATCAACTGGCTATACACCAGCTAGCTACACATCAATTAGCTACACATCAACTAACTACACATCAACTAGCTACAAATCAACTAGCTACAAATCAAATAGCTATACATCAACTAGCTATACATTAACTAGCTACACACCAACTAGCTACACATCAACTAGCTACACATCAACTAGCTATACATCAACTGGCTTTACATCAACTGGCTTTACATCAACTGGCTTTACATCAACTAGCTATACATCAACTAGCTACACATCAACTAACTACACATCAACTAGCTACACATCAACTAGCTACAAATCAACTAGCTATACATCAATTAGCTATACAACAACTAGCTATACACCAACTAGCTACACATCAACTATACATCAACTAGCTATACATCAACTAGCTATACGTCAACTAGCTACACGTCAACTAGCTACACGTCAACTAGCTATACGTCAACTAGCTATACGTCAACTAGCTATACATGAACTAGCTATACATCAACTAGCTATACATCAACTTGATATACATCAACTAGCTACACGTCAACTAGCTACATGTCAACTAGCTATACGTCAACTTGCTACACGTCAACAAGCTATACGTCAACTAGCTACACATTAACTAGCTACACGTCAACTAGCTATATGTCAACTAGCTATACTTCAACTAGCTATACGTCAACTACCTATATGTCAACTAGCTATACACCAGCTAGCTACACATCAACTAGCTACACATGAACTAGCTATATGTCAACTAGCTATACGTCAACTAGCTATACATCAACTAGCTACACGTCAACTAGCTACACGTCAACTAGCTACATGTCAACTAGCTACACGTCAACTAGCTATACGTCAACTAGCTATACGTCAACTAGCTATACGTCAACTAGCTACACATCAACTAGCTACACATCAACTAGCTACAAATCAACTAGCTATACATCAATTAGCTATACAACAACTAGCTATACACCAACTAGCTACACATCAACTATACATCAACTAGCTATACATCAACTAGCTATACGTCAACTAGCTACACGTCAACTAGCTACATGTCAACTAGCTATACGTCAACTAGCTACACGTCAACTAGCTACATGTCAACTAGCTATACATGAACTAGCTATACATCAACTAGCTATACATCAACTTGATATACATCAACTAGCTACACATCAACTAGCTACATGTCAACTAGCTATACGTCAACTTGCTACACGTCAACAAGCTATACGTCAACTAGCTACACGTTAACTAGCTACACGTCAACTAGCTATATGTCAACTAGCTATACTTCAACTAGCTATACGTCAACTACCTATACGTCAACTAGCTATACACCAGCTAGCTACACATCAACTAGCTACACATCAACTAGCTATACGTCAACTAGCTATACGTCAACTAGCTATACGTCAACTAGCTACACGTCAACTAGCTACACGTCAACTAGCTATACGTCAACTAGCTACACGTCAACTAGCTACACGTCAACTAGCTATACGTCAACTAGCTATACGTCAACTAGCTACACGTCAACTAGCTACACGTCAACTAGCTATACGTCAACTAGCTACATGTCAACTAGCTACATGTCAACTAGCTATACGTCAACTAGCTATACGTCAACTAGCTATACATCAAATGCTTTTCTTTGATTTTAGACTTTCAAGGACCCTCCTATGAACTTCAAAACAAAAGTGTTAGCGCCAAAGTTTCAAACAGAAAGAGATGTTAGCGCTCAACTCCTCCATCCTTCTGCTTGTTTTCTTCCCATCCCCCTCCCCCAACCTCTGCCCCCTCCTCCTCCACTCTCCTTCTCCTTGTCTTCTTCACATAACCCTCCCCCCACCTCCGCCCCCTCCTCCTCCTCCATCCTTCTGCTTGTTTTCTTCTCATACTCCTCCCCCAACCTCCGCCCCCTCCTCCTCCACTCTCCTTCTCCTTGTCTTCTTCACATAACCCTCCCCCCACCTCCGCCCCCTCCTCCTCCTCCATCCTTCTGCTTGTTTTCTTCTCATTCTCCTCCCCCAACCTCCGCCCCCTCCTCCTCCACTCTCCTTCTCCTTGTCTTCTTCACATAACCCTCCCCCCACCTCCGCCCCCTCCTCCTCCTCCTCCATCCTTCTGCTTGTTTTCTTCTCATACTCCTCCCCCAACCTCTGCCCCCTCTTCCTCCACTCTCCTTCTCCTTGTCTTCTTCCCATAGCCCTCCCGCCACCGTCGCCCCGTCCTCATTCTCTTCCAAAGGCCCTCAGTCATTGAACTCTGATACAGGGCCTCATAATAAAACAAAACCACTGGTTTAATATCCTCTATGATATTCTGGGCAGAGACAGCAGAGCTCTAGTCTTCTGTACTACTGGGTCCCAGTCTTCAACCACCAAATCTCTCTCTCTCTCTCTCTCTCTCTCTTTCTCTCTCTCTCTCTCTCTCCTCTCTCTCTCTCTCTCTCTCTCTCTCTCCGTGAAGATGGATCAGAAGAAATATTTGGATGATCACACAAACTAAATCGTGTGAGAGCCCCAAAGTGCAGTGTACACACACACACACGTGCACACACTGAGAGAGACAGTCATTCCAGGGCGTACATGTTTTCTTTTCATCGCTGTGGGTGTTAGAGGTTTATATAGCACTCTGTTTGAAACTATTCAATCTAAAAACCATAACAAATGTTCTTCTCACGCATCAAGAGAATGTTTGAATTGAGATGTAGTATGGATACATTTTTTCTTGAACTTTGCAGTCTTAAATGTAGAAAAATAATGTTGTTTAAATAACTTATCCCTGAAACTTGGTTATTAAAATGTATTGAAAGAGGTTTTGTTTTAGCACAGAATCATTAACAATAGGAGGGTAGTTTGGTATTTTCCTCCACCACTTGTGCAAGTCAAAGAATAACCAACTACCTCAGTCACACATTAACAGCTCTTAACTGATGTACTCCCCAACTGCAGGGCTAAACACAAACTATTCAATATTTACTTTGGATTTCCTCAGGGTTGCAGATAAACATACTGTACGGTCAAAAATAAAATGAAGGTCATTTTTGTACAGTCTTATCTCAATAGAGCTACAAGCCCCTGGTACAGGACCTGATAGTGGGAGATCTGGAAGTACAGTACATGGGTATCCACGAAGCTAGGTGTAAAGTTTTATTTCATTTAAAGTATATGGCTTTGTACTCTGTGTTAGCCAGGGATCGGCATACAGCTAGACTAGGACGCTGCCTCAGTAAATCAATCGTCTGTCTACCACCTTTAAACTTTGCCCCATGACCCCCCGCCGCTGCTTCCACCAGCAGACAGACCATGAGCAGATGGGTGTCGATAGCACTCTCTCTCTCTCTCTCTCTCTCTGTTTCTCTCTTTCCTTGTCTCTGTCTCGCTCTCTCTGTCTCACTCTCTCTCTCTTTCCCCCTCTCTCTATTTGTGTCTCTTTCTCTCCTTAAGTTCAGTCATCTCTCTATGGTCCTGTCCTTTCTTCTCTCTCTCTGACTGTCTCTCTTCTGTGCTCTTCTGCCCCTAGGACAGGTCACATTGATGTTTGCTCCAGTTTGAATAAGTGAATACTGTATGAATCCTAAACCCCAGGGCAGGGCTGTCAATGGAGATGTCAATACATTTATACCACAGAGGCCACTGTGCCCTAGTATCCATGTCTACTTCTTAGTTGCCTGCAAGCCAAGAATGCACACACACACACACACACACCACACACACACACACACACACACACACACACACACACACACACACACACACACACACACACACACACACACACACACACACACACACACACACACACACACACACACTCTCACTCTCACACACTTAGCCCCCACAGTGTGAAATGATTGATCAGGGCTCCAATTTCTGCACCGCTCTGCGAAGCCACTCATCTAACCCCGACCCAGCTCTCTTGGTGAAAAGCACATGACACATATCTTCCAGGAGTAGAGGTCTCACCAGAGATATCACATCTCACAGAGACAGAGGAGAGGTCTCACCAGAGATATCACATCTCACAGAAATCCACTGGAGAGGTCTCACCAGAGATATCACATCTCACAGAGATCCACTGGAGAAGTTTCACCAGCAATATCACATCTCACAGAGATCCACCGGAGAGGTCTCACCAGAGATATCACATCTCACAGAGCTCTACTGGAGAGGTCTCACCAGTAACATCACATCTCACAGAGCTCTACTGGAGTGGTCTCACCAGTAACATCACATCTCACAGAGATCCCCTGGAGAGGTCTCACCAGCAATATCACATCTCACAGAGATCCACTAGAGAAGTCTCACCAGAGATATCACATCTCACAGAAACAGAGGAGAGGTCTCACCAGAGATATCACATCTCACAGAGATCCACTGGAGAGGTCTCACCAGAGATATCACATCTCACAGAGATCCACTAGAGAGGTCTCACCAGAGATATCACATCTCACCGAGACAGAGGAGAGGTCTCACCAGAGATATCACATCTCACAGAGATCCACTGGAGAGGTCTTTGGGACGTGGGTGAGAGACCAGAGAACTGGCATGACTAGTGGCCATCTGCCAAGGCAACTGGGCATACTGGGGAACAATAGCAGGACTGTGGGGAAGATTAGGACAGATATGGGAGTTGAACAGACAGTCAAACCATAAGAACAAGAGAGACACTGTCAGCGTTGAGACTCATGACAGCTGATCTGTTCAGCTACAATGTAGATGGATTTGTGTGTGTGAAACATCTAACCTCGAGTTAATAACCACTCACCCTCACAGGTCTCTCCTCCTCTACCACTCTGTCGCTTTTTACTCATCTACCACTCACCCTCACAGGTCTCTCCTCCTCCACCACTCTGTCGCTTTTTACTCATCTACCACTCACCCTCACAGGTCTCTCCTCCTCCACCACTCTGTCGCTTTTTACTCATCTACCACTCACCCTCACAGGTCTCTCCTCCTCCACCACTCTGTCGCTTTTTACTCATCTACCACTCACCCTCACAGGTCTCTCCTCCTCCACCACTCTGTCGCTTTTTACTCATCTACCCTCACAGGTCCGCGGCATTACGTCACCACCGCGGGGAAACAAGGAGTACAGCCAAAAGTGCCAACGACAGACGGCAATCTCTGTTATGTTGTTTGATTATGGTCCGCCCACACACACACACACTCGCACACACTGTATTTCAAACAGCACAGTTATGATTTGCTTCCAGGTGGTATAATTAGTTATTCATATTTTAATGTATTCCTCTGTTTCATCTTTCAGGACATATGATGTGGTAAACAATCTATTAATACTCAGCAGTGATCTGTATGCTTATGTAATATTATGCAATACAGACTGTTATCAAGGCAACCTGTGGTCTCGTTTGTGGTCCTTTAGCACCCCCACGTGTTTTTTTTCTACATGCACAGTTGTGGATAAGGCCTTGTTTTTTCCGTATGAAATGCTGGGTCTGATTCATTGATCATTTTCTATCCTCAGTGAAACTTTAATTACATTATGTTTGGGCTCTTTTTCATTGTCATATTCCATTCCCACGTGATCATCGGTCTATTATTGAAACCCAAGAGGTCAAAGGTCAGATGTGTAGCTTGACCACCAGATGGCGCCAAT
Organism: Salmo salar; assembly: GCF_965601325.2. NCBI lineage: Eukaryota > Metazoa > Chordata > Actinopteri > Salmoniformes > Salmonidae > Salmo > Salmo salar. The sequence continues at coordinate 64,874,321 of NC_138307.1, read as the reverse complement.
AAATTCATTTGAATTTATATATCAGGGCTGTCCAACTTCTGATTTTCATCCTCTCCTTCCAATCAGGGACTAATTCAGACCTGGGACACCAGGTGAGTGCAATTAACTACCAGGTAGAACCAGAAACCAGAAGTTTTTTGGCCCTCTAGGACCAGGCTTGAACAGTCCTGGTCTATATTGAGGACTGAATCCTAACGGGAGACGTACATGATGTAATCCAGACTGTCACAGTTATCACTGGAGACGTACATGATGTAATCCAGACTGTCACAGTTATCACTGGAGACGTACATGATGTAATCCAGACTGTCACAGTTATCACTGGAGACGTACATGATGTAATCCAGACTGTCACAGTTATTACTGGAGATGTACATGATGTAATCCAGACTGTCACAGTTATCACTGGAGACAAACATGATGTAATCCAGACTGTCACAGTTATCACTGGAGACAAACATGATGTAATCCAGACTGTCACAGTTATCACTGGAGACAAACATGATGTAAACCAGACTGTCACAGTTATCACTGGAGACAAACATGATGTAATCCAGACTGTCACAGTTATTACTGGAGATGTACATGATGTAATCCAGACTGTCACAGTTATCACTGGAGACGTACATGATGTAATCCAGACTGTTACAGTTATTACTGGAGATGTACATGATGTAATCCAGACTGTCACAGTTATCACTGGAGATGTACATGATGTAATCCAGACTGTCACAGTTATCACTGGAGACGTACATGATGTAATCCAGACTGTCACAGTTATCACTGGAGATGTACATGATGTAATCCAGACTGTCACAGTTATCACTGGAGACGTACATGATGTAATCCAGACTGTCACAGTTATCACTGGAGATGTACATGATGTAACTGGGTCTCGACCCCGCCCTGTGCAACTGGGTCCTGGACTTTCTGACGGGCCGCCCCCAGATGGTGAGGGTAGGAAACAACATCTCCACCCCGCTGATCCTCAACACTGGGGCCCCACAAGGGTACGTTCTCAGCCCTCTCCTGTACTCCCTGTTCACCCACGACTGCGTGGCTATGCACGCCTCCAACTCAATCATCAAGTTTGCAGACAACACTACAGTGGTAGGCTTGATTACCAACAACGACGAGACGGCCTACAGGGAGGAGGTGAGGGCCCTCGGAGTGTGGTGTCAGGAAAATAACCTCTCACTCAACGTCAACAAAACAAAGGAGATGATTGTGGACTTCAGGAAACAGCAGAGGGAGCACCCCCTATCCACATCGACGAGACAGTAGTGGAGAAGGTGGAAAGTTTTAAGTTCCTCGGTGTACACATCACAGATAATCTGAAATGGTCCACCCACACAGACAGCGTGGTGAAGAAGGCGCAACAGCGCCTCTTCAACCTCAGGAGGCTGAAGAAATTTGGCATGTCACCAAAAACACTCACAAACTTTTACAGATGCACAATCGAGAGCATCCTGTCAGGCTGTATCGCCACCTGGTACGGCAACTGCTCCGTCCACAACCGTAAGGCTCTCCAGAGGGTAGTGAGGTCTGCACAACGCATCACCGGGGGCAAACTACGCCAAAAAGATCGTCAAGGACAACAACCACCCGAGCCACTGCCTGTTCTCCCCACTATCATCCAGAAGGCGAGGTCAGTACAGGTGCATCAATGCTGGGGCCGAGAGACTGAAAAACAGCTTCTATCTCAAGGCTATCAGACTGTTAAACAGCCATCACTAACATTGAGTGGCTGCTGCCAACATACTGACTCAAATCTCTTGCCACTTTAATAATAAAAAATTGGATGTAATAAATGTATCACTAGCCACTTTAAACAATGCCACTTTATATAATGTTTACATACCCTACATTTCTCATCTCATATGTATATATTGTACTCTATACCATCTACTGCATCTTGCCTATGCCGTTCAGCCATCGCTCATCCATATATTTATATGTACATATTCTTATTAATTCCTTTACACTTGTGTGTATAAGGTAGTTGTTGTGAAATTGTTAGATTACTTGTTAGATATTACTGCACGGTCGGAACTAGAAGCACAAGCATTTCGCTACACTCGCATTAACATCTGCTAACCATGTGTATGTGGCCAATACAATTTGATTTGATTTGATTTGGCTATGAGGTGTGGCCAGTCCTCTTCTGGCTGTGCCGGGTGGAGATTATAACAGAGCATGGCCAAGATGTTCAAATGTTCATAGATGACCAACAGGGTCAAATAATAATAATCACAGTGGTTGTAGAGGGTGCAACAGGTCAGCACCTCAGGAGTAAATGTTAGTTGGCTTTTCATAGCCGATCATTCAGAGTATCTCTACCCCTCTTGCTGTCTCTAGAGAGTTGAAAACAGCAGGTTTGGGACAAGATAGCACGTCCGGTGAACAGGTTAGGGTTCCATAGCCGCAGGCAGAACAGTTGAAACTGGAGCAGCAGCACGACCAGGTGGACTGGGGACAGCAAGGAGTCATCAGGCCAGTTAGTCCAGGTGACCTTACACACTATCTATACAGTCCATCTCCCAGCATGCCATTTTCCCTTCATATAATACTGTTTTGTTTATCTATCAGTCTCTGTTACTGTGTCTCTGTGTTATTCATTGGGACAGTGGGTATTGTAATTCTCTAGTTAGATGGTGACGGCTGGGTTTTATTTGGAGTCTCTGAAGGAGCACGTCAGCAATGCAAGGACAGGCCACTGGTCCCAGGGTCTTACAGTAACTCCTAAACAGTGAATTAACAGGATTCTCTTCACTTTACTGTGTGATACTCAGGCGATTAGACAAGTGATCAGACTAGAAAGCAGTTTATTAACACTCACTCACTAGGTAGTGATGTAATGCTGTAACAAGTGTGTTTGTGTGCGCACATCTATGTATGTGTATGAATGTGTGTTTCTAACCATCCCCAGCTCTGTTGCTTTGTAACAACAGGCCATTGTTTGTGCTGTACGATCACAAATCTGTACAGAAGTTATACTGGACTGAATTGTGAAATTGCTCAACGTTCAACCCATATTGTGTTGAAAACAAACTATTCCGATAAATCCTTCGGGAATGTTTGGCTCTGTTTATTACACTGTAGATGATAGATGAGAAACACCAAGTTTACGAATGCCGAGAATAATGGTTAAAAGAGAGGAGTGAAGCACTGCAATAGGAAGCTGTTTTCATTGTCCGTAGCAAAACGTTTTACTTCGGTGTGCCCCAATGAATAAGACCCAGCAGAATGTCTCTATTTTACTTCCTGTTTTTTACTACAATACAGCTGTTCTCTTCCAAACAGAAACATGTAGACATCGGATAAACCCTGTTTTCTCAAGACACTAGATGTTTTGAATGCCACACAACATGAGATGTACATTTAATGAAAACATGGTGTCCAAATGTAGGTTTTAAAGGAAGATACAGTATACATTTTGGCCAGACATCAAACTTAAAACACTAACCAATGTATGGAGACCAGGGTAGGCCCTACTTTGTCTGAATATTCTGGAACAAAAGAACATTGTAGGAGATAGTGGGGTAAGTTGATCCAAATGGTAAGTTGAGCAACCCCTTTTTTCTGGGAAAGAAGTTAGAGTCTCTATAAGCTGCAATATGAGGTCTTAAACCTAGCATGAAATTGCATCCTTGTAGCTGTGTGGGCTAATATAGTCAAAAGATTTGCCTTGGAGTAAGCTGAGCCAATGGCCGTGGGGGAAGTTGAGCCAACGGAAACCATATCCCATATAAATAATGATTACATTTAGTCAGTTTTATGCCCAGTATGCAATGTGTCATGCATGTGAACTTGAGTGCATTTTTCTTGTTACAGAGCAGACATCATCATGCCCTGTGTATACAAATGTAAAACAAGCAGGGGTCTAGCCCCCCCTTGAGGTTCTTGAGAGAGCAGCCAAGGAAGTGAGAGAAGGGAAGAAGTCCATTTGAGCAGCAGCAAGGGATGAGAAATAGACTGAATTACACTGAAGAGGTACATTGACTAAAAACAAAACAAAACATGAACCTGTGTGAAAGAGAGGCTATGACAGATTAACAGAGCCACACAAGGTCTTATCTGATGACATGGAGTCTGAGCTTGATAAACATATCAAACATCTCACAGACCAGTTTCATGGGCTAAGTAGCCTCGAATGCAGAGAGCTTGCCTACGAATTAGTACATCGAAAGAACATCCATGTCCCAGACAACTGGTCAAGAAATGGAAGGGTAAGTGATATTGAACAGAAAGATCTACATCTGAATTTAGGCATACATTTAAGACCTACAATATATCATAACCCCATTCCATGAATTCAACTTTCACCCACTGTCACAGGACACCATCACCCACTTACCCCAAGGCTGCTCAACTCGTCCCTATGCTCAACTTACTTTATATCTAGGGTAAGTTGTGCCAAGAGACCACTTTTGTTGCACAAGCTATGTTTTCAAAACTGTTATGTTTACATGAATTCAGATTATTTCCAGGGATACAAAACATCCTGAAATATATGTAGATACCTGTATCTTTGTAGAAAGAATACAATTTCCCTTGACATAGGGGGTCGCACAATTGTCCCAGCGTTGTCCATGCTTGGCCGGTGTAGGCCGTCATTGTAAATAAGAATTTGTTCTTAACTGACTAGGATAGTTAAATAAAGGTAAAAATTTTAAAAAATGTCTCAACATACCCCCCTCTCCCCTAACCCAATGCACTATCAATGCACCCGCTATGGGTCAAAGGTCAGGCGCTTCCTCCGGAATCACTTGCCACCACGGTGTCACCCGCCGGGCTGCTAATGCCCCTCTGGAACAAGGGCAAACAGAATCCCCTCTAAAACCACCTCTCCCCTTTGACCTCCCATCCATACATTGACCCCCTCGTCTCCCGTTTAAAATTTATTTTTTTTACCTTTCCTGCTATTGATCTTGCCAGATTCCACTATCCTGGAGGGTCGGTGTGAAAATTCCCTTTGAGATATGAGTATTTAGAGTCATTACCCGCCGCCGGCTCCCGGCCCGGAGTGTGTGTGTGAAAACTCCCCACAGAGAGGGGACTCTTAAATAGGTCATTAAAGTCACCCGTTAGCCCCCAGTTTAGTCGGGGTGTGTGTGTGTGTTTGTGTGTGTCATACTATTTGGGGGTCCTCATTCCTAGAGGACTGCTTGGTTCAGCAGCTTTTCTCCTTGCATTGAGAGAGTTTGGTATGACTCCCACTGAACAACATACACAGATGCATGATATTGTCTCTGACGTCTAAGGGCACAGCAGGTAAGCAAGACTGACACCCATACATCTAATAGATAGAACTTCAGATACTACCTGCTCTATTACTCTAGATCTATGTCAGACATTTAGTGGATACCTACCTTATCTATAGTAGTTACCGTTTGCTCTTGCAATACATTCTAGACAGAAAAGATTAGGCCCATACATTTTTTGGGATGAAAACTCACTCATGCTAGTGGGAAGATCTAGAAAGTTAATTTCAGATAGTATTTTTTTTTGCTTTTGATAAGGAAATAGGAAGAGACTCAATTAGAAACTGTTGTTGTTATACATGATACTGTCTCTTAAGTTGTTGGACTAAGGTTCTTGTCTTTAAGATAGAAGACCATGGAAGAACTCACTCTGCTACTCTGGCTCCTTATAGTTCCTCTTCAATCATTTGTACTTCAGCCCAGTAAGTGCCTATGAACTTTCATCATCCACAGGATCTACACACTGATTTTACATTCACAAACTTGAAATACTAATTCAACAACTTCTAATTTACAATAGCTTGATTTTCTGATCCTCCTAATTGTCTGATCAGCTTGGAAAATGCATCATATGTATGTATGTATGTATGTATGTATGTATGTATGTATGTATGTATGTATGTATGTATGTATGTATGTATGTATGTATGTATGTATGTATGTATGTATGTATGTATGTATGTATGTATGTATGTATGTGTGCAGCAAAGGAACCTAAGTACACTTGAATTCAGATGTTTCCACACTGCATAGGAATAATGTTTTTTTCAAACGAACCAAGTCTGTTAACATATCCCAGACTTATTCAGGCAACCTAGTCACAGGTTTGAAAAGAACCGGAGCCACTTGCCAAACTTTGGAAATTCATTTAAAGTACTGTAAGAAGTGGTTTTATTTTATTATGCTTCTATTCTTTTATGAAAATAACAACTGCTAACTTCGTAAAATCTCTGTCAATATGGCCCACATTGTCTGTAATTTTGTAGCGATGCCTAATCCTGAGTGTCAATACTAAGATACTGCTGTGTCTGTCTAGGAGTGGAAATGATCCCCATAGAAGACTCGGTCAGAGAATCAGATCCCTGGTCAGACTGGAGACCTGAGAGACTGAGGGAGACTCCAACAGCAGATGAAGAGGAGGGTGAAGAACTCACTGCAACCCACCTTGAAGAGAGGAGCGAGGAAGAGGGGAGGAGCGAGGAAGGACTAACTCTAGAGACTGACTCTGAAAAGTGGAGAATAGAGGAGGAGAAGGGGGCAGCAGAGCAGGAGGGCCACGAGGAAGAGCGAGGGATAGAGGAAGAGAGAAAGCTGGTTGGAGGGCTTGATTACAGAGAGAAGAATAGATTTGAAAATGGGGAGATAGAAGCTGATGAGGAACATGAAGAGGAGGAGGAGAGAAGAGATAATGGAGAGGGGAGAGATAAAGAAGGGATTAGATCAGATGATGAGGAGAGAGATGGTAAGGAACAGAGAGCATATGGAGGAGAGGAGAAACTAGAAGAAGACCTGAGAGTTGGGGAAGTTAAAGAACCCAGTGTAGATCAAAGCGAGGGAGACTACTTAGTTGACCTCCCCCCTCCAACCAGCACTTCCTCCTCTCCTGTAGAAAAAGTAATGGACACTCAACCTGTCAATCAAGCTATCAACAAACCCATGTCCCCTCCCCCTGCAGCTATGCCTGTTCCACTTTATGATGTCACTCCTCCACCTGCCACTCAACATGGCCCTCCCCCAGTTACACCATCTACCCCCTCTCAAGTTCCAGAGTCTGCCACTCATGCTCTCGCTCCTGCCAGTCATATCCAAGACCCGGCTCCAGAGGCAGAGGAGGCCATCTCATTGGTGGACAGTGAGCTCATTATGGTTCAGAGTGTGACTGACAGCTCCCAGACCAACCTCAGGGAGTGGGAGAGTTTTGTTTCGCAGGCGATGGAGGTCAAAGTTGGCCCAATTGTCAAGGTTTCAATCAACCACAATCAGACTGAGAGGAACAGCATTGTCTTTCTCAAAGAGACAGAAAATACAGTCAAGCAGCTAAAGTCTACAGCCAAACCAAAACAAGCAAAACCCACAGACAAGGAACTGCAACCTACAGCCAAACCAAAAGAGATGACAAAACCAACAGTGACGGTACAGACAAACCCTACACCCAAAACACTAGATACAAAGCCTATACCCAAAACACAACAGACAAACCATACACCCAAAACACAACAGATACAACCTACACCTGAAACACAACTGACAAAGTCTAGATCTGAAAGACAACTGACAAAACCTACACCCAAAACACTACAGGCAAAACCTACACCCAAAAGACTACAGGCAAAACCTACACACAAAACACTACAGACAAAACCTACACCCAAAACCTTACAGACAAAACCTACACCCAAAACACAACAGACAAAACCTACAGCCAAACCAGCAGTGCCAAAACACACAATGAAGCTGACATCGACCACCAAGAGTTTCAAGACAAAGACAAGGAAACATCAAAAGAAAGACAAAATAAATGAGAGGAAAGGTAAACCTCTAAAAAAGGACAACAAAACCAAAGAGACAAAACAGGAGAAGAAGGAGGGCACAAATCCGGCGTACTTCCCCTACTTCAAAGACAACTACTGTCCCCCGGAGTGTGCCTGCTATGGACGGTGAGATGTTCTCGGACAAAATCAGGCTTACTATTGCCCATTTGTAATTAATTATATTTTATCATTATGCTATTTCCATATTGTCACAGTCTTATTTAATCACCCAAACCATTTTGTACAGTAATGTTTGTTGTGTGCATAATGTATGTGTCTTTACAGGTCCACATTCATTACTCCAATGTTTTCTATTGTCCCCTTTCCCAGAGTGGTCCAGTGTTCCGACAAGGGAGTGGAGAAGGTTCCGTACGGCATCCCTTATAACTCCCGCTACGTCCTCCTGATGAACAACCGCATCGACAGCATTCAGCTGGACCTGCTCAATGAGTACCTGTCCATGGAGTTCCTGGTGCTCAGCAACAACCGGCTGACAGACGGTTCCATCGAGGGGGCCTTCGAGGGCATCCTGGCCCTGAGGCGGCTCTACCTGGACCGGAACCTACTGGAGAGCGTGCCCACAGACCTGCCCGCCTCCCTGGAAGAGCTGCGTCTGGATAACAACCAGCTGAACGTGATGTCGGAGGGGGCCTGGGGCCACTGCCCCGGCCTGCTGGTCCTCAGCCTCAGCAACAACAGCCTGGGGAATGGGAACAATACTCTCACCTCTGGGCAGCCTGCGCACCCTCAGCCTGGACCGCAACCGGCTGGCCTCGGTGCCTCTGGGCTTACCGCTATCTATCAGGGAGTTGTACCTCCGTGGCAACCTTATCCAGAAGTTCCCAGGGAAGGCCTTCATGGGTACCTCAGACCTGGTGATTCTGGATCTGAGCGCTAACCGGCTAACCAACCATGGCCTGCTCAGGGAGTCCCTCCTCAATGCCACCCACCTGGAGAGCCTCAACTTACAGGGCAACCAGCTCAAGAAGGTACCCCGCCACCTCCCCTCTTCCCTCAAAACCCTCAACCTGGAGGGCAACCTCATCTCCTCCGTGGGCAAAGCCTCCTTCATCCACCTCCCCCACCTGGAGCACCTGGGCCTGGCCAGTAACAAGATAACCAGGGTGGCCTCGGGGGCCTTTAGGGCGCTGCCCATCCTACACCAACTGGACCTGTGTCCCAACGCCCTGAGCCAGGTGCCCAGGCAGCTGCCCCGGGTGCTACACTCGGTGGCGCTCACACACAACAAGATCCACTGAGTGCCCCGCGATGCCTTCTGCTGGGGGGATTCAGACCCCGGCCTCAGCAGTCTGGTGCTGGTGCAGCTGGAGCACAACCTCATAGACCTGGGCCACCTGGACGCAAAAGCCTTCCACTGCCTCAGAGGCTTCCAGGTGGTACACTTCTACTGAGCTGCAGTCTATAGAATCCTGCAGGACAGTCATACTGCAAATATAGATTATAGACAATCCCACAACTGAAACCAGTTGCAGTGTTTTTTCTGCTCAACCTGAAAGTCCGTTGGGCTCCAACATGGCGGTAAAATGTTCTGCAATACACATAGAGAAACAGACATCACGTCGGGAGCTGATTTTGATTCAACATTACAAGATAACAATGCAAGATGGCCAGTTGAGTGAACTTTGATCTCAATGTGGATAGCTATACTGTACTGTATGTCAGTGCTTTGGGTAAAGCTGTGATTGATGGAAGCTGCGATAAGTGTTCAGAGAAAATACTTATTTGAACCGCTCCCATGAAGTCTGTGTTGAAAGACTATGGCCTACTTAAAGGTCAATGATGCCACATACAGTTGAAGTCGAAGGTTTACATACACCTCAGCCAAATAGATTTAAACTCAGTTTTTCACAATTCTTTACATTTAATCCTGGTAAAAATTCCCTGTCTTAGGTCAGTTAGGATCACCACTATTTTAAGAATGTGAAATGTCAGAATAATAGTAGAGAGAATGATTTATTTCAGCTTTTATTTATTTCACCACATTCCCAGTGGATCAGAAGTTTACATACATTCAATTAGTATTTGGTAGCATTGCCTTTAAATTGTTTAACTTGGGTCAAACGTTCTGGGTAGCCTTCCACAAGCTTCCCACAATAAATTGGGTGAATTTTGGCCCATTCCTCCCGACAGAGCTGGTGCAACTGAGTCAGGTTTGTAGGCCTCCTTGCTCGCACATGCCTTTTCAGTTCTGCTGACAAATTTTCTATGGGATTGAGGACAGGGCTTTGTGGCCACTCCAATACCTTAACTTTGTTGTCCTTAAGCCATTTTGCCACAACTTTGGAAGTATGCTTGGGGTCATTGTCCATTTGGAAGACCCATAGCGACCAAGCTTTAACTTCCTGACCGATGTCTTGAGATGTTGCTTCAATATATCCACATAATTTCCCTGCTGCCACCCCCGTGCTTCACAGTTGGGATGGTGTTCTTCGGCTTGCAAGCCTCCCCCTTTTTCCTCCAAACATAACGATGGTCATTGCGGCCAAACAGTTCTATTTTTGTTTCATCAGACCAAAGGACATTTCTCCAAAAAGTATGATCTTTGTCCCCAAGTGCAGTTGCAAACCGTAGTCTAGCTTTTTTATGGCGTTTTGGAGCAGTGGCTTCTTTTTTGCTGAGCGGCCTTTCAGGTTATGTCGATATAGGACTCGTTTTACTGTGGATGTAGACTTTTGTACCTGTTTCCTCCAGCATCTTCACAAGGTCCTTTTCTGTTGTTCTGGGATTGATTTGCACTTTTCGCACCAAAGTACGTTCACCTCTAGGAGACAGAACGCGTCTCCTTCCTGAGCGGTATGATGGCTGCGTGGACCTATGGTGTTTATACTTACGTACTATTGTTTGTACAGATGAACGTGGTACCTTCAAGCGTTTGGAAATTGCTCCCAAGGATGAACCTGACTTGTGGAGGTCTACAATTTTTTTTCTGAGGTCTTGGCTGATTCTTTTGATTTTCCCATGATGTCAAGCGAAGAGGCACTGAGTTTGAAGGTAGGCCTTGAAATACATCCACAGGTACACCTCCAATTGACTCAAATGATGTCAACTAGCCTATCAGAAGCTTCTAAAACCATGACATAATTTTCTGGAATTTTCCAAGCTGTTTAAAGGCACAGTGGGTGCCTGTAAACTTCTGACCCACTGGAATTGCGATAAAGTGAATTATAAGTGAAATAATCTGTCTGTAAACAATTGTTGGAAAAATGACTTGTGTCTTGCACAAAGTAGATGTCCTAACCGACTTACCAAAACTATAGTTTGTTAACAAGAAATTTGTGGAGTGGTTGAAAACGACCTAAGTGTATGTAAACTTCCGACTTTAACGTTATGTGACTGTCAGCTGTGTCTTAGCAATCTTATCATTGGAACAATTGTTAGCTAAATGTGTTTCTATTTAATGTTGTCATGTGATTAAATAAAAGTGCCATTAGTGGTCGGGATGAGTCTCTTTTCTGGAAGAGTGTGAATTGGCGAGTAAATGGCAAAGCCTTATTAACAAAAGCAACTCCATTTCAACTCACGTTGGCCTAATACGGGCAAGAAACAATGTCACAGTCTAGGAAAAATGTCTTCCTGCTGCAAAAGTATTCTCCAAAAGCTCTTTATTAATTTCCAAAACCACTTCCAGATACCTTTCATAAGAGGGCTGGGGTAATATTTCATTGCCTATCGTTATTAAGCTGAAATGTGTTTATCTGAAGGCAAGTTTATTTTCTGGGTAAGAGCTTGGCCGTGCTCTACACCAAATCCTTGGCTTGGCTGCTGGTTATTGTTGGATAGAAACATGATTTTAAACTTTGGCAGCCATTTTCCAAGGGCACCACTTGTTTTTTTCATGCCTCATAATGGCCTCTCCAGTCCAAATGTTTCCATTCTAAAGCGTTCTCTCCACTTCCTGTAAACAAGTTAATAAGAGATTTTTTTATATATAAAAAGTGTATACAGCCATGTTTGGTGATTAACTGCACCAAAATTATCAACCTTCCTGGGTGAACACCACATTCAAATCAGAGTTTCTTGGTTAGATAATGTTTTACCCAGTAGCAATGATGGATACCTGCTGTACATTGCAAATGTATCCATGATTGGATGTTGATACAGTGCATTCGGGAATGTATTCAGACCCCTTGACTTTTTCCACATTTTGTTACATTAAAGCCTTATTCTAAAATTGATTCAATTAATTATTTTCCTCAACAATCTACACACAATACCCCATAATAACAGAGTGAAAACAGGTTTTTAGACATTTTTGCAAATGTTTTACAAATAAAAAACAGAATTCAGACCCTTTGCTATGAGACTCGAAATTGAGCTCAGTGCATCCTGTTTCCATTGATCATCCTTGAGATGTTTCTACAACTTGACTGGAGTCCACCTGTGGTAAATTCAATTGATTGGACATGATTTGGAAATTCACACACCTGTCTATATAAGGTCCACAGTTGACAGTGCATGTCAGAGCAAAAACCAAGCCATGACCTCTGAGACAGGATTGTGTCAAGGCACAGATCTGGGGAATGTGTTTGGATGTTTGACCACTAGATGGAAGTAACATATAGAGGGAAAGAGAATGAAGTAACAGGTAAACCCCTAACTGTATGCAATGAATACATTTATGATGAACAGAACATTCAGAGGCAGATTTGGCCCTGCTTCAGTTGCTGCAATTAAAATTCAAGGAAGTTTAATTTTGGCTGAAAAAAAGTCACTTAAACTCACACCTGCATGGTCTCTCTCCTTCTCATACATATACTGAGTCAGCTACCATTTGACATTTTAGTCATCTCTCTTATCCAGAGAGACTTACAGTATTAAATCCATACATTTTCATAGTGGTCCCCCTCGGGAATCAAAGCCACAACCCTGGCTTTGCAAGCGCCATGCTCTACAAACTGAGCTACACGGGACAATAAAGACTTTCACAGAGTAGTGACAGCTTGTGATCCTCCTTTTCAATACAGTGAGAGTATTTACTATTTACACCAGGAGAAATAATGGAGGGTAAAAGAAGGGCTGAACAGTAGAGAGAAAGATGATACACAGAATCTAATCTAGAGAGGGGAGTGAGGTGATTGGTGCTCTCTCTCTCAATTTCTCTCTCTCTCTCTCTCTCTCTCTCCTCCCTCTCTCTCTCTCTCTCTCTCTCTCTCTCTCCCTCTCTCGCTCTCTCTCATATAACATTGCTCAGCTACGTGGCAGTGCACCCATAAGGCCTGTGAAAGAGGAGGAGGGGGAGGGAGATGAGCGAGGGAAGGAGAGTGAAAGGCAGGATAGTTCCAGACTTCATTTTCTCCTACCGTGCACGGAGGAGAGCCGCTTTTGGCAGGCCTGGGGTTCACCAGCACCTCCCTATGGTCCAGCAGGACCTCTGCTCTCACAGCACTGTCTACCTGACGCTACTGCCCCCTTCCCTCTTCCCTCTTTTTGTCTCTCTCTCTCTTGGTCTCTCTTTTTCTCCCTTTCTCTTCCTCTCTCTCTCTTTCTGTATCTCTCCCTATTTGTCTCCTCCCATTTCCCTCTCCCTTCTTTCCCCAATCCATCTCTGTCTTTCCCTCTCTCCCTCCCTCTTAGATCATAGATCTTAGATGACACGTGTCAGGCTTGCAGGTGATTAGTGCGTGTGCATGCGTGTGTGTGTGTGTGTGAGCACGTATTTACACATGTTTGTTTTAATCTATCTCGGTTATTAATAGCATAGCACACCTGAGGCATGTGAGTTGGTCTCAAGCTAGAGTTTGACCCATAATGTCAGCAGCCTCTAGCTCCCCTCATGACTTGTTGTGACATGAGCACAGCGGTAAAAGGCTGTTTTCTGAAGGGCTGCTTATTTGTGTACCTCTCAGTGGTTCTCTGTTGGACTCTGACTGACAGCCGTATCACCACGTGAGATTAGTAGTGAAAGGTGCAGGCTGGCATCTCAAAATAACTATCTCTCTGTTTGTCTGCCCTGTCTGTCTGTCTGTCTGTCTGTCTGTCTGTCTGTCTGTCTGTCTGTCTGTCTGTCTGTCTGTCTGTCTGTCTGTCTGTCTGTCTGTCTGTCTGTCTGTCTGTCTGTCTGTCTGGCTGGCTGGCTGGCTGGCTGTCTGTCTGGCTGGCTGGCTGGCTGGCTGGCTGCCCTATCTGGCTGGCTGGCTGGCTGGCTGGCTACCCTATCTGTCTGTCTGTCTTTCTGTATTTCCTACTGTTGGTCAAATCTCTTCTGATCTATCCATCTGGTCGTTCATCCGTTCGTGTGTCAGTCTATTTCTGACTGTCTGTCTTTCCATCTGTCCGCCTGTCTGTATGTTCCACCTCTCCTTACCTGTTCATCTGTTCCTTTTTCCAGTCTATTTCTGTCTCTCTGTCCATCTGTCTTCCCATATGTTCTTCTGTCTGGGTCTTTTTGTCGGCCATGTATGTCTGTCGGTCACTCCGACTGTCCGTCCGTCCATATAGGCTATTTGTCTGTTCTTCCATATATCTATCTGTCCGTCTGTTCGATCATACACTTTTGCCTGTCTGTCAGACATTTTCTTTCTGTTAGACACAACAAAGAGAGCTGTGGTGGGTCTTTGTCTTTGTTGTCCCGGCCTAAACCGTAACACCATCAATCTCTGACTGCACCTGAGCTGGAAGGAGCTAGAGAGGCTTTGGAGCGTGTTTGGGCCATTATATTCTTTAGTGTCTTTGGTGGTTTTGATTTAATCTTGGATTTAATATTTATTTGGTTGTTTAAGATAAATTGCCTTGGTTAAGAGAGGTTCAAAGATGTTTGAAAAATATATACAGGTATAATTAATCTCTGTTTTACCCACCCTTTCCTGCACTAAGGCTCAGTATGGATAAACGTTGACAGAATGGTAACGTTGCAATAAGAGATTTAGGGAAAGAAAAGGGAATAAAAATCCATGCAGCTGGAGAGAGAGAACTGGAAAATATAAAGTTTGATCGTTTAAATCACTAAACACGGCTGATCCTAGATCATGTGATTAATCATTACAGTGCAGTACAACAAGGCCAAGAATATTTCACTAACCACTGGACATGATGTAGTAGTGTGACGAATAAGGCAATGCTCTGTTTTCTGATACTTTATCAATAAATTCATAGCCTAGTGTAGATGTATTTGGTACAGACTACAACTCTATTGACATGTAACAACATAGTTATTCAGCCACTCTAGCAGTAAAACGTACATTCAACCTCTATTCCATGTTGGTTCAATGTAATTTCATTGAAATGAAGTGGAAACAACGTTGATTCAACCAGTGTGTGCCCAGTACGTTGCTAGTAAATATATAGATCATCTATGGGGGACTGTTGAAATAAAGTTGAACATATATAGAAGAAAGTGACTATGATGTCAGTACAGAGACTCATTGACCACAAATAGGCTGAACAGGGATCCAGCTGAACAAAGAGAACATTTCATGAGGGAAGAGAGAGAGAGAGGGAACTGTCACGTCCTGACCATGGAAAGCTCTTATTTTCTATGTTAGAGTAGGTCAGGGCGTGACTGGGGGTTTAGCTAGTCTAGTTTATTATTTCTATGTGGTGTTCTAGGTTTGTTTTTCTATGTTGGTGATTGTGTATGATTCCCAATTAGAGGCAGCTGGTAATCGTTGTCTCTAATTGGGGATCATACTTAAGTAGCTTGTTTTTCACTTGTGGGTTGTGGGATATTGTTTATGTGTAGTTGCTTTGTAGTTACGGTTCGTTTATTCTTTATTTGTTTTGTATTTTTTTAAAGTTTCACTTTCTAATAAATTATGTGGAACGCTACTCCCGCTGCGCTTTGGTCCGATCATTTCAACGAACGTGACAGAATATCCCACCATACCAGGACCAAGCAGCGTGACCAGGTGAAGGAGTCCTGGACTTGGGAGGAAAGCCAGGAGTGGAGGACATCCTGGACGTGGGAGGAAATAATGGCAGGAGAAAAAAGCCTGCCATGGAAGCAGGCGGAAGCAGCGAGGGAGGTGAATCTGCGACGCCGGGGTTCGCGACCATGAAGACAGCCCGAAAGACAGCCCAAAAATGTTGTTGGAGGGAGGGGCACACGGGTTGGTTGGCGAAGCCGAGGGGCGAGTTTGAGATCGAAGAGGAATATTGGGAGAGACTGAGCGAGGAGTACTGTGAGATAGTGGAGGGGGGTGATGAGAGAGAGCTGTTGGTTTGGTGTAGTTTGTACGGCATTTTCCCTGTGGAGCATGTTAGCCGTCAGCTGCCACCTGAGTCAGCTCCACTTCTCGTCCCGAGAAGTGTGTTAAAGTTCCGGTTCAAATGAGGCCGGCTATACGCACCAGGTCTCCAGTGCACCTTCACGGCCCAGTACGTCCTGTGCCAACTCTCCGTACTCACCGTGGGGAGCGTGTGACCGGTCAGGCACCATGTTTTGCGGTGATACGCACGGTGTCTCCAGTGCGCGTTCACAGCCCAGTGCGTCCTGTGCCAGCGCCCCGCACTTGCCGGGCTAAAGTGAGCATCCAGCCAGGACGGGTTGTGCCAGCTTTACGTTCCAGACCTCCAGTGCGCCTCCACAGCCCAATACGTCCTGTGCCTGCTCCTCACACTCTCCTTGAAGTGCGTGTCACCAGTTTGGCGCCACCTGAGCCAGTTCCACGCACTAGGCATCCAGTGCGCATTCCCAATCCAATACATCCTTTGCCTCCTCCTCGCACTCTTCCTGAAGTGAGTGTCCTTAGTCAGGTACGTCCTGTGCCTGTTCCTCGCACTCACCCTGAGATGCGTGTCTCCAGTCTGGCGCCACCTGTGCCGGTTTTCCGCACCAGGTCTCCAGTGTGCCTCCACAGCCCAGTGTGTCCTGTGCCTGCTCTCCGCACTCGCCCTGAAGTGCGTGTCACCAGTCTGGCGCCACTTGCGCCGGCTCCACGCACTAGGCCTGCAGTGCGCATTCCCAGTCCAGTACGTCCTGTGCCTCCTCCTTGCACTCATCTTGAAGTGCATGTCCTCAGTCAGGTGCGTCCTGTGCCTGCTCCCCGCACTCGCCCTGAGGTGCGTGTCACCAGTCTGGGGCCACCTGTCCCGGCTCCACGCACCAGGCCTCCAGTGCGCCTTCACAGTCCAGAGCTTCCAGCGACAGTACCCAGTCCAGAGGTCCCGGCGACAGTACCCAGTCCAGAGCTTCCGGCGACAGTACCCAGTCCAGAGCATCCGGCGACAGTACCCAGTCCAGAGCATCCGGCGACAGTTCCCAGTCCAGAGCTTCCGGCGACAGTTCCCAGTCCAGAGCTTCCGGCGACAGTTCCCAGTCCAGAGCTCCCGGCGACAGTTCCCAGTCCAGAGCTCCCGGCGACAGTTCCCAGTCCAGAGCTCCCGGCGACAGTTCCCAGTCCAGAGCTCCCGGCGACAGTTCCCAGTCCAGAGCTCCCGGCGACAGTTCGCAGTCCAGAGCTCCCGGCGACAGTTCCCAGTCCAGAGCTCCCGGCGACAGTTCCCAGTCCAGAGCTTCCGGTGACAGTTCCCAGTCCAGAGCTTCCGGCGACAGTTCCCAGTCAAGAGCTTCCGGGGACAGAGCCGCCTCCAATGCTGGCGGATCCGCAGGATGAGAGGGTTCTTCGTCCCGCACCAGAGCCGCCACCGACACTAGACACCCCCCCATAACCCTCCCTTTTTTGTTTCAGGTTTTGCGGTCGGAGTCCGCACCTTTGGGGGGGGGGGGGGTACTGTCACGTCCTGACCATGGAAAGCTCTTATTTTCTATGTTAGAGTAGGTCAGGGCGTGACTGGGGGTTTAGCTAGTCTAGTTTATTATTTCTATGTGGGGTTCTAGGTTTGTTTTTCTATGTTGGTGATTGTGTATGATTCCCAATTAGAGGCAGCTGGTAATCGTTGTCTCTAATTGGGATCATACTTAAGTAGCTTGTTTTTCACTTGTGGGTTGTGGAATATTGTTTATGTGTAGTTTCTTTCTAGTCATGGTTTGTTTATTCTTTATTTGTTTTGTATTTTTCTAAAGTTTCACTTTCTAATAAATTATGTGGAACGCTACTCACGCTGTGCTTTGGTCCGATCATTTCAACGAACGTGACAGGAACGAAGGAGAGAAGGAACAAAACAGGATATTAAACCGCACCCTTGGAGATAAGACAGACAGACAGACAGACAGACAGACAGACAGACAGACAGACAGACAGACAGACAGACAGACAGACAGACAGACAGACAGACAGACAGACAGACAGACAGACAGACAGACAGACAGACAGACAGACAGACAGACAGACAGACAGACAGACAGACAGACAGACAGACAGAGACGCCATACTTCCTCTGTCAATGTGATGCTTGGAGGCTCGATGTGGTAGGAGGAATGAGTGTTCATCCTCATAAGGCGTTATATTTATGAAATATCTCTTTACTGACCAATAAACAACATCTTGAAATGCCAACATTAACAACATTAACACGTGTTATAGCTGTGTTCACTGAACACTGATACACAATGGCTTAAAGCAGATGTGTCAAAGGTATTCCACAGAGGGCCGAGTGTCCGCAGGTTTTTGGTTTTTCCTTTCAAATGAAGACCTAGACAATCAGGTGAGGGGAGTTCTTTACTAATTAGTGACATCAATTAATGAGTTTGGAATGAGTGAGTTTGACACATGGCTTAAAGTATTAAGAATTAAAAGGGATGAAGCTCACGTTGATGGTTTTGATTGACACTGGGTGTGTTAAATGTCCCGCCTCTCTCATAGACAGTAATTGGATAAATGGAAGTGGTGGTCAAAGCGGTACTTCTCCCTCCTACACACACACACACACACACACACACACACACACACACACACACACACACACACACACACACACACACACACACACACACACACACACACACACACACACACACACACACACACAGACATTTTGGTATACAGTACCAGTCAAAAGTTTGGACACATCTACTCATTCAAGGGTTTTTCTTTATTTGTACTATTTAGAATAATAGTGAAGACATCACACATATGGAATCATGTAATAACCAAAAAGTCGATGCCCCTCCTTGTTCGGGTGGTGCTCGGCGGTCCATATCACCGGTCTTCTAGCCATCATTGATCCATTTTTCATTTTCCATTGGTTTTGTCTTGTCTTCCTACACACCTGGTTCCAATCCCATTCATTACATGTTGTGTATTTAACCCTCTGTTTCCCCTCATGTCCTTGTCAGAGATTGTTTGTTGTTATGTGCTCATGTATTTGTATTGGTGCACGACGGGTTATTTTTCCCATGTTCTTTTATTTATGTACGTTGGTTTTTGGAGTTTGTTTTATCTTAATTAAACTACTCCAGTTACACCAAGTTGGTTTCTCCTGCGTCTGACTTCCCTGCCACCTACACACATGAAAATGACAGAATCTCTGACTAAAATTAAGAAGTCAGCAGGAGAAGATACCCCGGACATGTAGGTGGAGGAGCGTCCAGCAGCATGCGAAGAAGCTTCACCATCTGTGCGCCGCCATGGATCGCGTTGTTCAGAATATTGACCGCTGGGAGAGACAGGGAGTTCTTCCAGCATCTCCACCAGCCCAACCGGGGTCTAAACTGAGCTCCCCGTTTCAACCTCAACCCGGTGGAATCCGTCTATCTATGCCTCAGGGGTACGACGGAAGTACTGCCAGCTGCCAGGGTTTCCTCCTCCAATTAGACCTTTATCTGGCCACGGTCCACCCAGTTCCATCAGACCGTGAGAAGAGTTTCGCCCTCGTCTCGTGCCTCACCGGGAGAGCCCTGGAATGGGCCAGCGCTGTGTGTGGAGGGGGAGATGCGGCGTTGGACCGTTATGAGGAGTTCACCCGCCGTTTTCGGGCAGTCTTCGACCACCCACCACCGGGGCAGAGCGGTGGGTGAGCACCTCTACCATCTGAGGCAGGAGACGAGGAGCATCCAGGATTTTGCCCTGGAGTTCAGGACCCTGGCAGCCGGTGCGGGATGGAATAACAGGGCCCTGATCAACCATTAACGCTGCAGTCTGCGTGAGGACGTCCGTCGGGAACTGGCCTGCAGAGACACCACCCTCACCTTCGACCAGCTGGTGGATCTGTCCATCCGGCTGGACAACTTGCTGGCTGCTCACGGACGTCCAGATCAGGGTCTGGTGGTTCCATCCTCCCGCACCCCCTCTCCTATACCCATGGAGCTGGGAGGGAGGGTGCACAGGAAGACCGGAGGGGGTTTCCGCTCGTGCACCATCTGTGACCGCAGAGGTCACACTGCTGGTCAGTGCCGGGTAGGTTCTTCTGTGAATCGAGGTAGCAGGCAGGGCGCTCTGGCGCCACCCCAGGTGAGTAGGCACCATTCTCATCCAGAGCCCTCTGTTTTGTGTCTGTCACTTTTCCAGATTTTTTCCCCGCATTCCCAGCATAAGGGGCTAGTAGATTCAGGCGCGGCTGGGAATTTTATTGATCAAGCGTTTGCTCATAGTTTAGGGATACCCATTGTACCCGTGGATGTGCCTTTCCCCATTCACACCTTAGACCATTAGGGTCAGGGTTTATCAGGGAGGCCACAGCTCCTTTGAGTATGGTGACGCAGGGGGGTCACAAGTAAAAAAATTGTATTTTCCTTATTGACACTCCTGCGTATCCCATGGTGCTGGGTCTACCTTGGTTAACTTGTCATAACCCCACTTTTTCTTGGCCACAGAGGGCTCTCACGGGGTGGTCGTGAGAGTGCTCAGGTAGGTGTGTAGGGGTTTCTGTTGGTGCTAGTATGGTGGAAAGGCAACTTTGTTATTTATCTCCGGTAATGAACATACTATTCTCCGTCCGGTTTCTCCGCCCCCTCTGGAGATTGAGGGGGCCCCGGCGTACTCCATTTGATCCATCCTGGATTCGAGATGTCGGGCGAGGGGCCTTCAGTACCTCGTGGACTGGGAGGGGTACGGTCCGGAGGAGAGATGCTGGGTTCCGGTGGAGGATGTGTTAGATCCTTCCCTGCTGCGAGAGTTCCATCGTCTCCATCCGGATCGCCCTGCACCTCATCCTCCGGGTCGTCCCCGAGGCAGGTGTCGATGCGCAGCTGGAGCCGCGCGTCGGGGGGGGCGGTACTGTCACGACTTCTACCGAAGTCGATGCCCCTCCTTGTTCGGGTGGTGCTCGGCGGTCGATGTCACCGGTCTTCTAGCCATCATTGATCAATTTTTCATTTTCCATTGGTTTTGTCTTGTCTTCCTACACACCTGGTTCCAATCCCATTCATTACATGTTGTGTATTTAACCCTCTGTTTCCCCTCATGTCCTTGTCAGAGATTGTTTGTTGTTATGTGCTCGTGTATTTGTATTGGTGCACGACGGGTTATTTTACCCATGTTATTTTATTTATGTACGTTGGTTTTTGGAGTTTGTTTTATCTTAATTAAACTACTCCAGTTACATCAAGTTGGTTTCTCCTGCGCCTGACTTCCCTGCCACCTACACACACGAAAATGACAGTGTAAAACAATCAAAACATATTTTAGATTTGAAATTCTTCAAAGTAGCCACCCTTTGCCTTGTTGACAGCTTTGCACACTCTTGGCATTCTCTCAACCAGCTTCATGAGGTAGTCACCTGGAATGCTTTTCCAACAGTCTTGAAGGAGTTCCACATATGCTGAGCACTTGTTGGCTGCTTTTCTTTCACTCTGTGGTCCAACTCATCCCAAACCATCTCAGTTTGGTTGAGGTCGGGTGATTGTGGAGGCCAGGTCATCTGATGCAGATTTCATCTGACAGATTTCCACCGGTCTAATGTCCATTGCTTGTATTTCTTGGCCCAAGCAAGCAAGTGTCCTTAAGCAGTGATTTCTTAGCAGTAATTCGACCGTGAAGGCCTGACGCAGTATCCTTTGAACAGTTGATGTTGAGATGTGTCTTTTACTTGAACTCTGTGAAGCATTTATTTGGGCTGCAATCTGAGGTGAAGTTAGTAGCCATTTTCTGAGGCTGGTAATGAACTTATCCTCTGCAGCAGAGGTAACTCTGGGTCTTCCTTCCTGTGGTGGTCCTCATGAGAGCCAGTTTCATCGTAGCGCTTGATGGTTTTTGCAACTGCACTTGAAGAAACTTCTGGAAGTTTTCTGCATTGACTTACCTTCATGTCTTAAAACCTCTTTGGGATAGGTGGGGCACTAGCGCCCCATCTCGACAACATCCGGTGAAATTGCAGAGCGCGAAATTCAAAATACAAAATTCGTAATATTAAACATTCATGAAAATTAAAGTGTCTTACATCGTTTAAAAGCTTCACTTCTTGTTAATCCAGCCGCTTTGTCAGATTTCAAAAAGGCTTTACGGCGAAAGCATACCATGCGATTATCTGAGGACAGTGCCCCACATACAAAAGCATTAAAAACATTTTCCAAACAAGCAGAGGCGTCACGAAAGTCAGAAATAGCGATAAAATAAATCACTTACTTTTGAAGATCTTCCTCTGTTTGCAATCCCAAGGGTCCCACCTACATAACAAATAGTCGTTTTCTTCAATAAAGTCCTTCTTTATATCCCAAAAAAGTCAGTTTATTTGGCGTGCTTGATTTTATTTGGCGTGCCTGTTTCCCTCGTTCAAAATGCATACAAAGGAATCCCAAAAGTTACCAAGTATCTTCATCCAAACAAGTCAAACAACGTTTCTAATCAATCCTCAGGTAACCTAATATGTAAATAAACTATAAAATTTAAGACGGAGAATAGTATGTTCATTACCTGAGATAAATAACAAAGTGCGCGCTCTCCTCCACGCGCGTCACAATACTACAGTCAAAATGAGAGCCACTTAGAAAAACTACAGATTCTAGCTCATTTTTCAAAAAACAAGCCTGAAACTCTTTCTAAAGACTGTTGACAACTAGTGGAAGCCCTAGGAACTGCAATCTGGGAGGTATTCTTTTGATTTTCCCATAGACAGCCATTTCAATGGGTGGTGACCTCAACAACAACAAAGAATCGGGATGGATTCTCCTCAGGTTTTCGCCTGCCATATCAGTTGTGTTATACTCACAGACATTTTTATAATAGTTTTAGAAACTTCAGAGTGTTTTCTATCCAATACTACGCATATCCTAGCTTATATGCATATCCTAGCTTCTGGGCCTGAGTAATAGGCAGTTTACTTTGGGCACGTCATTCTTCCGAATTTCCGAATACTGCCCCCTATCCCTAAAAAGTTAAAGTAACGATGGACTGTCATTTGTCTTTGCTTTTTGGAGCTGTTCTTGACATAATATGGTATTTTACCAAATAGGGCTACCTTCTGTATACCAACCCTACCTTGTCACAACACAACTGATTGGCTCAAACGCATTGAGAAAGAAAAAAATTCCACAAATTAACTTTTAATAAGGCACACCTGTTAATTGAAATGCGTCCAGGTGTCTACCTAATGAAGCTGGTTTGAGAATGCCAAGAGTGTGCAAAGCTGTCATCAAGGCAAAGGGTGGCTACTTTGAAGAATCTCAAGTAAGAAATATCTTTTGATTGTGTTTAACACTTTTTTGGTTACTACATGATTCCATATATGTTATTTCATTTTTTTGATGTCTTCACTTATTCTACAATGTTGAACATCGTAAAAATACAGAAAAACCCTTGAATGAGTAGGTGTGTCCAAACTTTTAACTGGTAATGTATATCTGCAGTAACAGACTCTGCTATTGCATGAGCGAGAGGGAGATGGCGCTTGAGTCAGCAGAGAGAAAGTAAAGGAGGGGAGAGAGAAGAGAGAGAGAGAGAGAGAGGAGGGGATAAAGTGAGAGAGAGAGAGAGAGAGAGGGAGGGGATGAAAAGAGAGAGAGAGAGAGGAGGGGATAAAGAGAGAGACCATGGGAGCCAGACGGACCTCTACACACACACACACTTTTTGTTCCTGGCCATAAAAACCCATAAGGCTGTGTGCTGCACTGACAACTCACACACATGCTTGTACACAAACTCACACCACACACACACAAACACAAACACACATTTTTCTGCAGGGGCTCCACAAGGGGGCCAGCGTGTTTTCTTTTTTGGAGAGGCAGGGGATCTCTCTACATCCCAGTTACAGAGTAGCCTAGCAGTGCAGACAGGCGTAGCAGCTCACATTATCCCTAGTACAGTAGATAAACATTAATACACACCTTGAGATATACACACAAACCATTTCATGGAGAAGGTAGAGTTGGTACGCTTCAACTTGTCTCAGATCTAGTTGTATGTTATAGAGAGGGAAATGAATGAACTGCACCATTTTGTAGAGCAGTAAGGCAAACTAGAGGAGTTACAGAGAGAGAGAGGGAGACAGAGAGAACAAGAGAGAGTGGGACAGAGTGAGTGAGAGAAATAAAGAGAGAAAGACAAAGAGATATAGAAGGGTGTGTTTTCCTTTACCTCTCCAACCAGTGTCTCTCTGTCTATGGTCTTTATCCTATCGTCTCTCTATATGGTCTTTAGCCTATGGTCTCTCTCTATGGTCTTTATCCTATGGTCTCTGTCTATGGTCTTTATCCAATGGTCTCTGTCTATGGTCTTTATGGCTTTCCACCTGGCTACCCCTACCCCGGTCAACAGCTCTGAACCCCCCATAGCAACTTGCCCAAGCCTCCCCCATTTCTCCTTCACCCAAATCCAGATAGCTGATGTTCTGAAAGAGCTGCAAAATCTGGACCCATACAAATCAGCTGGGCGAGACAATCTGGACCCTCTCTTTCTATAATTATCCGCCGCAATTGTTACAATCCCTATTACTAGCCCATTCAACCTCTCTTTCGTATCATCTGAGATCCCCAAAGATTGGAAAGCTGCCGAGGTCATCCCCCTCTTCAAAGGGGGAGACACTAATCAAATCAAATCAAATGTATTTATATAGCCCTTCTTACATCAGCTGATATCTCAAAGTGCTGTACAGAAACTCAGCCTAAAACCCCAAACAGCAAGCAATGCAGGTGTAGAAGCACGGTGGCTAGGAAAAACTCCCTAGAAAGGCAAAAACCTAGGAAGAAACCTAGAGAGGAACCAGGCTATGAGGGGTGGCCAGTCCTCTTCTGGCTGTGCTGGGTGGAGATTATAACAGCACATGGCCTAGATGTTCAAATGTTCATAAATGACCAGCATTGTCAAATAATAATAATCATAGTAGTTATCGAGGGTGCAACAAGTCAGTAACACAAGAGTATCTCTACCGCTCCTGCTGTCTCTAGAGAGTTGAAAACAGCAGGTCTGGGACAGGTAGCATGTCTGGTGAATAGGTCTGGGACAACAGGTCTGGGACAGGTAGCACGTCCGGTGAACAGGTCAGGGTTCCATAGCTGCAGGCAGAACAGTTGGAACTGGAGCAGCAGCACGGCCAGGTGAACTGGGGACAGCAAGGAGTCATCAAGCCAGGTAGTCCTGAGGCATGGTCCTAGGGCTCAGGTCCTCCAAGAGAGAAAGAGAAAGAGAGAATTAGAGAGAGCATATTTAAATTCACACAGGACACCAGAAAAGACAAGAGAAATACTCCAGATGTGACAGACTGACCCTAGCCCCCCAACACATAAACTACTGCAGCATAAATACTGGAGGCTGAGACAGGAGGGGTCAGGAGACACCGTGGCCCCATTCGATGAAACCCCTGGACAGGGCCAAACAGGTAGGATCTAACCCCACCCACTTTGCCAAAGCACAGCCTCCACACCACTGGAGGGATATCTCCAACCACCAACATACCATCCCGGGACAAGGCCGAGTATAGCCCACAAAGATCTCCGCCACGGCACAGCCCAAGGGGGGGCGCCAACCCAGACAGGAAGACCACGTCAGTGACTCAACCCACTCAAGTGACGCACCCCTCCCAGGGACGGCATGGAAGAACACCAGTAAGCCAGTGACTCAGCCCCACTAGACCCAAACTGCTACAGACCTATATCTATCCTACCCTGCCTTTCTAAGGTCTTCGAAAGCCAAGTTAACAAACAGATCACCGACCATTTCGAATCCCACCGTACCTTCTCCGCTATGCAATCTGGTTTCCAAGCTGGTCATGGGTGCACCTCAGCCACGCTCAAGGTCCTAAACAATATCATAACCACCATCGATTAAAGACAATACTGTGCAGCCTTATTCATCAACCTGGCCAAGGCTTTCGACTCTGTCAATCACCACATTCTTATTGGCAGACTCAACAGCCTTGGTTTCTCAAATGACTGCCTCACCTGGTTCACCAACTACTTCTCAGACAGATTTCAGTTTGTCAAATCGGAGGGCCTGTTGTCCGGACCTCTGGCAGTCTCTATGGGGGTGCCACAGGGTTCAATTCTTGGGCTGACTCTTTTCTCACTATACATCAATGATATCGCTCTTGCTACTGGTGATTCCCTGATCCACCTCTACGCAGACGACACCATTCTGTATACTTCTGGCCCTTCTTTGGACTCTGTGTTAACTAACCTCCAGACGAGCTTCAATGCCATACAACTCTCAAAACTGACTATCCTACCGATCATTGACTTTGGCGATGTCATTTACAAAATAGCCTCCAACACTCTACTTAGCAAACTGGATGCAGTCTATCACAGTGCCATCCGTTTTGTCACCAAAGCCACCATATACTACCCACCACTGCGACCTGTATGCTCTTGTTTGCTGGCCCTCGCTTCATATTCGTCGCCAAACCCACTGGCTCCAGGTCATCTATAAGTCTTTGCTAGGTAAATCCCCGCCTTATCTCAGCTCACTGGTCACCATAGCAGCACCCACCCGTAGCACACGTTCCAGCAGGTATATCTCACTGGTCACCCCCAAAGCCAATTCCTCTTTGGCCGCCTTTCCTTCCAGTTCTTTGCTGCCAATGACTGGAACGAATTGCAAAAATCACTGAAGCTGGAGACTCATATCTCCCTCACTAACTTTAAGCATCAGCTGTCAGAGCAGTTTACAGATCACTGCACCTGTACATAGCCCATCTGTAAATAGCCCATCCAACTTCCTCATCCCCATATTGTTATATATTTATTTGCTCCTTTGCACCCCAGTATTTCCACTTGCACATTCATCTTCTGCACATCTGTCAGTCCAGTGTTTAATTGCTAAATTGTAATTATTTCGCCACTACGGCCTATTTATTGCCTTACCTCCTTAATCTTACCTCATTTGCACACACTGTATATAGACTTTTCTACTGTGTTATTGACTGTACATTTGATTATTCCATGTGTAACTCTGTGTTGTTCTTTGTGTCGCACTGCTTTGCTTTATCTTGGCCAGGTCGCAGTTGTAAATGTAAACTTGTTCTCAACTGGCCTACCTGGTTAAATAAAAGTGAAATAAAAAAATATCGTATGGTCTCTGTCTATGGTCTTTATCCTATGGTCTCTGTCTATGGTTTTTATCCTATGGTCTCTGTCTATGGTCTTTAGCCTATGGTATCTGTCTATGGTCTTTAGCCGATGGTCTCTGTCTATGGTCTCTGGCTATGGTCTTTATCCAACGGTCTCTGTCTATGGTCTTTATCCTACAGTCTCTGTCTATGGTCTCTGTCTATGGTCTCTGTCTATGGTCTCTGTCTATGGTCTTTATCCTATGGTCTCTGTCTATGGTCTCTGTCTATGGTCTCTGTCTATGGTCTCTGTCTATGGTCTTTATCCTATGGTCTCTGTCTATGGTCTCTGTCTATGGTCTCTGTCTATGGTCTTTATCCTATGGTCTCTCTCTATGGTCTTTATCATATGGTCTCTGTCTATGGTCTTTATCATATTGTCTCTGCCTATGGTCTTTATCATATTGTCTCTGTCTATGGTCTTTATCATATTGTCTCTGTCTATGGTTTTTATCATATTGTCTCTGTCTATGGTCTTTATCATATGGTCTCTGCCTATGGTCTTTATCATATGGTCTCTGCCTATGGTCTTTATCATATGGTCTCTGCCTATGGTCTTTATCATATGGTCTCTGTCTATGGTCTTTAGCCTATGGTCTCTGCCTATGGTCTCTGTCTATGGTCTTTAGCCTATGGTCTCTGTCTATGGTCTCTGTCTATGGTCTTTATCATATGGTCTCTGTCTATGGTCTCTGTCTATGGTCTTTATCATATGGTCTCTGCCTATGGTCTTTATCATATGGTCTCTGCCTATGGTCTTTATCATATGGTCTCTGCCTATGGTCTTTATCATATGGTCTCTGTCTATGGTCTTTATCCTATGGTCTCTGTCTATGGTCTCTGTCTATGGTCTTTATCATATGGTATCTGTCTATGGTCTTTATCCTATGGTCTCTGTTTATGGTCTCTGTCTATGGTCTTTATCATATGGTCTCTGCCTATGGTCTTTATCATATGGTCTCTGTCTATGGTCTTTATCCTATGGTCTCTGTCTATGGTCTTTATCCTATGGTCTCTGTCTATGGTCTTTATCCTATGGTCTCTGTCTATGGTCTTTAGCCTGTGGTCTCTGTCTATTGTCTCTGTCTATGGTCTCTGTCTATGGTCTTTATCCTATGGTCTCTGTCTATGGTCTTTAGCCTATGGTCTCTGTCTATGGTCTCTGTCTATGGTCTCTGTCTATGGTCTTTATCCTATGGTCTCTGTCTATGGTCTCTGTCTATGGTCTCTGTCTATGGTCTCTGTCTATGGTCTTTATCCTATGGTCTCTGTCTATGGTCTCTGTCTATGGCCTTTATCCTATGGTCTCTGTCAATGGTCTCTGTCTATGGTCTCTGTCTATGGTCTCTGTCTATGGTCTTTATCCTATGGTCTCTGTCTATGGTCTCTGTCTATGGTCTCTGTCTATGGTCTTTATCCTATGGTCTCTGTCTATGGTCTCTGTCTATGGTCTCTGTCTATGGCCTTTATCCTATGGTCTCTGTCAATGGTCTCTGTCTATGGTCTCTGTCTATGGTCTTTATCCTATGGTCTCTGTCTATGGCCTTTATCCTATGGTCTCTGTCTATGGTCTCTGTCTATGGTCTCTGTCTATGGTCTCTGTCTATGGTCTTTATCCTATGGTCTCTGTCTATGGTCTCTGTCTATGGTCTCTGTCTATGGTCTTTATCCTATGGTCTCTGTCTATGGTCTTTGTCTATGGTCTCTGTCTATGGTCTTTATCCTATGGTCTCTGTCTATGGTCTCTGTCTATGGTCTTTATCCTATGGTCTCTGTCTATGGTCTCTGTCTATGGTCTCTGTCTATGGTCTTTATCCTATGGTCTCTGACTATGGTCTCTGTCAATGGTCTCTGTCTGTGGTCTTTATCCTATGGTCTCTGTCTATGGTCTCTGTCTATGGTCTTTATCCTATGGTCTCTGTCTATGGTCTCTGACTATGGTCTCTGTCTATGGTCTCTGTCTATGGTCTTTATCCTATGGTCTCTGCCGAAGTAATGTTGTGGTGGTTACACCATTGACGGGGTAAACTGCAATAACAATACCTGCCAGTCATAGAAGAGTCCACATTGCTGCATTAATTACCACATCGGTGTGTGGGCTTGTCTACATGTGGTTGGCGTTGTCAAAGAAAAGCCAGCAATAACAGGGAGAGAGTGAGAGAGTCCTCTGAATCCCCACACACAGACACTAGGCTTATCACTCAACACAGTGTCTAAGGCGCGTGTCAAACTACTTCCACAGTGGCCAGAGTATCTGCGGGTTTTGGCTCCTCCCTTGTACTTGATTGATCAATTATGGTGACTGATTAGTAAGGAACTCCCCTCACCTGGTTGTATAAAACCCGCAGACATTAGACCCTTCATGGAATGAGTTTGACACCCCTGGTCTAAGGGCATAGAAATAGAAGGGCCTAGAATGGCAATCACCAAAACGCTACATTTAAGGGGAATGTTTGCTTTCAATAAGGATGGGAAAGGATCTCAACTTAACTTAGGCATGTTGATCATGCATTGACGTCAGCGGGAGATTTGCAGAGAATGTTGATTTTACAATTCGGAATGTTGTTGTATATTTTACACATTCTGTTTCTTCGTTGCAGTCTGAGGAAAGAGGTCATCTGTTTGGTTCCCCTGATAAATCAAAGGGGTCATAGGTCAATTCTCTTGTTTGACTTCTTGTAAATTCCTGCCTCTGTATCCTCACTAGTGAAAAAGGGCCTGAAACCTCGTTAAGCCATCAGGTGGCCACAGTAATATGAATGAAAACAAGTTGAAACCTCAGACAGACTTTACAGGCATTCTATCTCTCACATTTCAGACATGTTATAAAGTGTAGTATAATCTATGGACAGGAAAACCTATTGAAGTTTACTACTAATAGTGGAGAGCAGCTTTAACTTTCCATGCATTATTCATTTATTGCTTAATATTACCTCACAAAAGATTCCAAAACAATAAAAACATTTTTGCAAGAGTTATGTATCCCGACCAGGAAAACCTCAGGGTCCTATTTATGAAGATATTTAGATTAAAGGACATATGTTACTATGACAACGTCATAGTAAAGGACATGTTACTTTGACAACGTCATCATTTGAAAAACCTTTAAATGAATAGAATGACAGTAAAACCGGTATGTTATGCATTTCCCGAGTAGTAAGCGGAAATTCCCTACGACTGTTTTATTTTCAACAATGCTAACATTCACTTCCAGTAATTTTCACTCTGGCGCTGGTCCCATTGTTCAGAATTCTTCCGCATTCATGCAAAGAGTTATGGGATATTAGAATCGTCTTGTCCTAACCTGGGTATCTTCAACCTAGCGGAACACTACTGTTGCTAATTAGGGTAAGTGGTCTTATGTAGCTTTGCATGTTGTTTGTCCTTTAACATAAACTGTGTATTAGAGGTCTTCACGGGTCCAACAGACCTGAAATTTTGATATCCAACCCGGGACCCAAGCGGGATCCTAAATTGTGACTTTTGTCACAGGTCTGGGTGGGTCTGATATCATTTTCATGGGTCTCGGGTATGTGCAATTAAAATCGATTTACCAACTGGACCCAATAGGACCTGTCCTCTGTTAATTTAATGTGTGAGGTGATGAGAACCGCAAGCTTGTTATC
The DNA here is from genome assembly GCF_965601325.2 of Salmo salar. Classification (NCBI taxonomy): domain Eukaryota; kingdom Metazoa; phylum Chordata; class Actinopteri; order Salmoniformes; family Salmonidae; genus Salmo; species Salmo salar. Next base: position 64,843,565 of record NC_138307.1, on the reverse strand, counting down.
TGTGTCAGCCAATTACAACTCAATAAAACTTATAGCTTATGTCCAGCTAAAGCTGGTTGCTGCAGCTATTAAGGAGAGAGCACGAGAGCAAGTGAATGGAGGCCTTTTTCCTTGAAGTAAAATGAGAGTTAGAGGAGAAAGTGTATAGTGAAGCCTACAAGGGGAATGTCCTCTGTGGGTGGACAAATGGACCGTGTGCAAATCACTATTCAGGTTTGATGCAATTTTCAAATTGTATTTATTTATTTTCATATTTATTATTAGTTTTATTGTTATTTTTGTATATCATTACTATTATCGTAGGCCTATTTAAGAATCTAAACCAGTTCTTTACATATGCAAAAAGTGTTTTGTTTTATTTTGTTGAGACATTTTCATTAGCTAAACTAAGTTTTAACTGTCTTTTACATTGTGTGCTCCATATTTAGTTTAAGATCAGTAAAAAAAACTATAGGCATGTTGTAAAATAAATATCATTAGCCTATTGCTGTCATTTGTTGGGTAGGCCTACGGTAGCCTTTGTTGGTAATTGCTGCAATATAAGCCTTTTCAAAACTTAACAAAAGTTTAAGGTTTAAAGCAGTTCAGTTTAAATATGCAACAAGTGTTTTGTTTCATTCGATTGAGTCATTTTCTTTGGCCAAGTTAAGTTCCAACTAATGTTGTAATGTTGTGTTTGCCGCAATATAATATAATTACTGGTAGGCCGATATAGGCCTACTCGCACTCAAACCATGAAAAGGAAAAGCCAAAGAGATGCAAATTGTAATTTAATGCCACAATATAATATCCTGTTCATATTTTCCCTTCAATCAAAAACTTGACTTACTTTTGTTATTACCCTAATAAAGTTAAGAAACCTTTGGTTTGGTATGGCTATTATTAGGTTTAATTACTGCAGGCCTATGAAAGTAGTGGGCACCGGCGCTCCAACTCTCTCCCACAGTTGAACTTCAGGTGAGGAAGAATGTTTTAGGTCTATCAGAGTTACTCCTTTAATCTAACAATATAATGCTTATATAATAATAAATATTCTGATAAAAAATGTACGAATTAGCTTCCTGCTGCATGCCTATTTGTATAATAGTAGCCTATCTGACAAGATTAAAGAATGCATGTTGGTGTGGGAACATGGAGCCGGCATATCTCTATCTTTCTCTCGGTCTCTCTAGGGCTAGGCCTAAGCTTCTCTTCCTTTATGTAAATGGTTTAAATATTCATATCATACAGTGGATGCCTAAGCCTATAGGCCTATATGCATGCCTTTAGCGTTGAAATCTCTGACAGCTCAACCGTGACATGGACAATTATTGTTTTAGGAAAGTAAAAAAACTATAAAACAATAGGCTCTAAGGTTTTGAATATGCTACACATCAAAACACAGCATAGTTTTTGGTAATTTATTATATGCAGTTTTTAGTCACACGTGAATATCACTAGTTCATTGATGGAGCTGGCAGCGGCTGTCCTGAGGTATATTTCTCGCTTTCTACTCTCGGATCTGAACAGGTCTCTCGGATACGAACCAGCACGTGTCTGTTTGGGTCCGGAAGGATGAAGAGAGAGAGGGAGAGATAGAGAGAGAAAGATGGATAATTAAAACGCTGGTCATTCGTACATGTCTCCAGGGGATGGGGAGTACTGGTCTAGAACATGGGGTTTTCCACTCAGAGCAGACGTTACCTAAGCACTAGGCAGTCATCCCTGCTCCCACTTTTACTGGTGTCTGCTTTGAATGTCAATGAACAGAAACTCGGATCGACGAGCCAATTGAGTCATTAAGAGCAATAATGATATTTTATTGAGTTACATTGAGGCCTCTAAGACGTTCCCTTCCGTCACTGCAATCATTCTTATTACACATAAGAATGACATTCAACTCTTTCTTTGCCTCACAGGTGAACCCAGGGAAACGTTTTGCAACGCAAAACAAAAACTAACGCTTCCCATTGGACAAGTTCATGTAGTCCCTCCCCTGGGTGCTTAGTGAATAGGACCCGGGTCTTGATGTTGTGCCAAAACGGGGCACAGCCTCCACTTCCTGCTTTGTCTCTATAATTTGATTTCCATAAACATTACTATGGGATAAGTAGCTATAGTGATGAAGGGGGGGGGGGGGGGGGGGGGGTAAATTAAAGCTGTTTAATCCTTAATGTGAGTGGTGCTAAACACTGTGGAGGATGGAGGGATTAAGAAGGTGGGTGTGTTGCTTTGAAGAGAAAGACCAGGGAAGGTCTAGACAGAGAGAAACCACATGGACGTGTGTGTGTGTGTGTGTGTGTGTGTGTGTGTGTGTGTGTGTGTGTGGAGTGCACGGAGTGAGGAGCTAGGCTAGTTTATGATGTGTGTGTAAACAAGCTGTCCAGTGTGGGGTGTGTCCTCTGGTCTCTAATGGAGAATCTGTCATTTAGAATGCTGATGCAAAGCAGGAACAACACTACTACACCATTACACCCATCCACCAAAGTATCAGTGTTTCTCTATTACATTAGTACAGTGGACAGACAGAATGGCATCACTCTACTATTGGGTATGCCAATGCACTCTTTTACCATCTATGGCGATAGTCTAATAACGTACTTGTTCTCCCCTGGTATGATTTATCATCGAATATACAGGTCCAGTCAAAAGTTTGGACACATCTACTCATTCCAGGGTTGTACGAATTTTCTACATTCTAGAATGAAGACATCAAAACTATGAAAGTACACATATGGAATCATGTTGTAACCAAATCAAAATATACTGCTCAAAAAAATAAAGGGAACACTTAAACAACATAATGTAACTCCAAGTCAATCACACTTCTGTGAAATCAAACTGTCCACTTAGGAAGCAACACTGATTGACAATACATTTCAAATGCTGTTGTGCAAATGGAATAGACTACAGGTGGAAATTATAGGCAATAAGCAAGACACCCCCAATAAAGGTGTGGTTCAGCAGGTGGTGACCACAGACCACTTCTCAGTTCCTATGCTTCCTGGTTGATGTTTTGGTCACTTTTGAATGCTGGCGGTGCTTTCACTCTAGTGGTAGCATGAGATGGAGTCTACAACCCACACAAGTGGCTCAGGTAGTGCAGCTCATCCAGGATGGCACATCAATGCGAGCTGTGGGAAGAAGGTATGCTGTGTCTGTCAGCGTAGTGTCCAGAGCATGGAGGCGCTTCCAGGAGACAGGCCAGTACATCAGGAGACGTGGAGGAGGCCGTAGGAGGGCAACAACCCAGCAACAGGACCGCTACCTCCGCCTTTGTGCAAGGAGGAGCAGGAGGAGCACTGCCAGAGCCCTGCAAAATGACCTCCAGCGGGTGGTATGAGGGCCCGACGTCCACAGGTGGGGGTTGTGCTTACAGCCCAACACCGTGCAGGACGTTTGGCATTTGCCAGAGAACACCAAGATTGGCAAATTCGCCACTGGCGCCCTGTGCTCTTCACAGATGAAAGCAGGTTCACACTGAGCACGTGACAGACGTGACAGAGTCTGGAGACGCCGTGGAGAACGTTCTGCTGCCTGCAACATCCTCCAGCCTGACCGGTTTGGCGGTGGGTCAGTCATGGTGTGGGTTGGATTTCTTTGGGGGGCTGCACAGCCCTCCATGTGCTCGCCAGAGGTAGCCTGACTGCCATTAGGTACCGAGATGAGATCCTCAGACCCCTTGTGAGACCATATGCTGGTGCAGTTGGCCCTGGGTTCCTCCTAATGCAAGACAATGCTAGACCTCATGTGGCTGGAGTGTGTCAGCAGTTCCTGCAAGAGGAAGGCATTGATGCTATGGACTGGCCCGCCCGTTCCCCAGACCTGAATCCAACTGAGCACATCTGGGACATCATGTCTCGCTCCATCCACCAACGCCACGTTGCACCACAGACTGCCCAGGAGTTGGCGGATGCTTTAGTCCAGGTCTGGGAGGAGATCCCTCAGGAGACCATCCGCCACCTCATCAGGAGCATGCCCAGGCGTTGTAGGGAGGTCATACAGGCACGTGGAGGCCACACACACTACTGAGCCTCATTTTGACTTGTTTTAAGGACATTACATCAAAGTTGGATCAGCCTGTAGTGTGGTTTTCCACTTTAATTTTGAGTGTGACTCCAAATCCAGACCTCCATGGGTTGATAAATTGGATTTCCATTGATTATTTTTGTGTGATTTTGTTGTCAGCACATTCAACTATGTAAAGAAAAAAGTATTTAAAAAGATTATTTCTTTCATTCAGATCTAGGATGTGTTGTTTAAGTGTTCCCTTTATTTTTTTGAGCAGTGTATATTTTATATTTGAGATTTTTCAAAGTAGCCACCCTTTGCCTTGATGACAGCTTTGCACACTCCTGGCATTCTCTCAACCAGCTTCATGAAGTAGTCACCTGGAATGCACTTCAATTAATTAATTTCTTTCCTTCTTAATACATTTGAGCCAATCAGTTGTGTTATGACCAGGTAGGGTTGGTATACAGAAGATATCCCTATTTGGTAAAAGACCAAGTCCATATTATGCCAAGAACAGCTCAAATCAGCAAAGAGAAATGACAGTCCATCATTTTACATTTACATTTTAGTCATTTAGCAGATGCTCTTATCCAGAGCAACCTACAGTAGTGAATGCATACATTTCATTATTTTTATTTTTGACACTGGCCCCCCGTGGGAATCGAACCCACAACCCTGGCGTTGCACACACCATGCTGACATTGCAAACACCATGCTCTACCAACTGAGCCACAGGGAAGGCCATCATTATTGTAAGATATGAAGGTCAGTCAATCAGGAACGTTGAAAGTTTCTTCAAGTGCAGTTGCAAAAACCATCAAGCGCTATGATGAAACTGGCTCTCATGAGGAACCGCCACAGGAAAGAAAGACCCAGAGTTACCTCTGCTGCAGAGGATAAGTTCATTAGAGTTTCCAGCCTCAGAAATTGGCAATTAACTGCACCTCAGATTGTAACCCAAATAAACGCTTCACAGAGTTCAAGTAACAGACACATCTCAACATCAACTGTTCAGAGTAGACTGTGTGAATCAGGCCTTCATGGTCGAATTGCTGCAAAGAAACCACTACTAAAGTACACCAATAAGAAGAAGAGACTTGATTGGACCAAGAAACATGACCAATGGACATTAGACCTGTGGAAATCTTTCCTTTGGTTTGATGAATCCAAATTTGAGATTTTTGGTTGCAACCGCTGTGTCTTTATGAAACACAGAGTAGGTGAACGGATGTTCTTCGCATGTGTGGTTCCCACCGTGAAGCATGGAGGAGGAGGTGTGATGTGTGGGGGTGCTTTGCTGGTGACTCTGTCAGTGATTTATTTAGAATTCAAGGCACGCTTAACCAGCATGGCTACAACAGCATTCTGCAGCAATATGCCATCCCATATGGTTTGTGCTTAGTGGGACTATCATTTGTTTTTCAACAGGATAATGATCCAAAACACACCTCCAGGCTGTGTAAGGGCTATTTGACCAAGAAGGAGACTGATGGAGTGCTGCATCAGATGACCTGGCCTCCACAATCACCTGACCTCAACCCAATTGAGATGGTTTGGACCACAGTGTGAAGGAAAAGCAGCCAACATGTTGGAACTCCTACAAGACTGTTGGAAAAGCATTCCAGGTGACTACCTCATGAAGCTGGTTGAGAGATTGCGCCAACAAACTATGCAGTATTTCATTTTTTGCTGTATTATTTCTTACACTGTTACCCCAGGAAATCTTAAGTCTTATTACATACAGCTCGGGAAGAACTATTGGATATAAGAGCAACGTCAACTTACCAACATTACGACCAGGAATACGACTTTCCCGAAGGCGGATTCTCTGTTTGGACCACCACCCAGGACAATGGATCGGATCCCAGTAGGTGACCCAAAACAACGGCGCCGCAGAAGGGGCAGACGGAGCGGTCTTCTGGTCAGGCTCCGTAGACAGGCACATCGCACACCGCTCCCGAGTATACTACTCGCCAATGTCCAGTCTCTTGACAACAAGGTAGACAAAATTCGAGCAAGGGTTGCCTTCCAGAGAGACATCAGAGATTGTAACATTCTCTGTTTCACGGAAACATGGCTCACTCGGGATACGTTATCAGAGTCGGTACAGCCACCCAGTTTCTTCACGCATTGCGCCGAGAGAAACAAACATCTCTCTGGTAAGAAGAAGGGCAGGGGTGTATGCCTTATGATTAACGGGTCGTGGTGTGATCATAACAACATACAGGAACTCAAGTCCTTTTGTTCACCTGACCTAGAACTCCTTACAATCAAATGCAGACCGCGTTATCTAACGAGAATTCTCTTCGATTATAATCACAGCCGTGTATATTCCCCCCAAGCAGACACCTTGACGGCCTTTAAAGAACTTCATTGGACTCTATGTAAGCTGCAAACCACATATCCTGAGGCTGCAATTATTGTAACTGGGGATTTTAACCTCTATGGGCTAGGTGGGACGCTAGCGTCCCCCCCGTGGTGCACTCCATCAACAGCAGGTGCATTTCAAGAGCGGCAAATTTGAAACCAAATAAATGTCAAAATTCAAATTTTTCAAACATACAACTATCTTACACCCTTTGAAAGATAAACATCTCCTTAATCTAACCACGTTGTCCGATTTCAAAAAGGTTTTACGGCGAAAGCATAAAGTTAGATTATGTTAGGAGAGTACATTGACAATAGCTGTGTGTAATGTTTTGTCAATTCAAAGACAGGGTCACCAAAACCATAAAACCAGCTAAAATGATGCACTAACCTTTTACAATCTCCATCAGATGACACTCCTAGGACATTATGTTAGACAATGCATGCATTTTTAGTTCTATCAAGTTCATATTTATATCCAAAAACAGCGTTTTACTATGGCATTGATGTTTCCCTCCAATAACCGGCAGTCAAGTCAGCACCACAAATTAAATAATTCAAATTAGAAAACATTGGTAAAATATTATATTGTCATTTAAAGAATTATAGATTTACATCTCTTGAACGCAATCAACTTGCCAGATTTAAAAATAACCTTACTGGGAAATCACACTTTGCAATAATCTGAGCACTGCGCCCAGAAAAATACGCGTTGCGATACAGACTAGCCGCCATGTTGGGGAGATCTAAAATCGAAAATACTATGTAAATAATCCATTACCTTTGATTCTCTTCATCAGATGTCACTTCCAGGTATCACAGGTCCATAACGAATGTAGTTTTGTTCAAAAAAGCTCATCATTTATGTCCAAAAATCTCCGTCTTGTTAGCACATGATCTAAGCCCGCCGGACTTCACTTCATGAACGAGGGGAAGAAATATATTTACGTTCGTTCAAACATTTCAAACGTTGTATAGCATAAATCATTAGTGCCTTTTTTAACCAGAACATGAATAATATTCAAGGTGGACGAATGCATTCTCTTTTATAACGTATTGGAACGAGGGTACCCAACATGAACTCGCGCGCCAGAGTCTAATCGGCCATCACCGTTCCATGGCTCTTGTTCGGTCAGATCTCACAGTAAAAGACTCAAAACACTTTGTAAAGGCTGGTGACATCTAGTGGAAGCAATAGGAAGTGCCAAAACATTAATCAACCCCTGTGTGTTTCAATGGCATAGGCTTAAAGGTAATTCAACACATCAGGTATCCACTTCCTGTCAGAAAATGTCTCAGGGTTTTGCCTGCCAAATGAGTTCTGTTATACTCACAGACACCATTCAAACAGTTTTAGAAACTTTAGGGTGTTTTCTATCCATATATAATAAGTATATGCATATTCTAGTTACTGGGTAGGATTAGTAACCAGATTAAATCGGGTACGTTTTTTTATCCAGCCGTGAAAATACTGCCCCCTAGCCCCAACAGGTTAACAAGGCTAATCTGAAAACAAGGATCCCTAAACTTTATAAGCATATCGAATGCACGACCCGGGCTGGCAAAATTCTGGATCATTACTACTCTGACTTCCGATACACATACAAAGCCCTCCCTCGCCCTTCTTTCGGCAAATCTGACCACGACTCCATTTTGTTGCTCCCAGCCTATAGACAGAAACTAAAACAGGAAACGCCCCTGCTCAGGTCTGTTCAACGCTGGTCTGACCAATCGGATTCCACACTTCAAGATTGCTTTGATCACGTGGACTGGGATATGTTCCGGATAGCCTCAGACAACAACATTGATGTATACGCTGATTCGGTGAGCGAGTTTATTAGCAAGTGCATTGGTGATGTTGTACCCATGGTGACTATTAAAACCTTCCCCAACCAGAAACCGTGGTTTGATGGCAGCATTCGTGCCAAACTGAAAGCACGAACCACTGCTTTTAATCATGGCAAGGCATCCGGAAACATGACCGAATACAAACAGTGTAGCTATTACCTCCGCAAGGCAATCAAACAAGCTAAGCATCAGTATAGAGACAAAGTAGAGTCGCAATTCAATGGCTCAGACACGAGACGTATGTGGCAGGGTCTACAGTCAATCATGGATTACAAAAAGAAAACCAGCCCCGTCGCGGACACCAACGTCTTGCTCCCAGACAAACTAAACAAATTCTTTGCTCACTTTGAGGACAATAGAGTGCCACTGACATGGCCCGCTACCAAAACCTGCGAGCTTCACTGCAGCCAACGTGACTAAAACATTTAAACGTGTTAACCCTCGCAAGGCTGCCTGCCCAGACGGCATCCCTAGCCGCGTCCTCAGAGCATGCGCAGACCAGCTGGCTGGTGTATTTACGGACATATTCAGTCAATCCCTATCCCAGTCTGCTGTTCCCACATGCTTCAAGAGGGCCACCATTGTTCCTGATCCCAAGAAAGCTAAGGTAACTGAGCTAAACGACTATCGCCCCGTAGCACTCTCTTCCGTCATCATGAAGTGCTTTGAGAGACTAGTCAAGGACCATATCACCTCCACCCTACCTGACACCCTAGACCCACTCCAATTTACATACCGCCCCAATAGGTCCACAGACGATGCAATCGCAATCACACTGCCCACTGCCCTAACCCATAAGAATGCTGTTCATCGATTACAGCTCAGGATTTAACACCATAGTACCCTCCAAACTCGTCACCCTGGGTCTCGACCCCGCCCTGTGCAACTGGGTCCTGGACTTTCTGATGGGCCGCCCCCAGGTGGTGAGGGTAGGAAACCTCCCCGCTGATCCTCAACACTGGGGCCCCACAAGGGTGTGTTCTCAGCCCTCTCCTGTACTCCTTGTTCACCCATGACTGCGTGGCCATGCACGCCTCCAACTCAATCATCAAGTTTGCAGACAACACTACAGGTGGTAGGCTTGATTACCAACAACGACGAGACGGCCTACAGGGAGGAGGTCAGGGCCCTCGGAGTGTGGTGTCAGGAAAATAACCTCACACTCAACATGAACAAAACAAAGGAGATGATCGTAGCCTTCAGGAAAAAGCAGAGGGCGCATCCCCCTATCCACATCGATGGGTCAGTAGTGGAAAAGGTGGAACATTTTAAGTTCCTCAGTGTACACATCACGGACAAAATGAAATGGTCCACCCACACAGACAGCATGGTGAAGAAGGCGCAACAGCGCCTCTTCAATCTCAGGAGGCTGAAGAAATTTGGCTTGTCACCAAAAATACTCACAAACTTTTACAGATGCACAATCGAGAGCATCCTGTCGGGCTATATCACCGCCTGGTACGGCAACTGCTCCGCCCACAACTGTAAGGCTCTCCAGAGGGTAGTGAGGTCTGCACAACGCATCACTGGGGGCAAACTACCTGCCCTCCAGGACACCTACAGCGCCCGATGTCACAGGAAGGCCAAAAGGACAACAACCACCCAAGCCACTGCCTGTTCACCCAGCTATCATCCAGAAGGCGAGGTCAGTAAGATGCATCAAAGCTGGGACCGAGAGACTGAAAAACAGCTTCTATCTCAAGGCCATCAGACTGTTAAACAGCCATAGCTAAAATTGAGTCGCTGCTGCCAACATGCTGACTAAAATCTCTTGCCACTTTAATAATAAAAAATTGGATGTAATAAATGTATCACTAGTGACTTTAAACAATGCCACTTTATATAATGTTTACATACCCTACATTACTCATCTCATATGTCTATACTGCACTCTATACCATCTACTGCATCTTGCCTATGCCGTTCGGCCATCGCTCATCCATATATTTATATGTACATATTCTTATTCATTCCTTTACACTTGTGTGTATAAGGTAGTTGTTGTGAAATTGTTAGATTTCTTGTTAGATATTACTGCATGGTCGGAACTAGAAGCACAGGCGTTTCGCTACACTCGCATTAGCATCTGCTAACCATGTGTATGTGACCAATACAATTTGATTTGATTTTGAGAATGCCAAGAGTGTACAAAGCTGCCATCAAGGCAATGGGTGGCTACTTTTAAAAATCTAAAATCTAAAATATATTTTGATTTGTTTAAGACTTTTTTGGTTACTACATGACTCCATATTTGTTATTTCATAGTTTTGTTGTCTTCACTACATTTACATTTTACATTTAAGTCATTTAGCAGACGCTCTTATCCAGAGCGACTTACAAATTGGTGCATTCACCTTATGATATCCAGCGGAACAACCACTTTACAATAGTGCATCTAAATGTTTTAGGGGGGGGGGGGGGGGTTAGAAGGATTACTTTATCCTATCCTAAGTATTCCTTAAAGAGGTGGGGTTTCAGGTGTCTCCGGAAGGTGGTGATTGACTCCGCTGTCATAACGTTCAATTGTTTCAAGTAGTTGTTATATATTATCTCCAATATATTGTCCCTGTAAAAAACCTGTGCTATGCATTTACGCAGGATTTTCACACCACAACATGTAAGAAGCCTCCAGATTTTTATTTGGACTGGATCTTTATACCTACCACCTGGGTCCTGTTTCAGTAGTAATGGTATCAGACCTTCTTGCAGAGTATCTGATAGTCTACCATTTTTATGGGTGTAGTTAAAACATGCCAATAATGGATCTTTCATTACCTCAAAAAACGTCTTATATATCTACATTTACATTTAAGTCATTTAGCGGACGCTCTTATCCAGAGCGACTTACAAATTGGTGCATTCACCTTATAATATCCAGTGGAACAACCACTTACAATAGTGCATCTAAATCTTTTAAGGGGGGGTTAGAAGGATTACTTTATCTTATCCCAGGTATTCCTTAAAGAGGTGGGGTTTCAGGTGTCTCCGGAAGGTGGTGATTGACTCCGCTGTCCTGGCGTCGTGAGGGAGCTTGTTCCACCATTGGGGTGCCAGAGCAGCGAACAGTTTTGACTGGGCTGAGCGGAAACTGTGCTTCCTCAGAGGTAGGGAGGCGAGCAGGCTAGAGGTGGATGAACGCAGTGCCCTTGTTTGGGTGTAGGGCCTGATCAGAGCCTGAAGGTACGGAGGTGCCGTTCCCCTCACAGCTCCGTAGGCAAGCACCATGGTCTTGTAGCGGATGCGAGCTTCGACTGGAAGCCAGTGGAGAGAGCGGAGGAGCGGGGTGACGTGAGAGAACTTGGGAAGGTTGAACACCAGACGGGCTGCGGCGTTCTGGATGAGTTGTGGTGGTTTAATGGCACAGGCAGGGAGCCCAGCCAACATCGAGTTGCATTTATCTAGACGGGAGATGACAAGTGCCTGGATTAGGACCTGCGCCGCTTCCTGTGTGAGGCAGGGTCGTACTCTGCGAATGTTGTAGAGCATGAACCTACAGGATCGGGTCACCGCCATGATGTTAGTGGAGAACGACAGGGTGTTGTCCAGGGTCACGCCGAGGCTCTTAGCACTCTGGGAGGAGGACACAATGGAGTTGTCAACCGTGATGGCGAGATCATGGAACGGGCAGTCCTTCCCCGGGAGGAAGAGCAGCTCCGTCTTGCCGAGGTTCAGCTTGAGGTGGTGATCCGTCATCCACACTGATATGTCTGCCAGACATGCAGAGATGCGATTCGCCACCTGGTTGTCAGAAGGGGGAAAGGAGAAGATTAATTGTGTGTCATCTGCATAGCAATGATATGAGAGACCATGTGAGGATATGACAGAGCCAAGTGACTTGGTGTATAGCGAGAATAGGAGAGGGCCTAGAACAGAGCCCTGGTGGACACCAGTGGTGAGAGCACGTGGTGCGGAGACAGATTCTCGCCACGCCACCTGGTAGGAGCGACCTGTCAGGTAGGACGCAATCCAGGCGTGGGCAGTGCCGGAGATGCCCAGCTCGGAGAGGGTGGAGAGGAGGATCTGATGGTTCACAGTATCAAAGGCAGCAGATAGGTCTAGAAGGATGAGAGCAGAGGAGAGAGAGTTAGCTTTAGCAGTGCGGAGAGCCTCTGTGACACAGAGAAGAGCAGTCTCAGTTGAATGCCCAGTCTTGAAACCTGACTGATTAGGATCAAGAAGGTCATTCTGAGAGAGATAGCAAGAGAGCTGGTCAAGGACGGCACGTTCAAGAGTTTTGGAGAGAAAGGAAAGAAGGGATACTGGTCTGTAGTTGTTGACATCGGAGGGATCGAGTGTAGGTTTTTTTCAGAAGGGGTGCAACTCTCGCTCTCTTGAAGACGGAAGGGACGTAGCCAGCGGTCAAGGATGAGTTGATGAGCGAGGTGAGGTAGGGGAGAAGGTCTCCGGAAATGGTCTGGAGAAGAGAGGAGGGGATAGGGTCAAGTGGGCAGGTTGTTGGGCGGCCGGCCGTCACAAGACGCGAGATTTCATCTGGAGAGAGAGGGGAGAAAGAGGTCAAAGCACAGGGTAGGGCAGTGTGAGCAGGACCAGCGGTGTCGTTTGACTTAGCAAACGAGGATCGGATGTCGTCAACCTTCTTTTCAAAATGGTTGACGAAGTCATCCGCAGAGAGGGAGGAGGGGGGGAGGGGGAGGAGGATTCAGGAGGGAGGAGAAGGTAGCAAAGAGCTTCCTAGGGTTAGAGGCAGATGCTTGGAGTTTAGAGTGGTAGAAAGTGGCTTTAGCAGCAGAGACAGAAGAGGAAAATGTAGAGAGGAGGGAGTGAAAGGATGCCAGGTCCGCAGAGAGGCGAGTTTTCCTCCATTTCCGCTCAGCTGCCCGGAGCCCTGTTCTGTGAGCTCGCAGTGAGTCGTCGAACCACGGAGCAGGAGGGGAGGACCGAGCCGGCCTGGAGGATAGGGGACAGAGGAAATCAAAGGATGCAGAGAGGGAGGAGAGGAGGGTTGAGGAGGCAGAATCAGGAGATAGGTTGGAGAAGGTTTGAGCAGAGGGAAGAGATGATAGGATGGAAGAGGAGAGAGTAGCGGGAGAGAGAGAGCGAAGGTCGGGACGGCGCAATACCATCCGAGTAGGGGCAGAGTGAGAAGTGTTGGATGAGAGCGAGAGGGAAAAGGATACAAGGTAGTGGTCGGAGACTTGGAGGGGAGTTGCAATGAGATTAGTGGAAGAACAGCATCTAGTAAAGATGAGGTCAAGCATATTGCCTGCCTTGTGAGTAGGGGGGGAAGGTGAGCGGGTGAGGTCAAAAGAGGAGAGGAGTGGAAAGAAGGAGGCAGAGAGGAATGAGTCAAAGGTAGACGTGGGGAGGTTAAAGTCACCCAGAACTGTGAGAGGTGAGCCATCCTCAGGAAAGGAACTTATCAAGGCGTCAAGCTCATTGATGAACTCTCCAAGGGAACCTGGAGGGCGATAAATGATAAGGATGTTAAGCTTGAAAGGGCTGGTAACTGTGACAGCATGGAATTCAAATGAGGAGATAGACAGATGGGTCAGGGGAGAAAGAGAGAATGTCCACTTGGGAGAGATGAGGATTCCAGTGCCACCACCCCGCTGGCTCGATGCTCTAGGGGTATGCGAGAACACGTAGGCAGACGAGGAGAGAGCAGTAGGAGTAGCAGTGTTATCTGTGGTAATCCATGTTTCCGTCAGCGCCAGGAAGTCTAGGGACTGGAGGGTAGCATAGGCTGAGATGAACTCAGCCTTGTTGGCCGCAGACCGGCAGTTCCAGAGGCTGCCGGAGACCTGGAACTCCACGTGGGTCGTGCGCGCTGGGACCACCAGGTTAGAGTGGCAGCGGCCACGCGGTGTGGAGCGTTTGTATGGCCTGTGCAGAGGGGAGAGAACAGGGATAGACAGACACATAGTTGACAAGCTACAGAAGAGGCTACGCTAATGCAAAGGAGATTGGAATGACAAGTGGACTACACGTCTCGAATGTTCAGAAAGTTAAGCTTACGTTGCAAAAATCTTATTGACTAAAATGACGAAAATGATACAGTACTGCTGGCTGGTGGAGTAGGCTAGCTAGCAGTGGCTGCGTTGTTGACTTTGAACGTGTAGCTGGCTAGGTAACCTCGATAGTTTCAGTACTACACCTTGTCATGATACAAAGCAACTTTGTAGCCAGCTAGCTAACATAACACTAATCAAGACGTTCCTTGTAATGTAGTTAGTTTCTACAATGCTACTCGTCGGTAATAGTTGGCTGGGTTAGGAGAAATGGCGTCGCGGGGGACGGAAATAGCTGGCTAGCTAACCTCGGTAATTACTAAACTACACAATTATCAAGCTATGACAAAGACAACTAAGTAGCTAGCTAGCTAACACTGCACTAGTCAAATCGTTCCGTTGTAAAGTATTAGTATTAGTATCTACAGCGCTGCTAGTCGGTAACGGTTGGCTAGCTAGCAGTGGGTTAATGATGACTAGGTGTGTTGACTAAGTCTGGCACCGCGTCGCGGCTGGCTAGCTCACCTCGATAATTACTCAAACTACACAATTATCTTAGATACAGAGACAGCAAAGACAACTATGTAGCTGGCTAACTAACACTAACACCACACTAATCAAGTCGTTACGTTGTAATGTAATAGTTTCTGCAGTGCTGCTAGTCGGTAGAAGTTGGCTAGCTAGCAGTGATGACTAGCTAGCTAGCAGCTAGCAGTGTTGACTACGTTAGGAGGACGAAGATAGCTAGCCTCGATAATTACTCAATTACTCTAAACTCTAAACTACACAATTATCTTTGATACAGAGACGGCTATGTAGCTAGCTAAGAAGAATTGCTCAGATCAAACAAATCAAGCCGTTGTAATGTAGTGAAGTGTAATATTACCTGTGGAGCGAAACGTTGTTTTCTGAGTTGTGTGTGGTCTCCAGTTGTGCAGCCATGATGTGAGCGCTTGTGTCCTAAATTATACAATGTAGAAAATAGTTAAAATTAAGAAAAACCCTTGAATGACTAGGTGTGTCCAAACTTTTGACTGATACTTTATATATGTGCCATTTAGCATTGTTTTATCCAAAGCGACATTTTACATTTTACGTATTCTGGCAACGGGAATCAAACCCACAACCCTGGCTGTGGAAGAATTTGTAAATGTTTTGGGTACCTCTGCACTCTCCCAGACTGCTCTGTGTTTTACTCTAAATCCATGATGGGTTGAACCAGTAACCTCAAACTCTGACAGCACCATGAATCAACAATGGTCCAGGTCACAATGCCCTAGCTCACCCCTCTCCACCAATCACAGCCTGTGGCTGTCATCAGCACATTCATTTAATTAAGTTGTGCAATGACATGTCTGTCTTCGATAGATGAAGAGAGATCTTCTTAATCACCAAAAAAGAAGACTGACAGCAGATGTCAGATGTGTGAGGCATAGCAACAAATATATTTTAAAAGCTTCTTGCTTAGATTCTCTGCCAAGTTGGAGAGAAGTTCTAGAGGGCAGGGAGCTTTGCTGTTTAGATAAGTATCACTGTCACCACAGCAATGAGTGAACATGTTCCTCACCTTCCACCTCTCCCCTATCTACACAGCACCTCACAGCCAACATACTACTGTAGCATTACTGTAAATCACTTAGTATTAGCATTCAAGGCTAACAGTCAAACGGCTAGTTAGAAGACTACCATTAAATTGCTGAGCCGCTTCGCTCATGAACTGAGATACAATGCAATTACAGGTTATGACTTTAAAAGCTGGCTAAGGAGAAAACCTTGACTAATATCTTACAGGAATGAGGGGAATCAAGGAATCTCTCAGCTCTCAAATGTGATTTTAATCAGCCATCTCATCCCTATTGTGTGCCGGAACATGGAGGCCAAAACCTGGACAACTTGTCTTTTGTGCCTGTAGATATTGCCCTATGAGCCACTGAATCATTGACCTTCACTGTAGTTCAGAGGTTCACAGCACACCAGGCCTGAGCTCCAGCTGGGTTCTCTCTGCAGTAGGCCTCACATGGTTGTGTGTGTGTGGGAGTTGGAGTGTGTTCTTGGACACCATCCAGTCAAAATATCTTACAGACTCTTCCCCTGAGATAAGTTAATTTGATTTCCCCTCTGCTCAGTTATCATGATTTCATCAACTAAATATCCAAATGTACAGTACATTCTCCCAGCTCAAGCAGAATGGTTTGTCGTCTAACTCCAGGGACATTGATTGAATGTAGGACACATAGCCTAATCCTGTGCTAAGGCTTACTGGCCTCTCTTCAATGGTGTAGCCCTGTAACAGCACCGTGAGATGCAGACCAGCAGTGTAGCTGCTGTGGTGTGTGTTGGCTAGGTCTCCTGTTACTGTATCAGCCTCTGGGCCTCTGCCTGCTTGCTCTCTTTGCTCTGGAAACTCTGACTTAGATCAGGAGAAGGTTGAAGATGTGAGCCCTCTCTCCTTGTTCACTCCAATCCATCAGTCTTACTTGCTGGTCTTACTTGGCTTCTTTTTGTGGGTCTTTTCCGCTCTCTTTTCTGTTCTGTTGCATCTCCCTCCTCTTTAAATCTCTCTTTTTTTACTGTCCTGTCCTCCCCTCCCCTCCTCCTCCATGCGTGTCTCTCGGTGTAACCGCTCACTGTTCCCTTCCTGTGTTCTTTGAGCTCCAATGAAACCAAGATGTTCTCTGAGTCAGCCCTAGACTAGCCCTGGCCTCTATTACTGCTCATTAGCTCTCCAGTTCCCTCTGTGGTCAAGGGCCTTTAAAACGGTACAGTTCCTGAGCTGGGGCTAACTTCAGAGGAATTAGCGCTACCGCTAACAAGTTCTAACTGGGCTACTGCTGTGAGGGGACCTACCCTTTGCTAGTGTGAGGCTGTAAAGCTTCAGTATAACATCACTATGGAAGTGAATTGGATGAGGAGCCACAATAGTTCACAACCTTGCTAGTAGATATACTCATGCAACACAACCATCTGAATGATATACCAAAGATCTTTTTGTCTTCCACACCGATGAGTTTGACATGGTCAAACAGTTGAGGTTTTCACCTTTACGGCAAATGTCTGATGTCAATTCAACGTCTATTCCATGTTGGTTCAACGTAATTTCATTAATTCAACAAGACAACGTTGCTTCAACCACAATGCCTAGTGGTCAGTCTATCAGGTGTTGGTCAGTTTCTGTCAGTAATATTGGAATTTTGATGGCCACAACAGAGGTGATGAGGTGATAGAAACACACTGACCATCCGTCTGTCCAGTTATGTCTGGTCATCTTTCCCACCCTCTGTTTGTTCATAGAGAACCTTCTCACAACTTCATAGGATCCTGGTTATGAAAATGTGAAATATTTGGAAAGAATTAGAGGCGACTCTTGGGTAAACTGAGATGGCTCCAAAAGAAACAGACTGGTTCCCCTGGCCCGCCAGGCTCTCTTGTGAAGACAAGCATCTAGCACAGAGAGATGGGTGGGCAGGGCATCAGAGCTTTGGGTTAGGAGTGTCATACAGTTTCGGGTTGGTCTCTGTGCTTTGAAAAATACATACTGTATACTACATACTTAATGAGTATATACTACATACTATATAATATTAGTTTGTTTTAGTATACTGTAAACGAATGGTATCATTTCAGTTGAGCTTACTAGAGCTTCGCCTGTTTACCGGAAGTTGATGCTGTTGCTATCCAACCTCTTGCTAGCATAACAAATGACTAGCTAAACATTTTATGATTTCGGTGTTTTCGTAAATTCAATCTGGAGTGCCAGGGTGTGCTCTGGGCGTTTGTAAATCCAGAGTGTTGTCAGATTATCCTTTTGCAAATTCAGGGCATTTTGCTCTCGGAGCGTTCAGAGTGCACACTGGACGCTCTGGCGAGGAGTAGGGTTGATCCAAGCGTTCAACAGCAGTCAATCACCCAAGCTAACTGGCTAACATTGGCTAGTTACTTCCAGACACAAATGGGAGAACACCTCACTCTGAACATTTTACTCACCCTAGCAGAGCTGGTTAGGCTGTTTTCATGTTATCTAGAGCGTTGGTGACTGTAACTGTGCTGCTGGCAACAATTTAATTACGCTTTTTTGTGCCGACGTTTACTGACACCGACCATATTCAACGGGTGTTGAGCATTCGTAAATTTATCAGTTATTCTGTACAAGAGTGCTCTGAAATCGGAGTAGATAGCCATTGAAATGCAAGACTACACCACTTAGCTAAGAATTATGTAGTTAATCAAGTCAATAAATGTTGGATAGTTAGTTAGATAGCAGATAGTTCATATACTGCCTGGCAAGTTCAATGTATTAGTAGCCAACGTTAAGCAACTAGCTAACATACTGGTACATACTGCTGAAATGCTTTGTGGTTCGTTAGGTGTAGCGTGTGCTAAGAAATTGTCAGCCAACATAACGTGTAACGTAGCTTATTTGAAAAGGCATTACTTCATTACATTTTTCTTTTTTTTAAAACATTTGTCATAGTTAGTTAAAGCAATGAATTTGTATCCACTCTCGTCAGACTTCGGCTACATATTTTCCAACATTTTCTTCAAATCTGAAGAGTTATGAAGCTACGGCCATTTTCTGAAGAATTGCATTATGGGCCCTAAAAGGACGGAAACAGTGTCCACTGCATGTATACTTTGTATTTTGGCGAATTTTGTACGTCATCCGGGAACTTTTGACATACTAACTATCCATACTATGACCAATAAGCGTACTATATACTCAATTCACGTCACAAATAGTACGGTTAGTGAGGTTAGTATGAGTGTTCTGACACAGCTTTGGTCTCTCTGTGACCAATGCTATTCTTTACAGTTAATCACTGAAAATAGTTCACTTATTTCACCAAGACTTAGATTTTATTGAAAAGACCGCACAGAGCCCTAAAACGTTTTTGCCTTTTTGGACTGTTGAACAAGAAAGCCAGTGAATGGTTAATAAACCATTTTTGAATAGTTCCAGGGCTGCCATTAACCACAGATCCATTATAAAGATTGAACAGATGTGAACAACGCCTACTCTCTGGCTCAACACAAACTCTCTCTCTCTTTCTTTCTTTCGCTCGCTCCCTCTCTCGCTCCCTCTCTCCTACCATTAATAACTGTTTCTCTGTCTCTTCAGTATGCAAAAGGAAACAGTGTGTTAGATTTTCAAGTTGTTGTTAGATGGTTTTTCTCCCTGTGGTCTGGTTTTCCCAACATGCACCTCTGCGCGTCACAGGTGTTCACAAGCCGAGAAGTGTTCTCTCTTTCGACTCCTGTACTTATTGTGGTCCTTGTAACGCCCTGGCCATAGAGGGGTTTTTTGTTCTTTATTTTGGTTAGGCCAGGGTGTTACATTGGGTGGGCGTTCTATGTTCCTTTTTCTATGTTTTGGTATTTCTTTGTTTTGGGCCATGTGTGTGGCTCCCAATCAGGCACAGCTGAAGCGCGTTGCTGCTGATTGGGAGTCACACATAAGGAGCATGTTTTTCCTTTGGGTTTTGTGGGTAATTGTTTCTTGTTTAGTGTGGTTGCACCTGACAGGACTATTGGCTGTCAGTTTCCTTGTTTTTGTATAGTGTTCTTTCCAATTAAATTGAAGGATGAATACTAACTCTGCTGCATTTTGGTCCTTTCCTGAAGACAGCCGTTACAGAATTAGCCACCAACAACGGACCAAGCAGCAGAGGAAGGAGCAGCACAAGGAGAGGCACCAGGAGAAAAGCTATCTGGAGTCATGGACTTGGGAGGAAATCCTGTACGGGAAAGGACCATGGACTCAAGCTGGGGATGATCGCCGCCCACAGTGGGAGATCGAGGCGGCGAGAGCTGAAAGGCGCTGGTATGAGGAGAGGGAGCGCAACGGACACCGGAGGCAGCCCCACAATATTTTTTTTGGGGGGGGCACACGGGGAGATTGGCGGAGTCAGGTGGTAGACCTAAGCCAACTCCCCGTGCTTACCGGAAGCAGCGTGGTACTGGTAAGACACCGTGTTATGCTGTGGAGCGCACGGTGTCCCCAGTGCGCGTTCAATGCCCGGTGCGCTACATACCAGCCCCCTGCAAGTGCCATGCGAGTGCAGGCATCGAGCCAGGGCGGATGGTGCCAGCTCAGCGCGTCTGGTCTCCAGTGCGCCTCCTCGGTCCAGGTTATCCTGCGCCGGCGTTGCGCACTGTGTCTCCAGAGCGCTGGGAGGGTCCAGTTCGCCCAATGCCTGCTCTCCGACCGTGCCAGGCCAAAGTGGGCATTCAGCCTGGAGTGTGGGTAAAGAGTGTCCGTACCAGAACTCCAGTGCTCCCCCACAGCCCGGTTTATCCTGTGCCTCCTCCTAGGACCAGGCCTCCATTGGGTCTCCCCATCCAGGTCCATCCTGTGCCACCTCCCAGGACTAGGCCTCCAGTGGGTCTCCCCATCGTGGTCCATCCTGTGCCACCTCCCAGGACTAGGCCTCCAGTGGGTCTCACCTGTCCAGAGCTGCCCGCCAGTCAACAGTCGTCAGAGCTGCCCGCCAGTCAACAGTCGTCAGAGCTGCCCGCCAGTCAACAGTCGTCAGAGCTGCCCGCCAGTCAACAGTCGTCAGAGCTGCCCGCCAGTCAACAGTCGCCAGAGTGGCCAGACTGCCCTGAACTGCCGGAGTGGCCAGACTGCCCTGAACTGCCGGAGTGGCCAGACTGCCCTGAACTGCCGGAGTGGCCAGACTGCCCTGAACTGCCGGAGTGGCCAGACTGCCCTGAACTGCCAGAGTGGCCAGACTGCCCTGAACTGCCAGAGTGGCCAGGGACGCCCGCCAGCCCGGTGAGTCCTGTGCCTACGCCTAGGGCCAGGCCTCTGTCCTGTCTCCCCAGCCTGGTGAGTCCTGTGCCTGTGCCCAGGGCCAGGCATCCATCATGTCTCCCCAGCCTGGTGAATCCTGGGTCAGTGCCGTCGGAGCCGCCAGGGACGCCCGCCAGCCGGGCGCCGCCAGGGTCGCCCGCCAGCCGGGCGCAGCCAGGGTCGCCCGCCAGCCGGGCGCTTACCAGGGTCGCCCGCCAGCCGGGCGCAACCATCGCCGCCCGCCAGCCGGGCGCAACCAGGGTCGCCTGCCAGCCGGGCACAACCATCGCCGCCCGCCAGCCGGGCGCAACCATCGCCGGTCGCCAGCCGGGCGCAGTCAGCGTCGCTCACCAGACCTTCGGCGCGGCCAGGTGCGCCACATAAGAGGGCGACGTCAAGGGTGGAGCAGAGGCCACGTCCCGCACCTGAGCCGCCGCCGTAAGAAGGCCCACCCGGACCCTCCCCTTCAGAGTCAGGTTTTGCGGCCGGAGTCCGCACCTTTGGGGCGGGGTACTGTAACGCCCTGGCCATAGAGAGGGGTTTTTTGTTCTTTATTTTGGTTAGGCCAGGGTGTTACATTGGGTGGGCGTTCTATGTTCCTTTTTCTATGTTTTGGTATTTCTTTGTTTTGGGCCATGTGTGTGGCTCCCAATCAGGCACAGCTGAAGCTCGTTGCTGCTGATTGGGAGTCACACATAAGGAGCATGTTTTTCCTTTGGGTTTTGTGGGTAATTGTTTCTTGTTTAGTGTGGTTGCACCTGACAGGACTATTGGCTGTCAGTTTCCTTGTTTTTGTATAGTGTTCTTTCCAATTAAAATGAAGGATGAATACTAACTCTGCTGCATTTTGGTCCTTTCCTGAAGACAGCCGTTACAGTCCTGCTCAAAGTGTTCCTACAGCCAGCCAGTTGGTTCTAATCCTATCTCCATCCCCAGGTCTTTTCCCCGTTGCCGTCTGGAATTCCTACCACATGGCTGCACTCCAAGCGCTGGGGGGAGATCCGATATGCTACAATAGTTATGGCTGACGTCATTGTGGAATTAAACAGGCATAAAAAATGAGCATGACATATTAGATAATAAAATGGAAAATCCTTGGGCTTATATCAAAACACACAAACATTACCTTATACTCTCTGTGGAACGGGATGGGAGGAAGTGTGCAGCGTGCAGCGTGAACGTTTCTACTCTTTGTTTAATCTGCGATATGGCAAAGACAGGGAGGAATGACAACTAAATGGAATCCCCTCGAGTGTGTTTTGATTTGGTTCCTGTTCCCGTACTGGTCAGTCACACAACGTTCTGTTACAAACGTCATAACTGCACCGTACTGTACTGCACTAACTCTCTAAAGAAACATACCAAGTCTAGGGGCTAAAAAGGGAAGTTGGAGAAATCCCATTGGCAGTCACAATGATGGATGTGGACAGAACAGGAGACTAATAAACCTCTCAGAGGAAGAAGACAAAAACAGTCACCATCGCTGTCTGTCTGGCGCCTGGCCCTAACATACACAAAGGGAAGTGTTTTGTCTGGCTGTGCGAATTACCAGCCACTCTGGGCTCAGTCAGGGCACCCATTGGAGCTCAAGACTGGGCTTGTCTCAATGCAAGGTGAAGAAAGATGGCTGACCTTCTATTCATTACAGCCACTGACACCTGAGCTATGCTAAGACAAGCTAATGATGAGCAGGAGGAGCAGGTTATCTCGGGGATGTGGGGACTCTACTCAGGCGTCTTTTTACACCTGCTACATTAGGTTACCGACGGAATGATCAGCAGCTTCCCCTCTTCCCTTCAACTCACAAAATTGACATGCCTCAACAAGAGACAGAGGCTATGTAATAATAATCCTACATGATTTAATTGACTCCTTCACTCAATGCCCTTCAATCTGAAAGGGATTGGTTGTTTTTATCCCACATGTAATTGAAGATCACTAGTCATCAAGGAGAAGTGTTAAGTAAAGCAGTCTGTTTAAGAGACAATGGTCTGCAGCCAGAGAGTTCAGAGGAAAGAGCTAGACCGGTGATTCTCAAAAATGGTTCTCCCTAAACAACCCAAAAATGGTTCTCCCTAAACCACCCAAAAATGGTTCTCCCTAAAGAACCCAAAAATGGTTCTCCCTAAACCACCCAAAAATGGTTCTCCCTAAACAACCCAAAAATGATTCTACCTAAATGACCCCAAAAATATTTTCCCCAAACAACCCAAAAATGATTCTCCCTAAGCAACCAAAAGATGATTCTCCCTAAACAACCAACATATGATTCTCCCTAAACAATCAAAAAAAGGATAAATGAAAGCTACTTACAATAGCATAGATGGATATCATTGCAACAGCTGAGTAGTACAGTTTCATAGAGAATTGTAGCAAAGCCACATGGTTGGCATGTAAACCGATCTTATTATTTATTATTTATCTTATGTGTATATCTGTTGTATGGTTGCCAATGTTTTTAATGTTGTTTTTATTGATGAACCCTGACTGCACAACACATTTCACAATTGGGACAATAAAGATAACTTAAACTCCAACTGAACGATAAGACATATCTTTGAAGAAAGCACAATCAGGTTGGGTTTGCGCATCATAGCCTAACGGTGCAAGATGTTTGCTGAAGTGCTTAATTTTTTTCTCCAGGGATAGCCGGGATTTCAGACCTAAGAGGAAAGAATCCAGCCTAGTCAGTGATAAAATCGATAACGTCACAGTGTTCTGGTAGCAATAAGCAGACCGGAATGCAGATACGTGGCACAAACGGAAGACAGCCGAGGCCAAGGACCTCAGTGAACAGGAAACGCTATCGCCACGGAGACAGAGATCGTCTGCAATGGAGCCTGAACAAAAATGTATATAGGACTAGGGATATTTACAACAAAAAATGGATTACTTTGAATGTCAAACATGTAGAATAAAGGCTTTAGACTCAACTCCAGTCTGATCCCTGTCATACTAGTCTTCATTACACAGAGATCCTTCTCCAAACAATTAGAAAATGTTGTGAATGGAGAGGATGTGCTATTGTATTAACAACATTTGCTCTGGCATTCGTGACTTCCTGTGTACACATTGTCCTCGCCTCTCTAACAAGCTACGATTATTTATGTGAGATCTCTGTGCTATGATAAATTACAAGATAGAACTAAGACCAAAGTCCCATAGCGTTTTTTGCTGCTGTTGTCTCACCCTCTCTGTCCCTCAAATGACCAGCCAGAGTTTATCTCTCCTCTGGATTGGTGCATTCCTCATATGTTGCCAAATGCATTTCCTCATCTGGGTTGTGTGTCTTGCGGGAGAGTGAGATTGGGATTTTTGGCATGTGTATGTGTGTGGTGGTGGGGGTGGGCCTGAGACGTGTGTGTGTGTGTGATGGTGGGTGTGATTTGTGCTTGTGTGGATAAGTTTACAATACTCAACTGTTCTGTAATGGGATATGTGTGTGTAGGGGGGACATCTGTTTATCTTGTTATTTAGGTTAGTCTTTCCTATAAAGAAACAGTGTTGTCTCACTATGACTCACTGCCATTACGGGGCAAAGGGGTCTTCCTCTAGTTTGCTTCTGTTATTCTCACCTCATTCAGAAACATATCAAACGATTCCATGTGGGGCACTCAATGTCTCCAAACACTGACACTGACTCAGACACATTGTAAACACATATGTACACTTACTCACTGTCTCTCTCTCTCTCTCTCTCTCTCTCTCTCTCCCTCTCTCTCTCTCTCTCTCTATATATATATATCTTTCTTTATATCTCTCACTCTCTCTCATATGTGCATTTATTAAAACTTATTGACACACTCTTTCTCACTCACTCACTCACTCACTCATCACACACACACACACACACACACACACACACACACACACACACACACACACACACACACACACACACACACACACACACACACACACACACACACACACACACACACACACACACACACACCACTTCTTGTTAGTGATGAGTCACCTTGCCAGGGCAGCCTCCTCTCCAGGACTATAGCTGATGGCATGGTGGGGCTCTCCACCATTAATGTCTTTCACACACACTCCGCCCCAGACGTACCAAAAGCCACCCGAGAGCCTGGATGGCCTGCTAAAGACATCACACTTTAACTGTCTGCCTGTTTTTTCCACCGAATAACTCTTCTCTTTCCCTCTTATTTCCATTAATATGAATCTGCACTCACTGTAGTTAAATGGTTAAATAAATATGTGTATGCTTTTTTTAACACGGTTGACTGAAATTGTAACATGAGCCTTTCCGTGGTGATTTGCTAGAATTTATATTCTTCCTGAAGACTTCTTCTGGCACTGTCAGGAATGTAGTTGCGCTCTCCAAGTAATGTCATATTTTTGTGGAATTATATTATATTGAAATACATTTCACCGTTGTTTAGTTTGGAGGATAGTACAATCCAAATCCTATGAATATATTAGTTGTCTTTGTATCCCTTTTCTTTCCATACTTCATCAACTCTGGTGAGAATATCATGAAGTTGCATAAAAGCACAATGACGAAGAGACTCCGATCAGTTCAAGTGGAGATATTGTGACTGGGAGAAACAAATACCTTATTTTGGTAACTGACCTCAAACCTACAGTACCACTATCAATCACTTGTGTTATTGTCCCATTTTCACCCTCCCTGACTGCTCCCCCCACTTCCTGTGAGGGATTCTCCATGGAGGATGGTGGGCGGCCATTTTGTGTTGTGGTGGGAGTAGAGCACCTGGTGTTATTGGTGAAACTAACAAAGCACAGCTGTGGTTGATTAGGGAGCCAAGGTGAGTAGAGACTGGGTTATTTTGTAGTTACCCCATCCCTCCTGGGAGAGACCTGGGAGTTTGTGTTAACACTTAAAGGAAAAATCCACTCTAACTATATGCAGTACCAGCCAAAAGTTTGGACACTTAATTTTTTACTGTTTTCAACATTGTAGAATAATAGTGAAGACATCAAAACTATGAAATAACACATATGAAATCATGTAGTAACCAAAAAAGTATTAAACAAATCTAAATATATTTTATATTTGTAACCACCCTTTGTCTTGATGACAGCTTTGCACACTCTTAGCATTCTCTCAACGAGCTTCATGAGGTAGTCACCTGGAATGCATTTCGATTAACAGGTGT
This sequence comes from Salmo salar, assembly GCF_965601325.2. Classification (NCBI taxonomy): domain Eukaryota; kingdom Metazoa; phylum Chordata; class Actinopteri; order Salmoniformes; family Salmonidae; genus Salmo; species Salmo salar. The sequence continues at coordinate 64,817,451 of NC_138307.1, read as the reverse complement.
GCCTTGTTAAAAGTTAATTTATGGATTTCTTTCCTTCTTAATGCATTTGAGCCAAACAGTTGTGTTGTGACAAGGAAGGGGTGGTATACAGAATGTAGCCCTACTTGGTAAAATAGCATATTATGTCAAGAACAGCTCAAATAAGCAAAGAGAAACACCAGTCCATCATTGCTTTAAGACATGAACATTTCAAGAACTTTGAACGTTTTTTCAAGTGCAGTCGCAAAAACCATCAAGCGCTATGATAAAACCACCACAGGAAAGTAAGACTCAGAGTTACCTCTGCTGCAAAGGAAACGTTCATTAGAGTTAACTGCACCTCAGATTTGCAGCCCAAATAAATGCTTCACAGAGTTCAAGTACAGACACATCTCAACATCAACTGTTTAGAGGAGACTGCGTGAATCAGGCCTTCATGGTCGAATTGCTTCAAAGAAACCACAACTAAAGGATACCAATAAGAAGAATAGACTTGCTTGGGCCAAGAAACACGAGCAATGGACATTAGACCGATGGAAATCTGTCCTTTGGTCTGATGAGTCCAAAGTTGTGACTTTGTGAGACGCTGAGTAGGTGAACGGATGATCTCTGCATGTGTGGTTCCCACAGTGAAGAATGGAGGACGAGGTGTGCCGGTGCTTTGCTGGTGACACTGTCAGTGATTTATTTAGAATTCAAGGCACACTTAATCAGCATGGCTACCGAAGCATTCTGCAGTGATACATCATCCCATCTGGTTTACGCTTAGTGGGACTATCATTTGTTTTTCAACAGGACAATGACCCAACACAGGCTCATGACCTGGCCTCCAGAATCACCCCACCTCAACCTAATTGAGATGGTTTGGGATGAGTTGGACCGCAGACTGAAGGAAAAGCAGCCAACAAGTGCTCAGCATATGTGGGAACTCCTTCAAGACTGTTGGAAAAACATTCCTCATGAAGCTGGTTGAGAGAATGTCAAGATTTTGCAAAGCTGTCATCAAGGCAAAGGGTGGCTACTTTGAAGAAGTTTGTTTAACACTTTTTTGGTTATTACGTGATTCCATATGTGTTATTTACTAATGTAGAAAATAGTATATATATATATATATATATATATATATATATATATATATATATATATATATTGTCCACTGTTAATATAATCCCAAAATGTTTTGCATGTCAGCAGTCAAGTTTTCAAAATATTGGACTTTCAAGAAGCAAAGTGTCACTTCATGATGATGTGGCAAGTGACCCTTTGCTTCTTGCATAGGACCGGCCACCATTGAGGAAATACCTGGCATACCACTTGTTGAAGGCTAACTTAGAGCACTGCTAAGCAATATTACAGACAGGGTCTCTTGGAAATACTCTGACGGGAATAAACTCAATGGCCATGATATGGAATTAACAGTGACTCCAGTAGTTTCAGCTCCTTGTCCATTATGTCCAGTTTATTTACCACTACATGACTTAAATTACAACCACTGAATCCACTGCATAGATGTAACCTGTTTCTTTATTTACCACTACATGACTTAAATTACAACCACTGAATCCACTGCATAGATGTAACCTGTTTCTTTATTTACCACTACATGACTTAAATTACAACCACTGAATCCACTGCATAGATGTAACCTGTTTCTTTATTTACCACTACATGACTTAAATTACAACCACTGAATCCACTGCATAGATGTAACCTGTTTCTTTATTTACCACTACATGACTTAAATTACAACCACTGAATCCACTGCATAGATGTAACCTCTTTCTTTATTTTCCCCATCCAGTGTGTTCTGATGGCTGGGTGTTTAAAGACTGGTTCAAAGAACCCTTCTCTATACACACCCCTGATACTTCACCCCACCCCCTCCTGCCTCTTCCTCGTAGCTAAAGGTAGGAACACTAGTTCTGAAGACACTGGGAATACATTTGCCAAACCCTTTCCCCCTAACCCAGTCCGAAGTAGCATGTTATATTTAGCAGCCTCTGGAAATGGTAATCCAATCCCCAACCAAGCCTACATCTCAAATCAAATGTATTGGTCACATACACATATTAGTAGATGTTATTGTGGGTTTAGCAAAATGCTTGTGGTGTAGCGAAATGCTTGCGACACCAAGCCAGTGTTGTTCCATGTTGGACCCCTTATCTACGAGCATTTAATATCAGATACCAGATTGATGATATCGGCTCGGTACCTGATATCATCAATGAACAGATGTAAAACAGATACTCCTTTAGCTCAATGCATGGGGTTGTGGGCTAGCTTGTGCATTGCATTCCATTTAAGCACATTCTGACTGACACGGCTCACAGCCTTCCTCCTGGCCAGCTCTTCAAGCCTGGTCATGATTAGAGCAGCCCAGGCAGATTCCACACCCCCCAGAAAGTGCTGACTATGGGTCACAGCATCTCACAGCACGTACAGCTTCATAAGGGATTAATGCAACTCACATATGAATGATGCCGTTGATTTAGCTAGTGTCATTAGCACTGGAGTCTGTTCCGAGTCTGGTTTCTGCTGACATTGGAGAAATCACTGGTTCAATAGGCAGAATGAATGTAGACATAACAAATAAGTATAACTGGAATATGTCTCTGGTGTCTTCACGATACAAAATGTATTAGCGAGGTTTAAGACAAAATGAATGTCAGAAATCATCGTAAAATGCAAAACGCAATAAGTGGAAAAGCAAAACGATTGCCTTAAAATTCTGATTCTCTTTCAAACAACATGATTAGATAGAATACAACTTGCGTTAATAAATACGCAGGCTATCCTTGAACATGATTCAATGTAAACGAAAAGTGTGTTGTCCTTGCAGAGCAATGGCCTCTGGAGGACTAGCCAGGAGGAATGCATAAAACATGGCCAACCGATGTTCTGTAGTAGGAGCACAAACTAATATTTATCACACGTGGCCCGAGTTCCCAGAAGCCCGCAGGACGCTTTGCTGTACAGCGCCAAAGCATTCTCTTGTCTCTCTTGTTCACCAAATCCGTCCTCCCATGGTTAAACCTTTCCTACTACCACCAACCCAGATGTTGTGAATCACTCAAAACACCCCGCATTCCTCTTCCTATCCCTCCTGAAGAGGAAATAGGCCAATGATTAATGTCTTGTTGTTGGACCGTCGACCACAGTGATGCTTGTTACTGTTGAGCACGGTCTGGGAGGTGAGGTCTTCTATTCATTCCAGTCTCCAATCTGTTTTTTGGCCGATTATTGGATAAATATGATGAGGACCAATAATGACTACTGTAACTGGATAACAGGCAGAAATGTGTTCTTCTGTAGATCTATAGTGTAAGGTCATGATCACATGCTGTAGGCTATAGGTTGAGCAAACATTGATACAGGTCATGTTTATTTTTGTAACTCGCCCATTGTGTGAACTTAAGACTTAATTTTGGTAACCATGACATCTCATTATGAGACACAGGGAAAATATTGATATGTCTGAAAGCTCTTTTTGTTATAGAGTTTGGCACTCTGAAGCTCTGGCGATACTATAAACTCCTTTTATAATTCCAAATGGTTCTGGGAGTGTTGAGTCGGCCTCTTTGGCAGAGAGACTGCTGTCTGGCTACTGGCTCTGTTTCAACCCAGCAAATCAAAAACAGACTCGACTAGTGAGCAGATTGTGCACCCAACACATTTGTAGTCATACAATAGTAAAGGAGTGTTACAGAGTAATGCCTACTTAAGATGAGGAGAAAGCACATTTTTATTTGCCGTATAGTGTAGCGTGTTTCGAGACAAAGTGAAGTGTCCATAGAATTATGGAACAACATTGTATCAGTCACACATATACACAGTTACCGTACTAACAAGCGTTAATGCTGCTTTCCAAGTATAAAGCAACAAGATATCCAAAAAAGCTTACTGAACTTACTGGCTTATTAGTCTGTTATTACATGTTATTCCACTACAGTTAGAGAGGTACAAGGCCTGTGTAATATCTGCAAGACTGGGAGCTTAGCAGTGTTTCCCATAGAAAGTTAGCTTGGGGGGGAACATTTTACAGTTTTAAAGCTATTTTCCTGCAATTCAACACATTATGTCATGGGGCTGATGGATGAGAGATAAAATTGCAGTTATAAACTAAATTTCCTCCAATTCTTCTACACATTTTACCATGAGGCTGAGAATAAAACAATTTAAGTTTTAAAGCAAATTTTCTGCAATCTCCATAGACAAACATTGGCAGTAGAATGGCCTTACTGAAGAGCTCAGTGACTTTCAACGTGGCACCGTCATAGGATGCCAACAAGTCAGTTCGTCAAAATTTCTGTCCTGCTACAACTGCCCCGGTCAACTGCAAGTGCTGTTATTATGAAGTGGAAACGTCTAGGAGAAACAACTGCTCAGCCGCAAAGTGACCACACAAGCTCACAGAACGGGACCGCCGAGTACTGAAGCGTGTAGCGTGTGAAACTCGTCTGTCCTCAGTTGCAACACTCACTACCGAGCCGTGGAAAAACCTTCTCTGGAGTGATGAATCACGCTTCACCCTCTGGCAGTCTGACGGATAAATCTGGGTTTGGCAGATGCCAGGAGAAGGCTACCTGCCCGAATGCATAGTGCCAACTGTAAAGTTTGGTGTAGGAGAAATAATGGTCTGGGGCTGTTTTCCATGGTTTGGCCTAGGCTCTTAGTTCCAGTGAAGGGAAATCTTAATTCTACAGCATACAATGACATTCTAGACGTTTCTGTGCTTCCAACTTTGTGGCAACAATTTGGGGAAGGCCCAAGCCCCTGTGCACAAAGCAAGGTCCATCCAGAAATGGTTTGATGAGATCAGTGTGGAAGAACTTGACTGGCCTGCACAAAGTCCTGACGTCAACACCATCGAACACCTTTGGGATGAATTGGAATGCAGACCGCGAGCCAGGCCTAATCACCCAACATCCGTGTGCGACCTCACTAATGCTCTAGTGGCTGAATGGAAGCAAGTCCCCGCAGCAATGTTTAAAACATTTAGTGGAAAGCCTTCCCAGAAGAGTGAAGGCTGTTATAGCAGCAAAGGGGGGACCAACTCCATATTAATGCACATGATTTTTTTGACAGATTGCCTGTAAAAGAAAGGCTGATTAGAAAACAAACTTGTTTACAGTGGTCGGAAGTTGCCAGTAGTATGTCCCAAGAGGTTTGTGCGGAGCTGAGAGATCCGGGAATTGATTGATTGCTTTCTTCTGAGATGTTTCTTTGAGCGAGTGCTTTAATCAGATCCATTGTGAGTTTTAATGGGTGTTCTGTCCCTACATCCTAAACTCCTACCATTGAAACACAGCAGATGTCATATAAATGTATGAACAGAAGTGTACAAATAGTTTGTGTATTTTGCCAATACGTCAAGACAGTTCATGTTGAAGTCAGGAGCCCTGACATAATGAGGCATTATAAGCTACCTCGAGGAGAGGAGCTTTTGTGGATTTTGCAATGAAAACCTTTATGGTCAAGTTAAGAAACTTCAACTTTAAGGTGCTACTCACAGGATATTTTGTTGTTGAATTTTAGCATTGTAATTTCAGAAAACGTCCATAATACATCTGGCGCTAATAGTGGGAGGATAGTGTTTCACATTATCATTTACCTGCCAGTGTTGTGATTGGCTGTGATAATCGCCTACTGATTTCTCCCGCCGGAGTGGCATCTGTTGTCAAACTGAGAAAGCTTTTCTGACTTTGTGGTTGTGTTATTTAGTAGAAATCAATAATTTCCTGGTTGCTAAAATTCTACATTTTTTGCTCAATTTCAGTTTTTGTGAGAAAAGAAGCACTGAACAGTGTAGGGAATCATTGTACCATCTAAATCGCTGTGAAATATCTTTCTGCGAACTCTGGTCTACCAAAACTGCTGTTTGAAGTTGGTGGTCCACCAGCTTCAAACAGCTGTAAAAACAATATTTTTTGTTATTGAAAATATATTTCACAGTGATTTAGATGTTACAATGATTCTCTACACTATTCAAATTGACCGAACAGTCCACTAGATAACACAGCCACAAAGTCAGAACGGCATTCCCAGTTTGACAACAGATGCTGCTTCGGCGGGAGAAATCAGTAGGCGATTATCACAGCCAATCACAACACTGGTGGGTAAGTAATACTGTGAAACACTATCATTGCACTGTTAGCGCCAGATATATTATTGACATTTGCTGAAATTACAATGCAACAATTCTAATAAATCCTGTGTAACACCTTTAATTGAGGCATGGTGAGCTATTTGTAAGCTAGCTCAAGGAGAGGTGCATTTAAAGTAATACTCCCCCAAACTCATTCCCTCACAAACAATACCTCAGCTAGCACCTCTCTAGCCAAGCAGCTGTGTTATCCTCCTCGTTTTTCTCCTCCTCGTTTTTCTCCTCGTTATTAGAGGGTGTGAGGTAAACTTGGCCAATCGAGAAGTAGTGTTCCCCCCTCGTTCACTTCGAAAGCCTGTTGCCATGACGAGGAGAAGTTCCAGTCGAACATTGAATGGGCAAGTTAATACCACAACAGCACTTGCTCGAAGCGAGTGTTTCAACGCAGTGTGGGGCCAGAGATTGAGAGAGAAGAGACAGAATGCCAGGCTGGTCTCTCTGAAAGGCCCTTTGTGTGAAAACCTAAAGCACAACTGACAAACGCTTTCCTTGCTTATGAATACAGATTGTGAATCTATACTTGAGAAGTTAAGTGGCAAGTAAGTCAAGGTAACAGTGGCCTCCATTTCACAGTGATATTTATTATTGAAACTTTTTGGGGGTCAGTCCATCATTCTATATTCATGTATGTGAACATACAAGAATATTTAAATGATGTTTATTCAAGACGTACTGTAAATGACGTCAGCATGTCTTCCATTCTCTATTATTACTTAGTTGTCAATACAATTCAACTCTCACCAAGGTAACAACACCATCCGTTTTAGAAGGATATTCATCTATGAAACTTTGTCTGGGTCAAGTTCATGGGCCTGTGTTTATGTGTGTATGAAATCCAGGACAATTAATGCATTTTAATGGGAACGGCATGGCCTTCAAAACCCAGACATTCTAGTGAGCAGCTTTCACAGGCCACTAATGACATAGCTGGTGCGTTTTATTTCACCATAATGGTTTATCAGACTGTGAATTCGGCACTCTCGCCTCCTCGACCGTGAAAAGTAGCCATCGATGCCAGCAGTTAGTGCACTGCCAGGGACAGTGTGTGTGTGTGTGCTTATGCTTGTGTGTGTGTGTGTGTACACGACTCAGGAGGTTTACTCTAGTTACGAACCCAATGGGACGGAATTCCTCCGGAGTGATTAGCATACGAATGCTGTGCCGCACAGCGCCACTCCGATTGGCCCAAAAAAGGTCACTTCCCACAGTACTTTTGGCTCGGAAATTGATTGTTCTCTTTTTTCGATGGACTGTCATTGCTGTTACAGCTCCTGCCATTGGCTTGCAGAGTCCGTCTTTTGTCCCTCTCTTCCCTGGTGAGTTTCTGAAGTCTGTTTAGCCCGTCACAGTAGACTTTCTCTGGGTCTAGAGATGAGTCTGACAGAGCTCCTCTGCACTACTCCTGTTATAATGCTTAACAAGTTCAAGATGGGATTTCTGAAAGGAGCTTCTGTGCCAATTCTGAAAACTCTGCTTGGGTCCCATTGTTAGGCAATTAGTACTGTAGCATGTGTATTGCAAACACCCCATTCCAATACAGGATGATTTTTGGTGTCTATAGCGATTATTCACATGAATAAAGATGTATAAAGACCTAAATCAATCAACTGTTGAGTTTTTCAACCAAAAGCTCCCAGTCACCTTGAAATGATGAGACCAGTAGAGAAACTGGAAACAGTTTGAAGCCCTTGCTCTGTGGAGTCCATTAGAAATAATTTGTCTTTGTATAAACAAAAAAGTATTAAAATGTATGCACTCACTATTATAAGTCGCTCTGCATAAGAGCTTTTGCTGAATGACTAAAATGTCAAATGTAAATGTGTCACCCAGATGCAGTCATTCAAAGAGCACCACTCTCTACTGGCAGTGTAAACCTAGCCACATCAGCCGTTTCATTTATTAACTCTGAATGAAACGTCATGTCATTCCTGTTAGCTGCTGAGAGCCTGTTACATAGTTGACCACGAAACGTCAGAGGTCACTAAACCACCTCCATAGGGACACAATGATCTCACCAAGATTTAGTGCCTCAGCCAATCCCTGGAAGGGCCCTTGTTCTGGAAAGACGTGCAATCGTAATTATCATAATGTCAGTTGATCATCGTTGCACTGTCAGTGCTGTAACCATACCATCTGAGAAACACAGCATCCACATTCATCATACCCCAAACACACGATAAAGTTCTGCTGAAAGAGGACATCTCTTACTTCCTGTGTGATATTTATCACTTATCACAGTTATAGCACACCCATTTAGTGATTATTGAGGTGTGATATGGGCCTGTATTTCACAGCAGGTCCTTCAGGGCACGCAGGTGCCAGGATATCAAGCTAACTGGGTCTAAATTACCTAATTGACGCCCAAAAGAGTCTGGGTTGGTATGCTTCACACATGTATTCACATACCTGAATTAATAACGAATGATTAATAACTTGATTCGAAGACATGCCAGACCCAGGAAGCATGCCATCAAGGACTAATGTACACAAACACCAATCTTGGAACTGTCACGCTTACTGATGGGCTAAAGTAGATGTATTCACAAAGATCCAGACTACTGTCAGGTTTGGAGTGATGGTGGGTGTCATTGGCAAGTATTAATTAAAATGATTCACTTAAAGATCAAAGCGATTAATTAAAACAATTGTTACAGAGAAAAAGGTATATGAACCTGTTTCGACAGGTAGTCTTCACAAAGCCAATCCTCCTATCCTGTTTTGATACCCAATCCAGCCTCCATTTTGAACTCCACCTCCTTCTTGCCTAAGGTTGTTTCCCAACATCAGACAGTAGTCTCTCAAGAGACATCACAATCACCTTTAACAGATATTATTTGAATAGTATCTTGTCATATTTCTGCTGTGGTAAATGATTTGACCCAGACAGGGTAACCATGTTGTAGTGAGTCAGTTTCCAGCCCTGCTCTGTTCTAATCAAGAGGACTGAGATGAGGATTGAGGCTGAAGAGAGTCTGGGCTTGACGGAGGCAACAGCCTCGCAATGTCATGGCAAGCTGGTGTGGAAACAGTGTGATTTTATAAGGGAAGAGGGTGGGACAGGGACAAAGAAGGGAAGAAGCGGGGAAGAGACGAGGGAGGGAGGGAGGGAGGGAGGGAGGGAGGGAGGGAGGGAGGGAGGGAGGGAGGGAGGGAGGGAGGGAGGGAGGGAGGGAGGGAGGGAGGGAGGGAGGGAGGGAGGGAGGGAGGGAGGGAGGACTAAAGGGAGAAAATGAGCAAGTAAAGGGAAGGGTGACGAGGGAGAGATTGAGAGACAGAAAGATTAAAGGAAGGGGGAGGGAGAAATGTGAGAGATGGAGGGAGAATGCTGAGTAATGGAAAGAGAGGTGGAGACTGTGTTAGTTTAGCCCCAAGTGCAATTTCCAAATCATTTAGAGCTATGTTTAGGCCTATCTGTGTGCTGTGGAGCGAGGACGAGCCGACCTCGGGCAAAACCTTACACACACACACACACACACACACACACACACACACACACACACACACACACACACACACACACACACACACACACACACACACACACACACAGTAGATCATGGAACATTGAAGTTGACACCTCAGAGGATTAGGGGTCTCTACTGTCCAACCAAACGTTATCCCTGGGGTTTGATAGTGAGAAGCTGTAGGTTGACAAAAAACTGAGACTTTTATGACAACCCCTGATGATCCCAGTACAACACCTATATTAGTGATTACAGGTATAGAACCTTCCTTGATCCACTCAGTCATTTTTAAAGTCCTTAAGACCATCTGGAGGCTATGTGAACTGAGCTGTTTCACTGAAGGTCGAAGATAAGATGTCCCGTGTGGCTCAATTGGTAGAGCATGGTGTTTGCAACGCCAAGGTTGTGGGTTCGATTCCCACGGGGGACCAGTACGGAAAATGTATGAAATGTATGCATTCACTACTGTAAGTCGCTCTGGATAAGAGTGTCTGCTAAATGACTAAAATGTAAATAATCACCTGTTTACAGTTCTCTGCCCCTCTCTCACCATCCACCACTCCTCTTTCCCGTCCACCTTTCCTTTCCACTCACTCTCTTCCCCTCCATCATTCCTCTCCCCTCCACGCCCCTTTTCACACAAGGTATGATCTCAGTGTTTGTATTCGTGGCCCTCTACCCCGAGGCTTTCTCCAAGACCTCCACACAGTGCCGAAGACCATGACCCACCCTTCTTTTTCTCTGTCTGACTCCCCCTAGATATGATTAAATGCATAGAGAAAGAATGAATAGAACTGGAGTCCCCATTCAAGTCAATAATCCTATCCGATAGGAGAAATCCAGATAGATCCCTTTTGAAAAACTGGCCCTGTATTTCAGTTGAACCTTCCCTGACCCTACAAAAAAGTAAGCAACTCGACCAGAATCTGAATCAAAGACAATACAACGACAACCATTTAACAAGTCGTTTAACTCAACAAGTAAAAATACCTTTTCAATGTTACCTGCTTTTGTATTTTGAGAATGGGTGTTTTTAGGGTTCAGTTTGTTGGGCTGGTTTCTGAGTGATTTAAGACAGTCGTACTGATACCTTGGTCATGACCAATGTCTATGTGGGTGGTCCTTCTTTCCTTAGCTTGGAGAAGGATCATTGAGATGGGATACGGCTGGAATGCTGTACCTCCCATTAGAGACGAAGTCTTACTAGCTAAAGTTCAGCCATTTGACCAGATCCCTTTGATCTGAGCCGTGCATGATAGGCTGAGTGGGAGGGAGAGAGAGAGAGAAAGAAAGAGTTAGAGAGAGAGAGAGCATCTGATGCTAGCATACATTGGGTGGAGGCTGAATGCAGGAAGGGCACAGCAGTCCTTTGTAGATGTTCCTTGTTCTATCATTCATCAGATCTGCTCTAGGTTTCTACCCTCTATACAATCATTCATCAACAACCATATGACCACACTCTGAGGTCTCTGCAGAATGTGTTGCTGAAATAATTCAACGTTGTTGAGATAATTCATGGCTGTTGATACAGTGTAGTTCTTAGAGTGGGAGTCTGGAGATGTCACCATTCATGTATGCTTTATGGAGCTAGTAGAATTCATTGACTCTGGTCATCGTTGGTCTATATACCATTAACACTATGGCTTTAGATCAGTAGCTAGCATGAACTTTGCAATGCTTTGCCTGTCCCCAGGCCATAAAGGGGCAATCCACAGTTGAAACAATAAGGCTAATTAGTGTTTGTTTACATTTACTTTGTTTACAAACATTTGAGTTAAACAAGCTTATATTTTGGGTTCTGATGAGGTACGCCAGTTGAACTAAGGTCATGAGGCATTTCTAAGTTTGTCCTTCAAGAATCAATAGGCACATATCATTCATTTATAAGTCCTTGTTAAATGTACAGTATGCCTCCTTCAATGCATCCTTCTGGCTTTTCCCCGCCACACAGCGACCAATGAAAGGACTGGATGGGTGGAAGCAATGTTTCCTCCAACTAGCTTTAACTGATCCAGTTCCATCATTTCTGTAATGATGCTTGTGAAAACGTTCTATGAACCAAAGTTGTATAAAGCATTATGAATTTGTAGTGCCTTATCGATCACACCCATAACGCATTCATAACAACTCTAGGCTGTTTACAACAACCTACATGTCTTCAAATGCATTCATTATGTCTTAGTCATATTTCTCTGTGTACTCATCTCTGTACTGTAGAAAGTATTCTTGAAAGCTCTCCCTCTCTCGTGCAGTCTTTGTTGTAAGTGTAACTAAGTAGAGCCAGTCCAAGCGACACAGAGCTCTGAAGTGCTCAGCTCCGACTGCACCTCACTGGTCTGGGGCAGTAATCTGAACTATTTAAAGAGTATTAAATCCTTCACTTTAGCCTTTGGACTAAAATAACACACACGCCAGGGTGGTTAGTGTGACATGCTAGTCAGACAGACCAACCCTGAGCCCAGCCGGAGGGGGAAATTATAGACCTAAAGTAGATGTGACACATGGAGGGTAAACCAGGGGATGGGGAGAACTAAGAACTACGATCCCCCTCCTCTTCCTCCTAATTGGAACGGTCCCCTTGTCCCTTTTAGTTAAGTGTAAATAAGTAAACCGACCCAATCAGGAGATTGGGGGTGAAGGGGGAGGGTGGACTGAATGCTTGTGCGGGATTCAACAAAGGCAGAGGGGTAGTTGGCTGTGTTAAATTAGTTTGAATTTCACCAAAGTAAAGAAAGAGAGAGAGGGAGAGGGAGAGGGAGAAAAATGGAAGAAAGAACATTAGTGAGAGGAAGGCAGAGAGTAGCTGGCGTTTTTGAACTGAGCTCTGGAGGACCTATCATTACCAGATGGTACTGAATGGGAGCCTGCCAGCCTAGTCACTGCTTATTGCCTTAACTCTGCCTCTCTCTCTCCCTCCATTTCTCTCTCTCCCTCCTTTCTTCCCTCCACTCTCCTCTTCTTTTTCTCCATCGCTCTGTGACTGTTCATTTTTAAATTTTCCTCCCTTTTCTCTCCCTCTATTTCCAGCTGTTTTTGGAGCGCGCTCTCTCTCTCTCTCTCTCTTTTGCTGGGGGAAGTTCTCTCCACCAAGTGTCTCAATTTAACAGGAGCTCCCTCCCTCTCTCTCTTCCTCTCTCAGCCCCTTCCTCCTCCCCTTCGGCCGTGACAGAGCACACCTGCTTGGTCTTGGCTGCGCGCGCTCTCAGTGCAATTATCGCTCGGCCCGTTGCAGTACAGTGCAGAAGGCTCACAGTGATTCAGCCTATAGCCCCAACTGGATATTTGGAAGGAAGACCATCTGACCTCGGCGCACTCTAACTCTCTCGCTCTCTCTCCCACGCTTCTACAGAGCACAGGTAGGATAACACACTGATGGATGGATCTTGGGGGGGAAACTCGGGAAAGACTGGATTATAGGCCTGGGGAGTGTGGGAAGAGAGGGGGATTGTGAGGGGAATTATTAAAAGGGATTTGGAATTGGGGTTATTGTGTTTCGGGGGTACCAAACGTGCAGACTTTGTTAGTAAAATGGTGATGCTGTGCTTGTGGTTTGAGGTTTTCTAATGGCTTGGTAGGTTCTGTGATGTGGATGCTCTTTTGATGTTCCGTCATTCCTTAACTCTACCACCAGACTATGTGTGCAGTGATTTTGTGGTTGAACTGGTCATGAACGGTTGTTCATTTCGATGTTTTTGCACATACATCCAATTAGAATGTACGACATGAGTCATGCCAGGCATATCATGAAAGTGATGCGTTTGTGCATGATATTGCAAATTTGTTTTGTGTGGGCGTAGGGTTAGTGTGTGTGTGTGTGTGTGTGTGTGTGTGTGTGTGTGTGTGTGTGTGTGTGTGTGTGTGTGTGTGTGTGTGTGTGTGTGTGTGTGTGCATGTGTGCATGTGTGTGTGTGTGTGTGTGCGTGCTCCCTCTAAACTAGATGCGTGGCCAGGTCTTAGTCTGGCTTAGGGAGGAGAGACCATAGTTAATCATTCCCATACCAGACCATGTGATAACCTACAGAATGATGAAGACAGCACCAGCTATAGGGAGGGGTGTGGTGCTACTGTTGATGCTAGCACTTCACTGCCATGCCAGTGTATTAGAAAACCCTACCCTATTTATCCAAAAGAGGATACCATGATATCTTTCCTTGACTTTATTGGTTTATCCCTTGCGGTTTTTAGTTTTTAACCCATCAAGGCACTTGAGCAAGTGAGCTGTTTTGTCAGTTAGTTGGCTTGTGGTTGTACATGTGGTTTTCCCTTCCATCAAACTGTCCAGTGGTGTTAGTTTATGGTTTTACATGCATTCAGAGTTGTTGTGTCTCTGTGTGAGCAGGGCAGAGGAATAGAGAGTTGGAGAAGAGGTTTCTTTGATGTGAAGTCCCTGGAGAGTTTTCTCTCCTCTCTTGTCAGTAACTGGCCCTGGTGGAAAACCCATTAAGTTTACCAGTGTCCTTTTCTTCAGTTGTAGCACTTTATTGCATTGCTTTCTCTCTTTTGTTCTCTCCCTCTGGCACTTGGAGATCCTACAAGCAAAATAAAAACACAACAACAACAAGGATTTCTTTGTATTTCCTCAAGCCAGTACAGTTCACTTGCAGCAGTTCATGCCAGAATGAACCCATCCAGGGCATTTTAGACTAAAACAAATCGATCTGAAATGGTTTATTTAACTTGTTGTACTGCTGTTCTGTTTCACATCAATGTTAACGCACCGTTTCGGCCCGCCTCGTCACCACTCTGCTTTGATGGAAGCGCTGCAGACCCAAATCGTCCGGGGCAACCAAAATTAAAGGGAGGACCTGCTTTGAAGTTGAAGAAAGGGGGAAAGAAAAAGCAGTACCTGGCAACCCAAAGCCTTATTAATCCACTAACAGTACAGCTTCCTCTATCACAGAGAGATCTGACTGATGGCTTCCCTGCAAGACACCGCAAAACTCCCAGCTAACTGCTAACATCCTCCAACACAGAGGGAGTTTTTTTACAGGGCTGAACTGGAGATGGAGTACAGAGTGGAGAGGAAGGGGTTATGAGTTGGAGGATGGACAGGACGTGTTTTCCTAGTCCACCCCTAGTGCTCTCCACAACCTCAACCTAAACATGCTGTGGCATGTTGGTGGAGTCATTGATGTTTAAGTCTCGTTTGTTTGGACCAACTTGTACAGTATAGTTTGATTAGCTCTGTATTAGAAAAGTAAGACATGGGTCTTTAGAGGCGAGGTTTGAGCCCAGGGGCCACATTTTCCCGTCTGGAATCACTGTAACTGTCCAGGCCGAGAGAGAACAATAAGCTGAAAGATGGACGTTAGCCACAAATAAAAATGTTCCTCGTTGGAATAATATAAAGTTCCATTCTCCAGTAGTGCTCTTTCCAACAAGCAAATTGTACTGCCAGAGGGTCAAAGAAAAACATGTCTTAATCTATGGGAGATGAAGGGAGGGAAAAAGAGAGAGAAAAGGAGAAAGAGAAAAATAGTAGGTTGGGCAGCAGAGTAGATCTTCACATCTGTTCAATACAGGCGGTAGATAATACAGGCTGTAGATAATACAGGCTGTAGATAATACAAGCTGTAGATAATACAAGCTGTAGATAATACAGGCTGTAGATAATACAGGCTGTAGATAATACAAGCTGTAGATAATACAAGCTGTAGATAATACAGGCTGTAGATAATACAGGCTGTAGATAATACAGGCTGTAGATAATACAAGCTGTAGATAATACAAGCTGTAGATAATACAGGCTGTAGATAATACAGGCTGTAGATAATACAGGCTGTAGATAATACAAGCTGTAGATAATACAGGCTGTAGATAATACAGGCTGTAGATAATACAAGCTGTAGATAATACAGGCTGTAGATAATACAAGCTGTAGATAATACAAGCTGTAGATAATACAGGCTGTAGATAATACAGGCTGTAGATAATACAAGCTGTAGATAATACAAGCTGTAGATAATACAAGCTGTAGATAATACAGGCTGTAGATAATACAGGCTGTAGATAATACAGGCTGTAGATAATACAGGCTGTAGATAATACAAGCTGTAGATAATACAGGCTGTAGATAATACAGGCTGTAGATAATACAAGCTGTAGATAATACAGGCTGTAGATAATACAAGCTGTAGATAATACAAGCTGTAGATAATACAGGCTGTAGATAATACAGGCTGTAGATAATACAAGCTGTAGATAATACAAGCTGTAGATAATACAAGCTGTAGATAATACAGGCTGTAGATAATACAGGCTGTAGATAATACAGGCTGTAGATAATACAGGCTGTAGATAATACAAGCTGTAGATAATACAGGCTGTAGATAATACAGGCTGTAGATAATACAAGCTGTAGATAATACAGGCTGTAGATAATACAAGCTGTAGATAATACAGGCTGTAGATAATACAAGCTGTAGATAATACAAGCTGTAGATAATACAGGCTGTAGATAATACAAGCTGTAGATAATACAAGCTGTAGATAATACAGGCTGTAGATAATACAAGCTGTAGATAATACAGGCTGTAGATAATACAAGCTGTAGATAATACAAGCTGTAGATAATACAAGCTGTAGATAATACAGGCTGTAGATAATACAAGCTGTAGATAATACAGGCTGTAGATAATACAGGCTGTAGATAATACAAGCTGTAGATAATACAGGCTGTAGATAATACAGGCTGTAGATAATACAGGCTGTAGATAATACAGGCTGTAGATAATACAGGCTGTAGATAATACAAGCTGTAGATAATACAGGCTGTAGATAATACAAGCTGTAGATAATACAGGCTGTAGATAATACAAGCTGTAGATAATACAGGCTGTAGATAATACAAGCTGTAGATAATACAAGCTGTAGATAATACAAGCTGTAGATAATACAGGCTGTAGATAATACAAGCTGTAGATAATACAGGCTGTAGATAATACAGGCTGTAGATAATACAAGCTGTAGATAATACAAGCGTGGATATATAAATGTTAGCCATACAATACTCCTCAATGAACGGTTCAAACGTGGTGTAACCATTCACAGGCTTTCTCCTACAACGGTCCAAAACAGCACAGACGCTTCAGGGATTTCTGCGGTCTCTGCTGTCTGTCAACGATATATATGTTTTTATGACCCAATTTCTGAATATCTTTGGAGTTCTCCCAAAGAAATGCAATGCTCACAGACGTTGGTCTTGTAAAGGATCCAGAGAGAGTTTCTGGCTTTGACGTGGGGAAGTCACTCTGTTAGGGAACTAGTGTGACCACTGAAGGGGTTAGGGATGGAGGCATTTCCTGTTGACAAAGCGCTGGTATATTATCTGTAGTGTCCAATCTGCCCATCATTTCACATAGAAGTTGTTTATTGGATGGATCTCTGGTTTTCTCCCCGTAGAGATAAACTCTCTTGAACTCAGATGTCTTTGGAAATGTCTTTAGGGTAAAAACAATGACAAAGGGAGACCCGTTAGTAGGATTTCAATATGGAGGCAGATGAATCGCGCAGACAGACAAACCGGGTCTTGAGGACTGGAAATGGTTAAAACTGTCTGGGTATCTGCGTCTGGTTGGGGAGGGGTTGACACGTTGAGTTGTTGAGGGGTTTAAAGGGGTAACACATGTTTCAGACATCTCATAACCTTGTAAATACCTCCCCTTGATTCGTTACTGACAGGCCCTCTGGAGACAGAAGGCTGAGACCCCAGTCAAGGAGAGTTGGAGCAGAATGGAGTCATGGAGGGTGAAGGTAGTGGTAGGGGGTAGGAGGGTTGGAATTGAGATCTGTCTCCTGTCAGTCAGTCAGACACAAAACAAGTACAACATACCATCTCTGTCATCCTCTCGCAAATGCTGCACAAGTTTGGAAAGGTAGGAGTATGGGCTGATGACTTACATACTGTACATGTGGCATGGATGGAATACAACTGAATGGTGTCCAGGAGAGAGATAGATGGAGAGAGAAAGACAGAGGAAGAGAGAGAGAGAGGGAGAGAGAGACAGAGAGAGAGAGATGTGTGGAGGGAATAATGAGACAGATATGTTACATGGTGTCTCTACTGTAATCTGCTTCCTGCCTGAGACTTGTCAGAAGTCTGTCCAGATTTTTAGAGAAAGTGGCGAGGAAGAGAGAGGGATGAGAGGGAGGGAGGGAGGGAGGGGGGTTGACAAGGCTGCTGCAAAGAAAGGAAGTGTCAACCCCCACCCCTCCGCTCAGAGAGAAAGATCAGACTTGCTCTGACAAAACACAGCCCTCAGGCCTTACAGAGAATGAGAAGAGTAGGAATGAAAGGGAGAGGGTGTCTTTTGACTGCACCTACCTTTCCACCTTTCGATTATTGAACACAGGCAGTCAGACGCACACACACACACACACACACACACACACACACACACACACACACACACACACACACACACCGTAACAGTTTAGGTTCCGTCCCGCTCTTCGCCCCAACCCGGGCTCAAACCAGGGACCCTTGCACACATCAACAACTCACACCCCACTAAGCATCGTTACCCATCGTGCCACAAAAGCCGCGGCCCTTGCAACGCAAGGGGAAACCCTACTTCAAGTCTCAGAGCGAGTGACGTCACCGATTGAAACGCTATTAGCGCGCACCACCGCTAACTAACTAGCCATTTCACATCGGTTACACACACTCACATTGTATGAAGACACACACACACACACACACACACACACACACACACACACACACACACACACACACACACACACACACACACACACACACACACACACACACACACACACACACACACACACACACACACGTATGAAGAAGAGTATGAAAAATAACCACTGATCTCAGAACTGTTAAAACTCTCTAGGCCCTCATTGCACCGGGTTCCCTACTGATCCGGGAACTAAATAACATCTCACATTACGCATCCGCAACATTAAAGACATCGCTCACAGCTAGCACTACAGCTAGTTACTGCCCTCCTCCTGTACTATCCAAATATGGACCCCGTAATATGTGCCAGTTTATAGTTGACCATCAAATCTGCTCCGGATAGACGTCATTGTGTCGCTATTTACGTGTTTGTTGTCAATGGTATCGCTAATCAATCTGGTTCTAGTAATCACGGTGATGTTGACAACATGACACAAGTTGACTAACGTACGCTAATTGTCACCTCATTAAAAGAGAAATAATTGACAGGTTAGGTCCACTTGAGTGCATATGAACAGTATCTGGCCCTGTTGCCTTTGCTACTGTAACAAGCAGACAAAAAGATGGCTCTGACGTGATTTGGGGGGCATCAGCAGAACGGCATGAATGGTGAGAGAGTTCAACAAACGTGCCAATGTGCAAAAGCATGTTGGTGGGCATTGCCCAGGACATCAATGAGACTAACTCAACTTGAGTGGTAAACCACACTGTAATGTACCACACTATACTGCCCATTCAAGTTCCCTAAGCCATCAAACAATATCCAGAACAATAAATCTTATCGATGTCAAATACATGTTTTACTCTGCAGTATACACTAGTAAAATAACCACGATCATATCAAAGCAAATCAAATGTTATATGTCACATGTTTCGTAAACAACAGTTGTAGACTAACAGTGCAATGCTTACCCTACCCTACCCTTCCCAACAATGCAGAGAGAAAGAAAATAGAGAAATAATAGAAAAGTAATAAAATGTATTAATAAAAATAATAATAAATACACAATGAGTAACTATAACTTGGCTACATACACGAGGTACTAGTACCAAGTGGATGTGCAGGGGTACGAGGTAATTGACGTAGATATGTACATATAACTAGGAATAAAGTGACAGATAATAAACATTAGCAGCGGCGTATGTGATGAGAAATAAAAGTAACTGCAAAAAGGGTCAAAGCAGACAGTTCGGGTAGCTATTTTGTTAGCTATTTAACCAACTATATCCAATGGTCCTTAGATCCCTGACAACTGCTTCCCGGAGACTTTACCCTACAGCAGGGTCAACTACAACACTGTGTGGTCTAGATACCTAGACACTGACTGAACCCATGTAAGGCCTTCACTCACACACTTTGCATTGTGCACCTCAGCCCTCTCAAAGCCTTTCATATACAGCTGTCAACAAACAGTGTAAGCCCTTTGGATTAGTCATTAGAAGTGCACTGAGAACTCATTCAAAGGATCCACCTAAACAAAACATAAATTAGAGAGAGAGAGAGAGAGAGAGAGAGAGAGAGAGAGAGAGAGAGAGAGGAAACACACACACAGAGAGAGAGAGAGAGAGAGAGAGACAGAGACAGAGACAGAGAGAGAGAGAGACAGAGAGAGAGAGAGAGAGAGAGAGAGAGAGAGAGAGAGAGAGAGAGAGAGAGAGAGAGAGAGATGGAAACACACACAGAGAGAGAGAGCGAGAGAGAGAGAGAGAGAGGAGAGAGAGAGAGAGAGAGGGGGAACACAAACACAGAGAGAGAGAGAGAGAGAGGGAGAGAGAGGAAAACACACACACAGAGAGAGGGAGAGAGAGAGAGAGAGGGAAACACACACAGAGAGAGAGAGAGGGAAACACAGAGAGAGAGAGAGAGAGAGAGAGAGAGAGAGAGAGGAGGGAAACACACAGAGAGAGAGAGAGAGAGAGAGAGAGAGAGAGAGAGAGAGAAGGCCTTGCTGGCCCAATAGACATTGCCAAGCAGTTGTCTGAAGATGGGAGATTGAGGAGATAGAAGACCAGTCAAAGTGCTGACGGTGGCAGGTTTTTTCAGTGGTTTAGCAGAGGATCGGCTCTGTCGTGTTGTGGCGTGCCGTGGACACAGCCCTCTAGGTTCACACACAGACTTTCACTTCGAAGCATGTTTTTTTAGGGCCGTCTGTGATCTAACCAATGGATGCTCCAGATGCACCATGGGTGCCTCGCCAGATCAGCCCTTTATGCTTGTGAAGCTGTACCTCCACCCTCTCTCCTCTCCCCTCCTCTCTCCTGGATATCTTTGAGGAAACTACTGATGAAAGAGCCAATGCCTGGGGCTCAGTGGGACGTCTAATGGGATGTGTCTGCCTGCACAGGTTCAATCAAACTGTGACGAGCTCCCTTCTGCATTACTGGGTCTCGTGGCATCGCTCAGCCTCTCTAGAATACAGATTAGATTAGTTACTACTAAATGGACAGAATCAAGATCTTGATTAACATGTTTTGCATGGTTTGCAAGCTTCAAACGCTTCCTTATTCAATTTTTTCTCACAATTGTGTCAAATCCTTATCGTACTATGCCTGTACACATGAAATAAGCTAACCTAGACATGTATGTCAGTTTTGATCATTACTAGCACCACATTGGATGTGGCGTTGTTGGGTTAGCATATTACCAACCAATCAGCAGGTAGTATTATACAGTTGTTGCTAATGTGTTTAATAAAAACATGACTGACAGATCTCCCTCTTCAAGGAGATTGGTATCTCTTCCCTCCTGCTCTGCTTTGTTTTAATACGTCTCAGGAATGTTTATTATCACCTAGAAATGGGAGGACACACAGGAGGCTGCTTTTAATATGAATTCCTCTGTGTGTGCGTGTGCATGTGTGCATGTGTGTGCCTGCCTGCATGTACCTCCTGCAGTGGCTAACGTCCAAACACTGAGGAGTTCAGGATCAATGCTTAGCGGTCAAGGACTATATGGGTCGTTCCACCAATTCAGTGCCTTTTGAGAAGTGTAAAAAAAAAAGGTGTGATTTCATCTTAAATCAGCCATAAATCCCGTTGTGACAGGGGGAATGGAAGTGTGTCATGTGCAACAGGGAGTGGCAATCATAAAACAAAATCAATTGTTAAAACATTTCTATCCTGTCTATCTATGGGTAACAGGGATGACATGTTATGTGCACAGAGGGACATGTCAAAATGCTGAGTTTTTGCACTTTAGCAAGTCTTTATCCATATAAAAAATTGGATTTATTGAATTTTCATTTAATATAACAGGCTTTTGAAATGCACTATTTTCGTGGAATGACCCTTATGTAAATCAGTACTGCATTCCTTCCTGCTATCTCTATTTGGTTTCCTGCTCTCAGACCAATGGAGGTTTAAAAATACTAACCGTCTTGGCAGACAACTAACAGGGAATTCATTATGGTTTCCCCTACATATTGACTTATAGATAAGTTAAACCTAGAGCCAAGATTTGCCCTGTTCAAAAAGATTGGACCAACATGTTCTTGTGCTCTACTGTTAAGCTAAGATTGGATCTGTTTTATCTCTGAGTTTCAACACATTTCCACATGGCACGTGTTTCCAACTCAGTGGCCTTGTGGTTAGAGTGTCCACCCTGAAATTGGAAGGTTGTGAGTTCAATCCCTGGCTGAGTCATAACAAAGACTAAAAACGGGACATGATTTGTCTCGCTTGACACTTAGCATTAAGGAGATAGATTGGGGGTAAGGCACTGTGATAGACTCGCGTCCTGTCCAGGGAGTGTACTTGTACATCAAGCTGCCTCACGCTACAGAAACAGGAGATAGACTCCTGCCCTATGAGTCGTTCCAGCTGGAATAAGCCAAGGCTCGTGCAAGGCTACTTAATAACATGTTTCCATAGGCTAAGGCTCAGTCCTCCATGGAAAATAGACGTCAAAGTCACAGCATTACAAGTCAGATCCAATTGAATCCATGTTTTCTTCGTCCACCCATATTACAATGAGCAGAGGCATATGCCACACGGTTGGAATCCATTCCATTTCAATCCATCAACCCAGCAGTTTTTCATAATTATTTTTTCATGAAATTGATCCCAACGGTGATACAGTATGCTCGGAGAACTCTGTTCCCATTGAGTGCTGTAATGTAGCTCTGTCTGTCTGTGTGATGGCTGTAGTGTGGGTTAGACTTATAATTACCCTGGATGTTCAGAGAGAGACGCCGTAAGGCCTGATCCTGTTCCCATTGACCTGACGCCACCCTAAGAACCGCACACACACACACACACACACACACACACACACACACACACACACACACACACACACACACACACACACACACACACACACACACACACACACACACACCCCGTCACCTACCCAGCAATCTGTCTGTCATGCAAAGGTCCAGCAGACCCGCCTCTCTCTTTGGTCCCAAAGTAATTGAAGGGGCAGTGTGTAACCATAAACATCATGAGCCGAATAATAACACTGACCTTGAACCAGTTGGAGAGAACTGAAAGTACAGTACAGTAATCGGGCTGTGTTTGTCTGGGCTTGGACTACTGGGTCAGTTTGACTGGACAGAGTGTGTTTTGTGTGACTAGACTGGTCAGAAGGCTTGAGTGGCTCAAAAATGAACTGGAATGGATGACCATTGCGGTCATGACTTGTCGATCAGAGAAGAAGACTGGAAGACTTCTCACAGTACATGGCTGGTTTCCTATAGTCTTAGAGGGCCTTGAAATGGAGAGAGATAAACAAGGAAAACACTATAAGTACAAATTACTTTCCTGTACTATTATACAGTAATCAGTCATTGGTTTGACAAGATGTTTTTCACAAATCGTTACCATATATTGTGAATATGTATGCATACTTACTGTTTCTGCCCTGTGAAAGTGCACATACACTTGGTACAGCCTTGGTGGTCCCCCATTTTACAGATTGATACATTTCCCAATGTTTTTGGCTTTACCCTGACCTCTCCTCTTTAACCTTTCTTAGCTAAATAGGCCATTCTCCCCCTGCTGACCTGTTACAAACCTAAGCAAATCCAGGTGCTTGGCCTTCTAGCCTATAGCCTCCTACCTCTGACCTTTACCCTCTCTCATTTGCCCTCTCACCCTGTCACCCCCATACACATCTCACAACCCTGTACTTGAATGAAAGGTTGGCCTCTTTCTATCCTTGACCTCTTAGGGAAGGGATCACTGCCGCTTCCTCGCTTTGGAACCCAGGTGCATGAGTTGATGAGCAAACTGAAGGAGAGAGGAGAGTCAGCAACGCTTGGAGAACAATGGAATACAATAAAAAAGCTTCTTTATTACTAAAAGTAGAACACCTTAACCTCTCACCTCTGCCCCCATCCTTTACCACCCACCAATACCCATGCACCCCTCTACAGTAGTTGTAACCTCTAAGCCATGACCTTTTCCCTCCCCCCTAGGCTCCCGGACAGAGGCACCATGAGGTCAGCCTGTCTCTCCCTGCTCCTGGTCACAGCGTGCTGGTCACTGCCCTTCCGCCAGTCGGGCTTCCTGGACTTCATGATGGAGGATGAGGCGGGCTCTGGGTTGCCTGAGGTGCCCATCGAGCCCAGCGTGGACATCCCCACCATGCCCGAAGGACCCAAGTGCCCCTTCCGCTGCCAGTGCCACCTGCGCGTGGTGCAGTGCTCCGACTTAGGTGAGACACTCTCCCAATAGATTCTATTTAATATCATAACAGCATGTACTTCTGTGATTCAATGTGTTTTCATGAGCTAAGGTCAATTTGTCAGTGTAATACAGACAACCTGTTGCACCATCTCTTCTCTCCCTCTCTCGTCTAACTGAGGCAGTCCCATAGTTTATAAGATACATCTTCCTGGTTCCCAAAGAGGTGTTCCCTCCGTCTGGGGACCTCGGAGAAATGTTCAAAGAGTGTCTGGCGTTTGATCTACCCATCATCAGCTCGTTACCTAAAAGAATATCGCCCCAGCCTGACCACTTTAAACGCTCTCAGATGCTGTGAATTTCATGCTCTTCCGCGACGATGACATAGTTTTGCCGTGACTTTGGCCTTTTTCTAATTTTCCTAATTGTTTTCGCAGACGCAGGGATATAAAAGGTTAGCGGGGCTTGGGAAAGTCTCAAACTCACCCCAGTTTAACAAGCCCAATGTTCTAAAGCTTGTTTTTCTCCGTCAGATCGCTCCTTTCTCCATCCCCTCTGGAGGCAAACAAACTCTGCCACGAATTAGCTTGGCGCTCTGTTTCCACACAATTAAAATGATTTACTTGATCCTCTTAATTGTTTGCGAGATTATCCTGTTTATTTGCTTCATTCGCCCTTATGCTTTGGCCTGACTCATCTCTAGGACTACTGCTCTGCCAAGGGAAGTCACTGACCCAGTTGATTGGCTGTAGCTTATATAGCTTCTATAACCTTGCAATTCTTCTCTTCTTTATGAGTTTGGTTTGTTTTTGGGCTTTACTCTTGTTTTAAAAGGGAGGAGCAGGGGAGGAATACTGGAGACAGACAAAGACAGAGTGAGAGATACAGATGGACTGGGATGTACACACAGAGAGGAGAGAGAGAAGAAAGAAAGAAAGAGACAGACAGAAAGACAGAAAGAGACAGAGACCTGTGAAAGAGAAGAAGGGAGAGGGACAGAGAAAGAGTGGAGGGAAATCAAGGAAACCATGAGTTCCAGTGGAGGAAGAGAAAGACACAGACTAACCCACGCAGCCAGCCAGACAGACAGACAGAACAACTCCGACAGACAGATGGAGAGACTGATGATCAGGGAAGGGATGGTTCCATTACCTCACTGGGTCCTGTTAGCGCTGAACGTCTCCCAGGAGCCCCAGAGTTGGATCCTCATCTCTGGCACCGGCCCCTCGGGCCTGGAGACTGCATCTGTTCCCCAGACCTGCTGGCACACACACAGGCCTGGGAGGGGAGGGGAGGGGGCTGGATTGGTTTGCTTTCCATCCAAAGTCACCCCCTTTTACAGTTAGAAAACTGGATGAAAAAGGAAAAGTTAGCATAAGGCCTTATTTCTGCAGGCGTCCAGCTGGCGGTGCGTGCTACAGTTATCACATGTGTATGGGCAGAGATGAAGCAGGAAGTAGTGCAGAGGCTAGTAGTCTAGACATTCACCAGACGTAGTTACAGTACATTTATTTAAAAAATACTTTGGGCAATTACTCGATAGGCATTGTGGTGTCCGGGGTTGGGTAGGTTACTTTCTAAATGTAATCCATTACAGTTACTAATTACTTGTCCAAAACTGTAATCAGTAACGTAACTTTTGAAATACCCAAACTCAGTAACGTAATCTGATTACATGATGTTACTTTTAGATTACTTTCCCCTTATTAAGAGGCATTAGAAGAAGACAAAAATGTATGTTACCAATTGAACGACATCTATTGCAGGATAAATCAATGTTAAAGTTTACATAGCAGGCCATATATGATATTACATTTTACTTTATGGGTTGGTTATGTTGGCTTCTTCTAACCCATCGCTTTCTACTATATATAATATTACGATTAAAGGATATCTTTATTAAAAACCAAAGTCTATCAGAATTCCAGTCATTCCAATAAATGTAATACCACTTGATCTTTAAGAATAGGACTTGGAAATATGGAACTGAGGACTTATTAGCCAGCCCTACTCTGTTGTTTATGATTTTGTTGTCATGGAGGACTGATTGGGCTCATAGATTCGAGTTGAAAAATAAATTCTGCGCTCTTGGACTGGCATGCTTTGAGCGCTACTGAAAAGTGCTATTTACATGTGAAAAATGTATGCCATATGCTGCATTTGCTATAGGCCTATTGTTTACCTTTTTGTTGGTGACACTTTGATATCTTAATAATATGCAGCTGTTTAAAGGGCAAATCCACAGATGAAACAATAACAAAACGGCTGCCCCGCCTCTGTTTTGGTTAAAAGCTGAGGGATGGGCCTGGAGTGATATAATCGCATCTCTGCATGTCTGGCAGACATATCAGTGTGGATGACGGATCACCACCTCAAGCTGAACCTCGGCAAGACGGAGCTGCTCTTCCTCCCGGGGAAGGACTGCCCGTTCCATGATCTCGCCATCACGGTTGACAACTCCATTGTGTCCTCCTCCCAGTGTGCTAAGAGCCTCGGCGTGACCCTGGACAACACCCTGTCGTTCTCCACTAACATCATGGCGGTGACCCGATCCTGTAGGTTCATGCTCTACAACATTCGCAGAGTACGACCCTGCCTCACACAGGAAGCGGCGCAGGTCCTAATCCAGGCACTTGTCATCTCCCGTCTGGATTACTGCAACTCGTTGTTGGCTGGGCTCCCTGCCTGTGCCATTAAACCCCTACAACTCATCCAGAACGCCGCAGCCCGTCTGGTGTTCAACCTTCCCAAGTTCTCTCACGTCACCCCGCTCCTCCGCTCTCTCCACTGGCTTCCAGTCGAAGCTCGCATCCGCTACAAGACCATGGTGCTTGCCTACGGAGCTGTGAGGGGAACGGCACCTCCGTACCTTCATGCTCTGATCAGGCCCTACACCCAAACAAGGGCACTGCGTTCATCCACCTCTGGCCTGCTCGCCTCCCTACCTCTGAGGAAGCACAGTTCCAGCTCAGCCCAGTCAAAACTGTTCGCTGCTCTGGCACCCCAATGGTGGAACAAGCTCCCTCACGACGCCAGGACAGCGGAGTCAATCACCACCTTCCGGAGACACCTGAAACCCCACCTCTTTAAGGAATACCTGGGATAGGATAAAGTAATCCTTCTAACCCCCCCTTAAAAGATTTAGATGCACTATTGTAAGTGGTTGTTCCACTGGATATTATAAGGTGAATGCACCAATTTGTAAGTCGCTCTGGATAAGAGCGTCCGCTAAATGACTTAAATGTAAATGTAAATATAACCACTCTCAGATTAATATAAACAAAACATGTTTTAACCATGTTATGAGGCTATACAGTGTTTGTTTACATTTATAATGTTTACAAACATTGGAGTAAAACAAGCTTGTATTTTGGGTTCTCATGGAGTATGACGGTTGAACTAAGCTCATGAGTCACTTAGAAGTTATATTCTTCAAGAATCAATGGATATATCATTTATAAGTCCAAAAATGGATGTAGCAACTACAGACTGCCCCTTTAAGTATATCAAAAGTGTGCAAGTTTGAGCATGTGTCGATTAGGATTTATTAATTTTTTTCAGCATGAATTAGATTGAGCAATAAAAGCCCCACAGTTATTCCATAAGCGTGGATCCGCACTATGCAGCTGTTGCAAGAACACATTTTTCACTGGCTGTCCACTGGTTTCAAAAACAATGATTGATAGACAGCTTAAACTTCTTGAATTCAAACATTATTGGGTTCAAATACACATTTATATTTGTGAACAGCCATCCACAGCAACCACAATCTGTAAGGTGCAAATAGCTAAATGAGAGAGCAGCAGTGTGATTCACATCAATGTGCCATGTAGATATCAATAATAAGTGATATCCGTATCGCCGTAGACTACACCACCACTGTCATCCTTACCTCCAAATGTTTATTCAAGTTGGATAATCTTTGGATGCCGACAGCAGTCGCACCATTGGAAGACATAGATTGGACTGTAGCCTACAAAAGCCTATTCCTGCTCTTTTCCCTCGATCCATCACTATGTGTCATCATAGTGGTCTCTGACTTGTGGTCAGACTCACTCAGGTGGAACAAACTTAATCTTGCTCCTATATTCAATGCTGATTTAAATGTCATTGAGAAAACAGAGAAGTGTTAAAGATTTATTTGTTCAAACATCCTTTCTGAATTAAAAAGTAATCCTCAAAGTAATCATCTAGTTTTTCAAAAGTATCTGTAATCTGATTACAATATTTTTGCTGGTAACATAACGGATTACAGTTAACATTTTTGGTAATCCCTTGCATGTAACGGATTACATGTAATCCGTTACTCCCCAACCCTGGTGGTGTACTATCAAAACAGCTTCCTTTCTTTCTGAGTTAGGAAATTAGGTTTTATGAACACAAGACTCCTCATTAAAAAATGCTTGGTTTCATTAAGGTTTAGATTAAAAACAGGCTGATGTTACAGTCGTCAAAGACCTTCATCCGACAGGGATGTAATTCCCAGTTGCCTTGAACTATCCTATCTAGGAGAGTTTGATTTAATGGGTCCCTATGTGTCAACAGGTGTTGTGGATGACAGAAGCCCTTCTTTTTCCCAAAGCCCTGACTGAACTGAGTCATTACTGGTGTTGCTGACAGACGTAGCTACACTGTGCTGCTGTGAATGGACAACGTAATGGAAAACTCACGCTCAACTCAGGGACAATCAGACCCATAATGACTGAACAGACCTTCCCCTCACATGGAGAGAAAGTTACAGTACAGCCCCCGAAAAAAGGATTGCATTGCTGGAAATTGCATAAACGTTGCAATTAATGCTTGGATGTGCTGAAAGCATGAGGGCGAGAGGCCAGGGCAATCATATGCTTGATATCACATTAATTTGGCATTGATTGAAATTGCTACAATAAAGGGACTATGTTGGCATTCAGCTCCTATTTTTCTAGTCTGCCACTTGTCAAGAGGTCATGTTACCGTGCCAGTATCTCAACAAGAACAGAGCGTACTATCTCAACCTCTCACTTACTTATGTATCAGCCAAGCAGACTTTCTCAAATGAAAACATAATCTGCAGAGCACTGAGACGATCTGACCAGCCATTTTATCCGTGACATTGCTATGGAAATGCTCCCAAGTTTGAACAAACTAATTCACTTAATATATTTTTTTATAGATTTTCTTACTTTTAATGGAACATTCAAATCAAATCAAATCAAATTGTATGAGTCACATGCGCCGAATACAACAGGTGTAGACCTTACAGGGAAATGCTTACTTACGAGCCCCTAACCGACAGTGCAGATTAAAAAAATACGGATAAGAATAAGAGATAAAAGTAACAAGCAATTAAAGAGGAGCAGTATAATAACAATATACAGGGGATGCCGGTACAGAGTCAATGTGCGGGGGCACCGGTTAGTTGAGGTAGTATGTACTTGTACGTAGAGTTAATTAAAATTACTATGCATAGATGACAACAGACAGTGGCAGTGGTGTGGAGACGGGAAGGTGGGGGGGGGGAAATGTGAATAGTCTGGGTAGCCATTTGATTAGCTGTTCAGGAGTCTTATGGCTTGGGGGTATAAGCTGTTTAGAAGCCTCTTGGACCTAGACTTGGCACTCCAGTACCGCTTGCCATGTGGTAGCAGAGCGAACAGTCTATGACTCGGGTGGCTGGAGTCTATTTTTAGGGCCTTCCTCTGACACCGTCTGGTATAGAGGTCCTGAATGGCAGGAAGCTTGGCCCCAGTGATGTACTGGGTCATTCGCACTACCCTCTGTAATGCCTTGCGGTCGGAGGCCAAGCAGTTGCCATACCAGGCAGTGATGCAACCAGTCAGGATGCCCTCGATGGTGCAGCTGTAGAACCTTTTGAGGATCTGAGGACCCATACCAAATCTTTTCAGTCTACTGAGGGGTAATAGGTTTTGTCGTGCCCTCTTCACGACTGTCATGGTGTGTTTGGACCATGTTAGTTTGTTGGTGATGTGGACACCAAGGAACCTCTCATCCTGCTCCACTGCAGCCCTGTCGATGAGAATGGGGGCGTGCTCGGTCCTCTTTTTCCTGTAGTCCACAATCATCTCCTTTGTCTTGATCACGTTGAGGGAGAGGTTGTTGTCCTGGCACCACATGGCCAGGTCTCTGACCTCCTCCCTATAGGCTGTCTCGTTGTTGTCGGTGGTAAGGCCTACCACTGTTGTATCATCGGTAGATTTAATGATGGTGTTGGAGTCGTGCCTGGCTGTGCAGTCATGAGTAAACAGGGAGTACAGGAGGGGGCTGAGCACGTACCCCTGAGGGGCCCCTGTGTTGAAGATCAGCGTGGCGGATGTGTTGTTACCTACCCTTATCACCTGGGGGCGGTCCATCAGGAAGTCCAGGATCCAGTTGCAGAGGGAGGTGTTTCGTCCCAGGGTCCTTAAAACCTCTTACATCTAGATGTTCCGCTAGCGGAACGCCTCGCCAATATCCAATGATAGAGCGTGGCGCGAATTACAAACACCTTAAAAATCCCAAAACTTCAATTTTTCAAACATATGACTATTTTACACCATTTTAAAGACAAGACTCTCCTTTATCTAGCCACATTGTCCGATTTCAAAAAGGCTTTACAACGAAAGCAAAACATTAGATTATGTCAGGAGAGTACCCAGCCAGAAATAATCACAGACCCATTTTTCAAGCAAGCATATAATGTCGTAAAAACCAAAACCACAGCTAAATGCAGCACTAACCTTTGATGATCTTCATCAGATGACACTCCTAGGACATTATGTTATACAATACATGCATGTTTTGTTCAATCAAGTTCATATTTGTATCAAAAAGCAGCTTTTTACATTAGCATTAGCAAACTTCCGGGGAATTTACTAACAGTTTGCTAAATTACTCACGATAAACGTTCACAAAAAGCATAACAATTATTTTAAGAATTATAGATACATTACTCCTCTATGCACTCGATATGTCCGATTTTAAAATAGCTTTTCGGATGAAGCACATTTTGCAATATTCTAAGTACATAGCCCAGCCATCACGGCTAGCTATTTAGACACCCGGCAAGATTAGCCTTCACCATAATAACATTTCCTATAAGAAAAATGTTCTTACCTTTTCTGTTCTTCGTCAGAATGCACGCCCAGGACTTCTACTTCAATAACAAATGTAGGTTTGGTCCCAAATAATCCATAGTTATATCCAAATAGCGTCGTTTTGTTCGTGCGTTCTAGACACTATACGAATGGTAATCCACGGTCGTGCGCATGGGCGTGACAAAAAATGTCTAAATATTCCATTACCGTACTTCGAAGCATGTCAACCGCTGTTTAAAACCAATTTTTATGCCATTTATCTCGTAGAAAAGCAATAATATTCCGACCGGGAATCTGCAATAAACTAAACAGCCGAATTAAAATACTCCACGGGGGCTAATCGCGCACGCGCCTCATTCCATTGTCACCTAATGGGACACTTGGATAAGGTGATAATCTGTTTCAGCCTGAGGCTGCCTCGTCAACCTTCATGATTTTCCCGGGTCCTGAGAGCCTATTGGAGCCCTGGGAATTGTCACGTTACAGCTAAGATCCTTACTCTTCAATAAACAGATGCAAGACGCACGACTCCTTGTCAAACAGGCCACTTCCTGCATGAAACCTTGTCAGGTTTTTGCCTGCCATAGGAGTTCTGTTATACTCACAGACACCATTCAAACAGTTTTAGAAACTTTAGGATGTTTTCTATCCAAACCTGAACAATAATATGCATATTCTAGCTTCTGAGTTGGTGTAGGAGGCAGTTAAAAATGGGCACATATTTTTTCCAAAATTCTCAATACTGCTCCCTAGCCCAAACAGGTTAACTTATTGATGAGCTTTGAGGGCACTATGGTGTTGAACGCTGAGCTGTAGTCAATGAATAGCATTCTCACATAGGTGTTCCTTTTGTCCAGGTTGGAAAAGGCAGTGTGAAGTGCAATAGAGACTGCATCATCTGTGGATCTGTTGAGGCGGTATGCAAATTGGAGTGGGTCTAGGATTTCTGGGATGATGGTGTTGATGTGAGCCATGACCAGCCATTCAAAGCACTTCATGGCTACAGACGTGAGTGCTACGGTAGTCATTTAGGCAGGTTACCTTAGTGTTCTTGGGCACAGGCACTATGGTGGTCTGCTTAAAACATGTTGGTATTACAGACTCGGACAGGGAGGGGTTGAAAATGTCAGTGAAGACACTTGTTAGTTGGTCAGCGCATGCTCGCAGTACACGTCCTGATAATCCGTCTGGCCCTGCGGCCTTGTGAATGTTGACCTGTCTAAAGGTCTTACTCACATCGGCTGCAGAGAGCGTGATCACACAGTCTTCCGGGTACAGCTGGTGCTCTCATGCATGTTTCAGTGTTATTTGCCTCGAAGCGAGCATAGAAGTAGTTTAGCTCGTCCGGTAGGCTCGTGTCACTGGGCAGCTTTCGGCTGTGCTTCCCTTTGTAGTCTGTTATTGAAGGTTGGGACCAGTGAGTGTGACCAGAGGCACTATAAATACATCAATTACACACAGGTGGCTCATAGCAGAAGTCTGTTGTCTGCGATTCAGTCTTTCTCTTCCAATCCTTCTAGAGGACAAAACCCTGAGACTAAACATCTCAACCAGACTTTCCTGCCACCTGACTCTCAGTAACTGACCTCTCACCTCTGTCCCCCTCTCCTACACGTAGACACACTCTCTCCAAACTGTTTACCGTACCAACCACGTCAGCTCTGACTGACAGAACGCCATGTGGTTCACCTCACGCTGCTAGAGGAAAAGAGAGAGCAAGAGAGAGAGAGAGAGAGAGAGAGTGAGAGAAGAATAACAAAGATGGATTGAGGTAAAGAGAGGAGATGTAACGAGAGGAGAGAGAGAGAAGGCGATGGAAAAGGGGAGTGAGTAGATGAGAAAGAGATGTGATGGAAGGGTGAAGGGATATGAGAGAAGGACATGAGGAGTGAGAGAATGTAAGATATTAAGTGGGAGTGGGAGATGGAGAGAGGGAGCACAATGGTGATATGCCTCACAGTGAGAGCCTACCACAGACAGCTGTGTGGAGGATTGTGGGGCTTGGGCAGGGTAGGAGAAACTGATAGAAAAGCCAACTGAGCTGAAGAGAGTGTTTGTGTAAGTGGGGCGTGCTCAAAGCTTTTAAGACAAAGTGTGTCTGCATATGTGGAATTTAAAAGACACAGCATTTAAGCCCTGAATGACTAAACAGTTTATTCTAGAGACAACCACTGTCCCCTAGAATGGAAACCAGGCATGTGAACCTTGAACCTTAGCCATTGTGTTGTTTAGATGACTTGTGGTAGCTCTCTGTGTTCGCCCTCTATTTAAAACAATGCCCATAGAATAGAATAGAATAGAATAGAATAGAATAGAATATGCAATAATAGAATAGAATGGAATGGAATAGAACACAATAGAATAGAATACAATAGAATGGAATGGAATAGAACACAATAGAATAGAAAATAATAGAATAGAACAGAATAGAACAGAACAGAATAGAATAGAATGGAATAGTATATAACAGAACAGAATATAATATAATAGAAAAGTTAGAATAGAACAGAATAGAACAGAATCATATTACACAAAAATACATAATTTACCCAATACTTCTACATAGTGTATACCTCACCCCAGCTCATAATTCCCTCAGTGTTCTCCCTCAGAACACATGGTTCTGGTTTACCAGTCATATAGACAGGTGACATTTACTGTCTCAGTGCCAAATAACGCAATGTACTCTCCAACCCAAACTGCATGCAATGAGGTCAGTGTCTAGCTAAGTGGACACTGGAAATTGACGGAAATTAATTTGAGTCCCATTTCCACACTGTGTGCCATAGATTGTTTCAATGCTAACTCATGGTGTATCTGGTATCACTCATGTCTGGACTATTACCATGAAACACATCATACTTTGGTTCGTTGGGGTTATTCACTGCTGACATGCTAAACATTTTGACATTTCCGACTTGCTAACTGGTTGAACGCGGCACGTGTATAATTACAACCAGTTAGCAAGTCTGACATTTCCTAGTTTCCTTGTTCCGACTAGCACGTGAACGCGCCATAATCTCTCGACCACGCTCTACTGCGAACTTCATTTCCCATCAGCTAGCAGGCACAGCTGCAGCACAGCTCAGGAAGTCTCCTGTCACCTGGACAAACATACCATACACACGGCCAAGCGTGCACACTATCTCACACACACACACACACCTCCTTGTCGTGCGTCATCGTGCAAACAAATGCTTATGGCAGGGTTGGGCCAAACCTAATTTAATTCAACATCATTAACTCTGAAATTGAATGTAAAATACAATTAAATTTTTAAAAATGGGTAAATTAATTAATTAAAATCACATGGAGCTATGAAACTAGCTTCAACGGGCTGGCCTAGAAGTATCTCTCCTCTCCTTCCTGTTTTGTCCCGGTCTGTGAGTATCACTACTCTCCTTCCTCTTCTTCTGCAGGGCTGAAGAGTGTTCCAGATGAGATCCCTGCAGACAGCACCCTGCTGGACCTGCAGAACAACAAGATCACTGAGATCAAGGAGAATGACTTCAAGACTCTAAAGGGACTCCAAGTAAGAGTTTAACACTCAATATGTCCACTCCACTAAACACTGAATATGTCCACTAAACACTCAATATGTCCACTAAACACTCAATATGTCCACTAAACACTTAATACCGCATGCCCACTAAACACTCAATTTGTCCACTAAACACTCAGTATGTCCACTAAACACTCAATATGTCCACTAAACACTTTATACTGTATGTCCACTAAACACTCAATATGTCCACTAAACACTCAATATGTCCACTAAACACTTAATACTGTATGTCCACTAAACACTCAATATGTCCACTAAACACTTTATACTGTATGTCCACTAAACACTCAATATGTCCACTAAACACTCAATATGTCCACTAAACACTTAATACTGTATGTCCACTAAACACTCAATATGTCCACTAAACACTTTATACTGTATGTCCACTAAACACTCAATATGTCCACTAAACACTTAATACAGTTGAAGTAGGAAGTTTACATACACCTTAGCCAAATACATTTAAACTTAGTTTTTCACAATTCCTGACATTTAATCCCAGTAAAAATGCCCTGTCTTAGGTCAGTTAGGATCACCACTTTATTTTAAGAATGTGAAATGTGTCAGAATAATAGTAGAGAGAATGATTTATTTCAGCTTTTATTTATTTCATCACATTCCCAGTGGGTCGGAAGTTTACATACACTCAATTAGTATTTGATAGCATTGCCTTTAAATTGTTTAACTTGGGTCAAACGTTTCAGGTAGTCTTCCACAAGCTTCCCACAATAAGTTGGGTGAATTTTGGCCCATTCCTCCTGACAGAGCTGGTATAACTGAGTCAGGTTTGCAGGCCTCCTTGCTCGCACATGCTTTTTCAGTTCTGCCCACAAATTTTCTATAGGATTGAGGTCAGGGCTTTGTGATGGCCACTCCAATACATTGCCATTGTTGTCCTTAAGCCATTTTGCCACAACTTTGGAAGTATGCTTGGGGTCATTGTCCATTTGGATGACCCATTTGCGACCAAGCGTTAACTTCCTGACTGATGTCTTGAGATGTTGCTTCAATATATCCACATAATTTTCCTACCTCATGATACCATCTATTTTGTGAAGTGCACCAGTCCCTCTTGCAACAAAGCACCCCCACAACATGATGCTGCCACCCCCATGCTTCACGGTTGGGATGGTGTTCTTCAGCTTGCAAGCTTCCCCCTTTTTCCTCTAAACATAACGATGGTCATTATGGCCAAACAGTTCTATTTTTGTTTCATCAGACCAGAGGACATTTCTCCAAAAAGTATGATCTTTGTCCCCAAGTGCAGTTGCTATCCGTAGTCTTGCTTTTTTTATGGTGGTTTTGGAGCAGTTGCTTCTTCCTTGCTGAGCGGCCTTTCAGGTTATGTCGATACAGGATTTGTTTTACTGTGGATATAGATACTTTTGTGCCTGTTTCCTCCAGCATCTTCACAAGGTCCTTTGCTGTTGTTCTGGGATTGATTTGCACTTTTCACACCAAAGTACGTTCATCTCTAGGAGACAGAACGCATCTCCTTCCTGAGCGGTATGACGGCTGCATGGTCCCATGGTGTTTATACTTGGGTACTATTGTTTGTACAGATGAACGTGGTACCTTCAGGCGTTTGGAAATTGCTCCCAAGGATGAACCAGACTTGTGGAGGTCTACAATTTTTTTCTGAGGTCTTGGTTGGTTCTTTTGATTTTCCCATGATGCCAAGCAAAGAGGCACTGAGTTTGAAGGTAGGCCTTGAAATACATCCACAGGTACACCTCCAATTGACTCAAATGATGTCAATTAGCCTATCAGAAGCTACTAAAGCCATGACATAATTTTCTGGAATTCTCCAAGCTGTTAAAAGGCACAGTCAACTTAGTGTATGTAAACTTCTGACCCACTGGAATTGTGATATAGTGAATTATAAGTCAAATAATCTGTCTGTAAACAATTGTTGGAAAAATTACTTGTGTCATGCACAAAGTAGATGTCCTAACCGACTTGCAAAAACTATAGTTTGTTAACAAGAAATTTGTGGAGTAGTTGAAAAACGAGTTTTAATGACTCCAACCTAAGTGTATGTAAACTTCCGACTTCAACTGTATGTCCACTAAACACTCAATATATCCACTAAATACTCAATATGTCCACTAAATACTCAATATGTCCACTAAACACTCAATATGTCCACTAAATACTCAATATGTCCACTAAATACTCAATATGTCCACTAAATACTCAATATGTCCACTAAATACTCAACTAAATACTCAATATGTCCACTAAATACTCAATATGTCCACTTTGTTGCAGCTTTTCACCAAATACTTACTTTTTGCATTTTCCAAAGAACATTGATTCACAACTCGCCATGTTGTATAAATTCTTCTAGGGAGTGCAATGTTGACATCCCTTCAAAGTATCCACCAGAGTGAGTGTAGAAACCTGAATATCTTGGGTAGGAGAGAGCTAAAGCGATAACACTGAAGCTGAACTTGAAGCCGTGTTTTGTTGGATGTCATCCTAACAGGCTTATTATATATGCAAAAGTATTGGCTGGAGCGAAGCAGTGGAAATCTGATTTATCTCTGGACTTTCTTGAGATGAGAGGGAGCTTAGGTGTGTGTGTGTGTGTGTGTGTGTGTGTGTGTGTGTGTGTGTGTGTGTGTGTGTGTGTGTGTGTGTGTGTGTGTGTGTGTGTGTGTGTGTGTGTGTGTGTGTGTGTGTGTGTGTGTGTGTGTGTGTGTGTGTGTGTGTGTGTGTGTGTGTGTGTGTGTCCCACGTATATATACTTTTTTTGGAGAGCTGATTTCCTGATCATATTCCAAAAAACCACTAACATGTTTAACTCAGATCAAAGATCCTAAAATAGTCTACCAAAGGGAACAGCACTGTAAACCACCTCCACTCATTTGTTTTTAACCACAGGAATCCAGGTACCAATGATCCCCAGGTGCCATGGGAACTATTCTCCTCTGGGCCATTGCGTGACCTCTCTACACATGTACAGCTTTCTGACCTGTAATAAATAGCCTACCTCTGTCAAACGGCCCACACTGTTTCCAACCCCGTACATTAGTTGTTCTCTCCGGGGGTAATTTGCTGCATTCTCTGCATTCTCCATTCTTCCACCCCTGTCTGCAGCCTTGAGTATGGAACGGTCCACTAGAGACACAGCAATTTCTCTTGCGAAATTTCTCAGAAATTGCCTCCAATCACAACAACCCTGGCGCCTG
The DNA here is from genome assembly GCF_965601325.2 of Salmo salar. Taxonomy (NCBI): domain Eukaryota; kingdom Metazoa; phylum Chordata; class Actinopteri; order Salmoniformes; family Salmonidae; genus Salmo; species Salmo salar. The sequence goes on along the minus strand of NC_138307.1, from coordinate 64,779,675 downwards.
TGCTCTTTAAGACTAGGTCCAAGGGTGTGTTGGGATTACTGTACAGACGTTAAAAAACAATCTCACATTTCAGTTACCTTGGATACGTTCAATTGAGTCAGTCCATACTTGGGAAATGTAATCAAACAGTGTGCAATAGGTCTAGAACATCGTATTTTGTTGATGTCAAGCGTTTAAGATGCTCGTCAACTAGTACAAAATAGTCTAAAATAGTCCAGTCTGCTTGTGAAGCAATCTTTGCAACCTCACTATGATATAATGAAAAGTCTGCCTTCAATTACTTCATTTTACACACATAAACAATGATCACATACACCAACGGGAAGTTGTAGCCACATTAAAGTAACCTGTGACAGAACAAATTTCAGAGTAACACATCATTGCTAATGATAATAGTGATATATTGCAATAATATAGCAAGCTATCTCAAATAGAAAAAGTTATCTCAAATAGAAAAGCTATCTCAAAAGCAATCTCAAATAGAAAAAGCAGTTGCCCAATATACATTAGCATAAATATCTACATAGTAATTAGCATTACCACAAACATACTAATTATAACTAACATAAACATAAACATACAAATTATCATTAGCAAAACATACACATTAGCATTAGCTTAAATATAACAGGGATTGTTCTTTCTCCGATCTCCCCAGACCCTGATCCTGGTGAACAACCAGATCACCATAATCCACCCCAAGGCCTTCATTCCCCTGGGCAAGCTGCAGCGCCTCTACCTCTCCAAGAACCACCTCAAGGAAATGCCTGCCAACATGCCCAAGAGCCTGCAGGAGCTTCGCATCCACGAGAACAAGATCACTAAGATCAAGAAGGCCTCCTTCGAGGGCATGGCCCAGGTCATCGTCATGGGTATGGACCAGACCTGGGTTCAAACCCTATTAGAAATCTTTCAGATATTTTGTGCCCTTGCTTTAGCCTGCCTGGATTGCCTTAATGACAAGTCTGTTTTCTTCTGTTGGGTGCATAATGAACTCAACCCACCCCCTGTTGGGTATTCAAATTCCATACGATAGAACTTGTCTAATCCTTAACACACATATACAGTACACACAGTTACTTGAACATGTTTCCTTAATTGACATTTACATTTTAGTCATTTAGCAGACGCTCTTATCCAGAGCGACTTACAGTAGTGAATGCATACATTTCATTTATTTTTATTTTATTTGTACTGGCCCCCCATGGGAATCGAACCCACAACCCTGGTGTTGCAAACACCATGCTCTACCAACTGAGCCACAGGGAAGACTAGCTTTGTGTATAGTTTTGACTGTATAGTAGCAATAGGACAGCAGCAAGTTAACAAGTTTCCAGCTAAAAAGCACACTAAAACATTACAGTCAGAGACTGATGATCAAAGTGTTGTTTAACCATGAACGTGTCAGTGTTTAGAGAGTGCCAGCAATCGTCTACAGAGAGGAAGGGTTGGTTCATTGCTTAGAGTGGAGAGTGGACTTTTGAGGGTGCCAGCAGCAGAGAGAGTGATAGAGTGTGTGCGTGTGTGTGTGCGCACATTTATAAATGTATTTATAATGTCTCTATTCTGGTGTGTGTTACATTCCCTCTCAGAATGTAAAGTATCTCATTACAGCATAGCTGAAGGACTGGAGCGGTATGCCCTAAAACACACTGATCCTCAGATTATATCCCCAGTGTGACAAATCGGCCAATCCAGCGAGGCTAAAGGACGAGGGAGACAGGGCATATGGACAATATCCCACGCCAGCCGCAAACCATGTTTATACATGAGTCAGGCTGAGATTCCCGTAACACACCAGGACTGCAGTGTGCTTAATGGACCTTTTTTTTCTCTCTGTTTTCTTTTCTGTCTCCTCCACTGATTGTTTACTTCTCTATTTATCTTCCTCTCTGTCTATCTCTCTCTTGCTCTCTCTCTTTATTTCTGCTCCCTCTGTCTCTTAATACTCCCTCTCCCTTAATTCTATGTCTGTCTGTCTCTCTGTCTGTCTCTCCCTCCTTCTCTTTCCAGAGCTCGGCTCCAACCCACTGAAGAGCGCAGGGGTTGAGGCTGGGGCGTTCGGGGCCCTGAAGAAGGTCTCGTACATCCGCATTGCAGACACCAACCTGACAGAGATCCCCAAAGGTACTGCCCTCTCTGGTCACCCCATCACAAATCATCCTTCCTTCCTTCCAGTTCCTTGAAGGAATCATAGGAAATCTAACACAAGGCTAGGTATGAGCAGGGATCCATTACATAGCTTTCACCTATCCAGTCATGTCAGATCATTTCACTGTGAGGATCCAACTAAAGAATATGGAAAATAACATGTCATTTCAATAAAGGATGGCTGTAAGGATTTTGACCACACTACAACAACAAAAGATGTATTCAACATACTGTATAATTCTAAGGCAACCAGCTCCAATGGGATTGTGAAAAGGTTTGTTGAGCATACTCACAATTGCAACCGAATGCCTTTCAATTGTATGTTGAATCAACAACTTTTTTACAGTGCAGGGCCTGAGTCTCTATTTTCAACCAGGACTGGTTTGAATACTTCACAGCTCAATAGCTCCAGCTAAAACAAAGGAATTCAAGTTAACTCAATCGACCACAGCCAAAATCATCAATCATCTTGCACTGCAAGAATGCACATTTGGATTCGTAGGCTCCACTAAACAATGGTTACAGTGTGGAACCAAGAGAGTAAAACTAAAACACCATATTAATTCAAAGGCGTGTAAGACGAATGTTATCTGGCCTATTGTGGGAATCTGGCAACCAGTTTAGATGGAATAGTACTCAGAGAGAGATCCTTTAATCTAATGCTTTAATACAAATAGAAGGGATGAAGGATAGGCCTCTGGATGTTAGAGGCTGCGTCTGAGTTGGCATCCTATTCCCTATAGTGCACTATTACCAAGTCAAAAGTAGTGCACTAGAGATTAGGATGCCATTTCAGATGCATTAGAATTAGTATGGATTCAGAGTCCTATTGGCATACTGTACATAAACATAAACCACTTACCTTCCCCTCACCATAACTGCTGTGGTTTCCCCGGTTGTTTGTCCTCTCGTCATTGTCGCTCTCATGTGGGTTGCCAGGTCTGCCCTCCTCCCTCTCCGAGCTCCACCTGGACAGCAACAAGATCACCAAGGTGCAGGCAGACAACCTGAAGGGCCTCAAGAACCTGGCTAAGTAAAGATGTTTCAACACTTCTACTCAATGTAGATTTATTTTCAAAAACGGGTCATAAATGCTCTTGACGAGGACAAAGCATGCTTACAGTATTCTTCTTCACTGTATTTGATGAGTGGGTCAACACTTCATAAGTAGTCCTTCATCTTGAACAAGACCTGGTTAACATCCTCCTGTAGTGGGGTATTGGGTCATCTCTAGACAACAGTGCCCCGCACACACACACACACACACACACACACACACACACACACACACACACACACACACACACACACACACACACACACACACACACACACACACACACACACACACACACACACACACACACACACACACACACACACACACAAAGCTAAGGCTAGTTTTTTCAAACAGAAATGTGCATCCTGTAGTACAAACTCAAAAAAGTTCTGGGACACTGTAAAGTCCATGGAGAATAAGAGCACCTCCTCCCAGCTGCCCACTGCACTGAGGCTAGGAAACACTGTTACCACCGATAAATCCACTATAATTGAGAATTTCAATAAGCATTTCTCTACAGCTGGCCATGCTTTCCACCTGGCTACCCCTACACCGGTCAACTGCCCGGCACCCTCCACAGCAACCCGCCAAAGCCCCCACCATTTCTCCTTCACCCAAATCCAGATAGCTGATGTTCTGAAAGAGCTACAAAATCTGGACCCATACAAATCAGCCGGGCTAGACAATCTGGACCCTCTCTTTCTAAAATTATCTGCCGAAATTGTTGCAACCCCTATTACTAGCCTGTTCAACCTCTCTTTCGTATCATCTGAGATTCCCAAAGATTGGAAAGCTGCCGCGGTCATCCCCCTCTTCAAAGGGGGTGACACTCTAGACCCAAGCTGCTACAGACCTATATCTATCCTACCCTGTCTTTCTAAGGTCTTCGAAAGCCAAGTTAACAAACAGATTACTGACCATTTCGAATCCCACCGTACCTTCTCCGCTATGCAATCTGGTTTCAGAGCTGGTCATGGGTGCACCTCAGCCACGCTCAAGGTCCTAAACGACATCATAATCGTCATCGATAAGACACATTACTGTGCAGCCGTATTCATCGACCTGGCCAAGGCTTTCGACTCTGTCAATCACCACATTCTAATTGGCAGACTCGACAGCCTTGGTTTCTCAAATGATTGCCTCACCTGGTTTACCAACTACTTCTCTGATGGAGTTCAGTGTGTCAAATCGGAGAGCCTGTTGTCCGGACCTCTGGCAGACTCTCTTCTCTGTATACATCAATGATGTCGCTCTTGCTGCTGGTGATTCTCTGATCCACCTCTACGCAGACGACACCATTCGGTATACTTCTGGCCCCTCTTTGGACACTGTGTTAACTCGACTCCAGACGAGCTTCAATGCCATATAACTCTCCTTCCGTGGCCTCCAACTGCTCTTAAACTCAAGTAAAACTAAATGCATGCTATTCAATCGATCGCTGCCCCCACCTGCTCGCCCGTCCAGCATCACTACTCTGGACGGCTCTGACTTAGAATACGTGGACAACTACAAATACCTGGGTGTCTGGTTAGACTGTAAACTCTCCTTCCAGACTCACATTAAGCATCTCCAATCCAAAATAAAATATAGAATCGGCTTCCTATTTCGCAACAAAGCATCCTTCACTCATGCTGCCAAACATACCCTCGTAAAACTGACCATCCTACGGATCCTCGACTTCGGTGATGTCATCTATAAAATAGCCTCCAACACTCTACTCAACAAAATGGATGCAGTCTATCACAGTGCCATCCGTTTTGTCACCAAAGCCCCATACACTACCCACCACTGCGACCTGTACGATCTCGTTGGTTGGCCCTCGCTTCATACTCGTCGCCAAACCCACTGGCTACAGGTTATCTACAAGTCTCTGCTAGGTAAAGCCCCGCCTTATCTCAGCTCACTGGTCACCATAGCAGCACCCACTCGTAGCACGCGCTCCAGCAGGTATATCTCACTGGTCATCCCCAAAGCCAATTCCTCCTTTGGTTGTCTTTCCTTCCAGTTCTCTGCTGCCAATGACTGGAACGAACTGCAAAAATCTCTGAAGCTGGAGACTCATATCTCCCTCACTAGCTTTAAGCACCAGCTGTCAGAGCAGCTCACAGATCACTGCATCTGTACATAGTAACCCATCTGTAAACAGCCCATCTATCTACCTACCTCATCCCCATACTGTATTTATGTATTTATCTTGCTCCTTTGCACCCCAGTATCTCTACTTGCACATTCATCTTCTGCACATCTACCATTCCAGTGTTTAATTGCTATATTGTAATTACTTCGCCACCGTGGCCTATTTACTGCCTTAACTTACCTCATTTGCACTCACTGTATATAGACAGTTTGTTTTCTTTTGTTCTATTCTATTATTGACTGTATGTTTTGTTTATTCCATGTTTAACTCTGTGTTGTTGTATGTGTCGAATTGCTATGCTTTATCTTGGCCAGGTCGCAGTTGCAAATGAGAACTTGTTCTCAACTAGCCTAACTGGTTAAATAAAGGTGAAAAAATAAAATAAAATAAAACACACGCACGCACGCACGCACGCACGCACGCACGCACGCACGCACGCACGCACGACACACACACACACACACACACACACACACACACACACACACACACACTAGTATGTATTTCAAACCTCAGCAACAATCCTGGGTTAGTCACCAATTCAGTTATATAAGGAGTATTTGAAGTGTTGCGGTGCTTCTTGGCATTAATGCCACTAGTGTTTTTTGTACCACATCTTCCCATTCACTGGAGAGGTTAGACTGGAGCAGCATGTCCAAAACTCCCTGTCTGCCCTGTACTCTACTGCTAGTACTGTCTCTCTCTCTCTCTCTCTCCCTCTCTCTCTCTCTCTCTCTCTCTCTCTGTCTCTCTCTCTCTCTCTCTCTCTCTCTCTCTCTCTCTCTCTCTCTGTCTCTCTCTCTCTGTGTATCTCTGTCCCTCTCTCTCTGTCTCTGTCTATCTCTGTCTCTCTGTGTGTCTGGCTCTCTCTCTCTGTCTCGCTCTGTGTCTCTCTGTGTATCTCTGTCCCTCTCTCTCTGTCTCTGTCTATCTCTGTCTCTCTGTGTGTCTGGCTCTCTCTCTCTGTCTCGCTCTGTGTCTCTCTGTGTGTCTCTGTCTCTCTCTCTCTGTGTCTCTCTCTGTCTCTCTCTGTGTCTCTGTCTCTCTCTCTCTGTCTGTCTCTCTCTCTCTCTCTCTCTGTCTCTCTCTCTGTCTCTCTCGCTGTTTCTCTCTCTATCTCCTCTGTGTCTCTCTCTGTGTCCCTCTGCCTCTCTCTCTCTCTCTCTCTCTCTCTCTCTCTCTCTCTCTCTCCTCTCTCTCTCTCTCTCTCTCTGCCTTCATCATCGCTCAGTAGTCCACTCTGCTCAACTCAGAGTGAGTTCTGCAATTGGACTCCACTGCTGTATTTGTGGAAAGTAGCCAGGGCTTGAAAAAGAGCTATACATCAGTACCAGATCTAAACCAACCAGACAGACTCACTCATAGAACCCAACTCCTGGTTCTCTCTCACTCCCTATGGCTGTGCCTGTCAGAGCTCTCTCACTCTGTTACTCTCTCTCTGTCTCTCTCTCTCTGTCACTCTCTCTCTGTCTCTCTCACTCTGTCAGTCTCTCTCTCTGTCTCTCTCTCTCTCTCTCTGTCTCTCTCTCTATTGTCTCTCTCTCACTCTGTCACTCTCTCTCTGTCTCTCTCTCTCTCTCTGTCTCTCTGTCTCTCTCTCTCTCGGTCTCTCTCTCTCTGTCACTCTCTCTCTGTCTCTCTCACTCTGTCAGTCTCTCTCTCTGTCTCTCTCTCTCTGGCTCTCATTGAGACATTGATTTTAAGAAAATGCATATGAAAGCAATGTTTCTGAAAATCAACAGCTGGGTTTATAAGATCACCGCTTCGAGGGTAGGAAAAGACTCATGCCAAAGTAGGGAGACTAAACAACAGAAATATACTTTCATGCAGTACAAGGCAGTTTATTTTGGAAGAGCTACAGGATTCACTGAAAATGTTATTTTCCATTTGCTGGATCGGCAACACATTCGCTAACGAGTATTTCATTTTGTCAACGAAGTTGGTCCCTTGGCAAAAGTAAAGCCTCTTTCTCATTTGCTAGTCTACATTCTGCCCATGGTTTTCATTGGCAGAAAAGCAGTTTGTGTCTTTCCCATTGGATGTTTTCTTTCCTCTTTCTCTCATTTGTTTTTATACATTCTGTATGTTGGGACTTGTAGGGACATGCCCTCTTATATCGCTCTTCTGTACCTCTGTCTCATTGGCTCTTTTACACACCGTGTCTCTTTCCCATTGGCTCTGACACATTCTGTGTCTCTCCCCATTGGCTGGTTTGTCTCCTAGGCTGGGTCTAAGCTACAATGAGATCAGCCAGGTGGAGAACGGTTCTCTGGCCATGGTTCCTCACCTCAGAGAGCTTCACCTGGACAACAATGCCCTGACCACCGTGCCTGCAGGCCTGCCTGACCACAAGTACATCCAGGTGGGTTCCACCGGACACACAGGTGTCCCGTCACACCTGGCAGAATGGGTAGAGGCTTCATGTCCATGAATGTTCCACCTCACACAGGGTTTTCTCAGGAGGGTGTAACCATTACAGATCAATCTCATGATGATGATGATGATGAAATAAAATAGAAATAAGTTGATTAACACAGAAATGACCTTTCTATATATGCAATGTTCATTTCCAGACATCCCTCCCTCTAACCACTCATTGTGGTTGATATGTTCCCAGGTGATCTACCTCCACAGCAACAAGATAGGGGTGGTGGGCACCCAGGACTTCTGCCCACCAGGCTACAATACCAAGAAGGCCATGTACTCTGGCATCAGCCTGTTCTCCAACCCTGTCCCTTACTGGGAGGTGCAGCCCATCACCTTCCGCTGTGTGTTCGACCGCTCCGCCATCCAGCTGGGCAACTACAGGAAGAAGTAGAGAAAAAGTAGTCCACCCCAGAGAGAGAGAGAGAGAGAGAGAGAGAGAAAGTGTGTGTGTGTGTGTGTGTGTGTGTGTGTGTGTGTGTGTGTGTGTGTGTGTGTGTGTGTGTGTGTGTGTGTGTGTGTGTGTGTGTGAGAACCGCAGCCCCCCATCCACCCCACAACACTGATCGGCAACTTTATCCCCATTTTAAAACCATAACGAACATCCAATACAGTTTTCATGAGCAAAGACAGAACAGTTCCGGAACTCAGTACCAAACCTTCCATAGGTGGCTTAGTAATAACTCAAACCAGCTCTGTATGCAAACAGTTGATTTATAATAGTCCATGTGCCATTTGTACATTTCATATTCTACAACAGTAATCACTGGCATTATCCTGTAACAGGTCTTCCATACACAATAAACTGTCAACTCATTAAATACTGTAACACTACCTCATGGTAGTCATCTGTCAAAAAGCTCAACTTAAAGAGGATCTCACCCACTTTTCAACCTCATTTTCATTATCTCCATTACAATAGCATTGTCTACATATGTGAAAAAGTCACATTTCTATGTTTTGTACAAAACAAATATGAAGTTCTAAAGATATACCCGATGACATCATCAAGAAAATACCATCCCTCTGGCTAGAAACTCGTTGCAGGTTTTGAAAATCACTGTTTTTTTTTTTACTTTTAAGCCTACCCTGTGATGTCACAGAGAAGGATTTTTTAGGACCTTTCTTCTTATCTTTTTAACCACAGATCATAGACAAAACAACGTATTGTTTTCACACATATAGACACGGATATGGTGCTGGAGATAATGAATATGAGGTTGAAAAGTGGCAGATTTGTCCTTTAACAGAAGTCTGTCCAATGGTTTCGAAGTGTGTGCCCTCAGATTGCATGACTGAAATGTTATTTTGTGTGCGAAAGAAACATTATGAAAGACAACAAAATATTTTCAACAACAACAAAAAATATCTATGACCACTTTGAAAATATGTACACGATTAACCCTTTAATACCTCACACATGTCAACTGGTTGAGATTGGCTGAAAAAACATCTGAAAAATCTGAATTTGACCGGTGTAGACTTTTTGTGTGCAACAAGCCTTTACGTGCATAAATCTGTGACAATTACAGTAGGTAAGCTGACCTGCGGAGCGGGCAGCAAAGGGTTAACTCGTGTCTTAATACCATTAACACCAGCTAGGATACTAGAATGTACTAGAGTATATTACCTGTGTAGTAGCTAGCGTTCAAAGTGTACCTTTACAATGTCGTACTATTTGAAAGAATTGCGATTTTCTTTCTTTCACATTGTAGTCGATTGCCATGTTTCCTGCTTGCTTCACTGTTGATTTAAAGTTTTGTTGTTTTTACTAAATGTTCCGACAGTTTAAAGTTTTAAGATTTTCCGTAAAGCATTTATTTCTTCTTCTTCACATTCCATTCCCCCATCTGTCATGTAACATCAGCTCACACAACCAAGATGAAAATAGCTCTTAAAGATGTAGAATAAACAATATATACATTCCCAAACAGAAGCCATGCCCAAAGATCTATACGCATGCTTTTCTTCTTCTGACTTGAAGCAAGGTTGTGGTTTCTGGAATGCCATGTTAACGCCTGTTTTGTTTCTCTTCTTTTCTTCTTTGCCTTTCCTTTTTTCATTTTTGTTTTAAGTCTGAAGAGAATTGGAGGCTGCAGGCGGACTGTCATGCCTTCAGTGCCCATGTTAGTGTGAATGTTTGTATGTATAGACGCTGTATATAAATGCTGTATAAAAAAAACTCTCATTGCTTAAAAGCACAAGCACTTACAGTAGTTCAGACTTAATATATCAACAATAAAGATGTTCCTCTCTTTTTTCTGAGCAGGGGCTCCGCCTAAGGCGTCCTGAACCAAATAAAAATACCAATTAAAATGCAGCATTTTTCTGGGGGTGTCGCCATCAGAGGTCATAACCCTTGGTGTGTCCACGTTGTGTGTGTCATTGTCATAGAGTTGAAAAGAGGGCCCACCTCCTATCGTTGACATTATTGCTTCTGTGATAGCATAGGTTTAGTGGCAAGTGTGCCCTCTAACCAACTCTATGGTGTGTGGAGGGCGCTACTTCGGGCAAGTCACTAGATGGAGCTGGATGGAGCTGTAACATCCATGGAACAGTCAAACGAGTATAGACTTCACAGTGATGGATGGAGTTTCCAGGTGAACAAGGTCGTGAGGAGGAACAGGTGAGACACCGGAGAAAGCAGGTGAGAAAATATTCACACTGTAATATTCTACGATCACACACCAAACACAGAGTACTGGAGAGACTCTTAGAACACTCTTAAAAGTTAAAAGGCCCTCATAACAAGTAAGCATAAGTGATTTTGTGCAAAACAACAACTATATCCATAAGGTGAAATATCAAGGCTTTAGGGGATTAATGGGCTATCAAGCCTGACTTGAACGGTGTATTTATAAGGGGCAATGTTTTCTGTAGTTGCCAGAACTATTGTTGTGCTGGCTCTCTGTTGTGGGGTTTTCAGAGAAGTTCAGGGAGGGGATTGGACATCTGAAAAACCAGGATCCAAGGTAAACAGTAAGAGTGATGTAATGTAGATACACCAGAATAACATTATATCAACAACAAGCTGAAGGTAACAGGAGTGTTAAAACTCACACCGCTTCAGTGGATATGAGCTACATTTCTGGATTTTAGATTAAATATTTAAATGCGACAACCAGTCAAGTAAAATGTAAATTGCCTATGGTTGTGGTTGAATAGTCTTGAGTATCAAGATACATCGTAAATACTGTATATTGTTTAATAGCTGATACGAGGCCAGTGACACCCAGATAACTGTGGTAAAAAAAGATTTCTCCCCCAAAACATGTCTGTTCTATAGGGGATATGTTCAGTCTTTTTCATGAATCATACTCCCGCACAACAGGCAGCATGCCCTGGACCTATGAACTTTTGGAAGGTTGTGTTAACAACAAAGATAGACACTTTAAAACAAGTTTGCTCCCTTGACTCTTTATTACAGTATATTTACTGTAATATTATTGATATCATTCATGGTGTAAAATATGTCTGTAAAGCCTCCATGATTCCTTGCAGATTTTTACACAGCAGTGTTTCCCAAACCTCTCTGTGAGTACTCCCAACTGGTCAACTTATATTCAAACCTAGATTAAAATCAGGTGCGCTCAGCCTGGCCTCAGAGCCATACGAAACATACTATACATATAGGCGAGTTGGTTGTTTAGTAACAAAACCAACACGTGCGCAACTATGGGGCAAAATTAGATTGTTGACAACATGTCAACTATATTTAGTCTCCAAATGTTTATTGAAAACAAGTGAATTTGCACAATGAGAACTTGTTGTCTCTTAAATATGTTGTTACAGTTGATGGTTAGCTAGCTAGTGAATTTTAGCCATGTTAGCATTGACATGATATCAGTCAAAACACCTCAAAACAAGACGTGGTATCAAGAACAAGATTAAACTAGGTGAAACGAGCCACCTATGATTCCCCACATGGCAGCTTGTCATTTTTGCTAGCTTTCTGATCGTTCAGAATCAGAACAAAGCACAACTTCCGACCACATCGATGTGCGTGCATCATTTTCGTGACATTGTCAGCCAACACGTCTATTTCTGAGCACCTCTAAGACATATGATATGTACTAATGGTCTGGTTACTTCAGACAGAAAGTATGGAGGTTGGTCGGGGAGGAAGGGTGGGCTTAAACCGTGACCGTCTAGCAAAAGGTTGCATGTTCAAGTCACGTCGGGGACAACTGTAGCATTTTAGCAGAATTGGGTATGTTACTTTCTAAATGTAATCCGTTAGTTACTAGTTACCAGTCCAAAATTGTGAATAGTAATGTAAATTCTGGATTACCCAAACTCAGTCAAATAATCTGACTACTTTCAGTTTTTTTTTGATTACTTTCCCCTTAAGAAGCATTAGAAGAAGACAAAAAGGATCCATCAAATGCATTTGGTGTGTCATCATAGTGGTCTCTGACTTTCAAAGTATCTGGAATCCTATTACTGATTAGAATATTTTTGCTGGTAACGTAACTGATTACAGTTTGTTTGTAATCAAATGGCATGTAACTGACTACGTAATCAGTTACTCCCAAACGTTGCATTTTAGTTTAACCCTTCCCCTAACCCTTATTCTAACCTTAACCCAATTCACCTCACCTGGAATATATCAGATGAGGGAATGGAACAGTATTCCGGTGTTATGTACCTCTTGTCACAATGGGGCCTGTTATTTAGTGTGTAATACACAGTAATACTAAATGCTCTACAGAATGCTCTTCTCTAACAGAAGAAAAGGTAGGTGCCAAATAAGCCTATTCTACCAGAACACAAATTGTACTGTCCATCTAAAAACTGTAATTTCTAGAGGTCTTCAATTAAATAACTGTCCATAACATAAGGATTACCAGAGAGCTATTTGACAGGGCTGGAGCCCCAACCAGTAAGGTGATTGGTGGACGTTATAAGGAAGGTGAAGCATGTAGATCCATGACAGGAATGCATCAGTGTTGGAGCCTCTGGCAGTGGCACACACACATCTGTTAGTCACACTACAGCGTCATGGGTCTCCTGCCCCTCTCTGTCGCCCCCATGTGGTGGGTATTGGCTTCTCTCCATCGCTCTCTCTGTCGACCCCCTCTGCAACACATTGGTTGGCAGGTACATGGATGTGTGTGTTATGGCTTGCATCATGTGCATATGTGTGTGTGTGTGAGGGAGAGACAGGCAGGAGAGGGTGCATGCATGACAGTGTGAATGTCTCTATCCATGTGCCCATGTGTCAGAGTAAAACCATGTCAGAGTGAGACTACAGTATGTGTAAGTGAAGCTACACTAGGTGTGAGTGAGACTACAGTATGTGTGAGTGAGACTACAGTATGTGTGAGTGAGACTACACTAGGTGTGAGGGAGCCTACAGTATGTGTGAGTGAGACTACACTAGGTGTGAGTGAGACTACAGTATGTGTGAGTGAGACTACAGTATGTGTGAGTGAGACTACACTAGGTGTGAGGGAGACTACAGTATGTGTGAGTGAAACTACAGTATGTGTGAGTGAGACTACAGTATGTGTGAGTGAGACTACACTAGGTGTGAGTGAGACTACAGTATGTGTGAGTGAGACTACAGTATGTGTGAGTGAGACTACAGTATGTGTGTCAGAGTGAGACTACAGTATGTGTGTCAGAGTGAGACTACAGTATGTGTGAGTGAGACTACAGTAGGTGTGAGTGAAGCTACACTAGGTGTGAGTGAGACTACAGTATGTGTGAGTGAGACTACACTAGGTGTGAGGGAGACTACAGTATGTGTGAGTGAAGCTACACTAGGTGTGAGTGAGACTACAGTATGTGTGAGAGAGACTACACTAGGTGTGAGTGAGACTACAGTATGTATGAGTAAGACTACAGTATGTGTGAGTGAGAGTACAGTATGTATGAGTGAGACTACAGTATGTGTGAGTGAGACTACAGTATGTATGAGTGAGACTACAGTATGTATGAGTGAGACTACAGTATGTGTGAGTGAGACTACAGTATGTTTGAGTGAAACTACAGTATGTGTGAGTGAGACTACAGTATGTATGAGTGAGACTACAGTATGTGTGTGAGTGAGACTACAGTATGTGTGAGTGAGACTACAGTAGGTGTGAGTGAGACTACAGTATGTATGAGTGAGACTACAGTATGTGTGAGTGAAGCTACACTAGGTGTGAGTGAGACTACAGTATGTATGAGTGAGACTACAGTATGTGTGAGTGAGACTACAGTATGTGTGAGTGAGACTACAGTATGTATGAGTGAGACTACAGTATGTATGAGTGAGACTACAGTATGTGTGAGTGAGACTACAGTATGTGTGAGTGAGACTACAGTATGTGTGAGTGAGACTACAGTATGTGTGTGAGTGAGACTACAGTATGTGTGAGTGAGACTACAGTATGTGTGAGTGAAGCTACACTAGGTGTGAGTGAGACTACAGTATGTATGAGTGAGACTACAGTATGTGTGAGTGAGACTACAGTATGTGTGAGTGAAGCTACAGTATGTATGAGTGAGACTACAGTATGTGTGAGTGAGACTACAGTATGTGTGAGTGAGACTACAGTATGTATGAGTGAGACTACAGTATGTGTGAGTGAGACTACACTAGGTGTGAGTGAGACTACAGTATGTGTGAGTGAGACTACACTAGGTGTGAGTGAGACTACAGTAAGTGTGAGTGAAACTACAGAATGTGTGAGTGAGACTACAGTAGGTGTGAGTGAAACTACAGTATGTATGTAAGTGAGACTACAGTAGGTGTGAGTGAAACTACAGTATGTGTGTGAGTGAGACTACAGTATGTGTGAGTGGAACTACACTAGGTGTGAGTGAGACTACAGTATGTGTGAGGGAGACTACAGTATGTGTGAGTGAGACTACAGTATGTGTGAGTGAGACTACAGTATGTGTGAGTGAGACTACACTAGGTGTGAGTGAGATTACAGTATGTGTGAGTGAGACTACACTATGTGTGAGTGAGACTACAGTATGTGTGAGTGAGACTACACTAGGTGTGAGTGAGACTACAGTATGTATATGAGTGAGACTACAGTATGTGTGAGTGAGACTACAGTATGTGTGAGTGAGACTACATTATGTGTGAGTGAAACTACAGTATGTATGTGAGTGAGACTACACTAGGTGTGAGTGAAACTACAGTATGTGTTTGTGAGACTACAGTCTGTGTGTCAGAGTGAAGCTACAGTAGGTGTGAGGGGGACTACATGTGGGTGTAGGGGGAGACTACAGTAGGTGTGAGGGAGACTACAGTAGGTGTGAGGGAGACTACAGGATGCATGTGAGTTAGATATGCCTTTCTGCCCTTGACCAAAGCAGTAACCAGCAACAACAACTGCTCCCCGGGCAGCGATGACGTGGATTAAGGTAGCCCCCTGCACCTCCCTGATTCAGAGGGGTTGGATTAAATGCAGAAGACACATATTAGTTGAATGCGTTCAGTTGTATCCTTACTGACAATTTGAGCAACATTAACCTGATACCAGCACTCATTATTCATTAGCCTTGTACAAACATTATAGGTTTAAATGCATATGTGCATGTACTGTAGCTCTTATTCGATAGGGTTCAATCCAACCCTATCTTTGACTCTATGGTATTATATATATACTGTATATATATAGCATGGTAAATTATATACAGTATATTAATTCTTAATACCCACCTGTGCTGGGCCAATCAAACAAAAAAACATCACTCTGCAAATAGAGGGTGACATTATTGTCAAGCAAAAGAGCACAGATCTGTGCAAAAAATACCATAAAACTATCTCTGCGTCATGATTATTTAAAGTAAGTCAACTGCATGTGATGCAATTGCGAGTGACAGTATTTGGAACACACACTGATTGATGAGCCTTCCTGTCTATTTGAAATGTTATGGTATTTTGATCAGAACGGTGACCTTTTGCATGACAAACATGTTGCCTGGAATGAGCACAACATATATAGCCATCAAACAGGCAGTGTCAATACAAGGCTAAAATCGAATCATACTACACAGGCTCGGACGCGCGACAGATGTGGTAGGGCTTGCAAACTATCACGGATTACAAAAGGGAAACCCAGCCGTGAGATGCCCAACGACGCGATCCTACCAGAGCTAAATGTCTTCAATGCTCGCAAGCAACACTGAACCATGCATGAGAGCACCAGCTGTTCTGGAAGACTGTATGATCTCAGGCCACGGGGCCAGATGGAATACCAGGATGCATACTCAGAGGATGCTCTGACCAGCTGGCAAGTGTCTTCACTGACATTTTAAATTTTCAAGTTTTAATGTCACGTGCACAAGTACAGTGAAATGCTTTTCTTGCAAGCTCTAAACCCAACAATCCAGTAAAAAGAACAAAAAATAAGAAATCACCTATCCTTGACCCGGTCTGTAATACCAACTTGTTTTAAGCAGACTACCACAGACCACTATAGTCCCCGTGCCCAAGAACGCCAAAGTAACCAGCCTAAATTACTATTGCCCCATAGTACTCACATCTATAGCCATGAAATGCTTTGAAAGGCTGGTCATGGCTCACATCAATACCATCACCCCAGACACCCTGGACCCACTCCAATTCGCGTATCTCTCCCTATGCTTTAAATGTTTATTAGTTTTTTTAGGTGGGTAAACAGCGTTTACTTACGTTTACCCTCCACTAGGCCTACACCCCTGCCGGTAGCCTACCATCTCAGCCAAGGCAATTTTAAACACACGAACACACGCAGAATAGGTAGTCTACATTCAATATAATACATGAGTTCAATTAAAACATGTTTTACACCGTAGATCATGAGTTGTCCATATTTAATGAGTTAAATGCTGGAGTCTTCACAGATCGTGTGACATAAAACACAAGCTTTTTTTCTTTACATGAATGCCATTTATGACAGTGTTATTTGTCATTACTATCAAAAATCAAGGTAAGACCCAAGTGCAGACTGTGTGAAGTAACAATGTTTATTGTAAGTACCGGGGCAGGCAAACGACAGGTCAAGGCAGGCAGGGGTTGACAATCCAGAGTAGGAGCAAAGGTACAGGACCGCAGGCAGGTACAGGGTCAGGACAGGCAAGGGTCAAAAACCAGGAGGATGAAAAAAAGAAGCTGGGAAAAGACAGGAGCTGACAGGACAAACGCTGGTAAGCTTGACAAGACCAACTGGTGACAGACAAACAGAGAACCCAGGTATAAGTACACAGGGGATAATGGGGAAGATGGGCGACACCTGGAGGGGGTGGAGACAATCACAAAGACAGGTGAAACAGATCAGGGCGCGACAATTACTAAGCATTTACCAATTGAATTAGAAAATGTAACATAAACCCTGTACGAATCATGGATCTTGGAGATCTCGTAAAATGCACTGTAAGTCTAAATATGCCTACGTAACATTTAATGTTTCTCTGTGAAAACAGTTCTCATGGGCACACAAATCCAAAATAATATAGGACTATGCCATTGCAAAATGTAATGCTTCTAACCCAAAGAGTCAACTATAGGCCTACTGTCATTAACATATACTTGTTGGATGGATTGAATGCGTATTGGTGTCTAGCTGTAGGATAGTTGTCTAGTGGTATTGTCGATCATCATCAGCTGATCCAGGAAAGAAAAAGATATTGATAGAAAGTAATAAAGCTATATAAATGGTCTGGTACTTCTGGCCCCAGACAGCAAGGAGAACAACAGTACCCAGGAACACCTGAAAAACACAACAATGATAAATCAACGAATAAAACTAATGCACTGGAATAAAGGCTATTTTTAATCAGGGACACAATGCAAACAAATGGCGAAAATGAGGAAGTACAAAGGAAAATGTATGCATAAAGAGTACTGCCACATATAAATAAACGGTTTAAACCATGACAGAGAGGTAGGGGTGTTCGTTTGAGTTGAAGATTTTCATATTTACCACTGAATTATTTAGAGAACCCCCCCCCAAAGTTCAAATTTTGTTGCATTTAGGGGAGCAAACATCTCATTCAGGGGAGCTGAGCCCCCCCTGGTCCCCCATGTGTTTTTTACTCGTTGCTGTTATTCATTATTCACTGTATTTATTCCATGTGTTACTATTTCTATTTTATCTCATTTATCTGTATCTTTAACTCTGCATTGTTGGAAAAGGACCCGTCATTAAGCATTTCACGTTAGTCTACACTTGAAGCTTGTGACAAATAAAATGGGATTTTGATTTGAAATCCTAGAAACCCAATGCTCTGTGCGTGTGTGTGTGTGTGTGTGTGTGTGTGTGTGTGTGTGTGTGTGTGTGTGTGTGTGTGTGTGTGTGTGTGTGTGTGTGTGTGTGTGTGGGGGGGGGGGGGGGGGGGGCCTGCCTGCATGACATCCCATTTTCTCCCTGTAGACCTAAGGGGTGTGTGTACAGTTTGGGATGGCTCAAGAGGCGTGTGTGTGTGTTTGTGTCATCCAATGATAGCTCAGAGTATGGTTTAGCATGAGATCATTATTAAGATCATGACCTGGTTAATTAACAAGCTGCTGGTTTCCCAGGAACGTACCAGTGTATTTCCTGTAGTGGACGTATCATTTTCTGTGTGTGTCTGTGTGTGTCTGTGTGTGTGTGAGAGAGTGTGCGTGTGTGCTACATTCACATATGGAAGTGTTACATATGGAATGTCTGGAAAATTTGAGCATTCCAATAAACAGAACAGAATGGAGTTTGTTATTTCTGGATTGGCTGTATAAAGTTGTGATGCATTGTTTAACTGAGCTGACATAATGTTCTGTATACATGTTCAAATGGTTAATTGAAACCATATGCTGTACCTAATGGCTAGACATCAATAAACCTACAGAAATAGAGTGATTTAGCTCATTAGCTAAATAAACTGGCTTAAAACCAAATGGTATAAATGCCTATTTCATTGTATTGGAGCAGAGTCTTGCAGTTCATCTAAATGTATAGATGTAATTAACAAGTTGCTGAGAAAGCAAAAATATACTTCCAATTTTTCCATCAATGAAACAGCCATCGTTTGACTTGTTTACATATATTGTAATAGTTCATTGTTACTGGTTTGGGAAGAAAATGGGACTGGAAACAGGTTGTATTCTGTACCGAAACAGCTTTTGATGACATAACGTTCCAGTGTCATCCATTAGAGACTTAGAACGTGGCCAGTATTAACACCAGAAAAGGAAAAAAAATGTTACTGAAATATAAATGGGGAAAATAGTCCTTAGAGCCAAGACCCATCATTTTCAAACCATTGGCTCAGTTCTGAGACGTGGAGAGGATGTGAGAGCATCAGGGTTGACGTCATCAAAGCGAACAGAGGAAGCAAGGTGACTGGGAAGAATATCTGTTTTCCGAACTTCTGAGGGTTTGAATAGGGGTTTGGAGTGTTTCCAAAGTAAAGTGCAGCAATAACAGGACTGAAACATCAACACATCACCTTCAAGACATAAACACTCTGTACAGGGTGATGATGAGGTGGTAAACCAACCCACAAGGACAGGACTGGACAATGGAAAGCACTAAGAAACATCCCACTGGGCAAAAATGTCATTCAATGTTGGTTCAACGTAATTTCATTGATATTACCTGGAAACAACGTTGATTCAACCAGTGGGATTGCACTGTTTTCTGGAGGATTCATAACAGTATATTTTCCACCTTTTGTCAATGTTTTGTCCTTCGAGAGATGATTGAAACAATAAATTGGCTTGTACAATGCCAGAATGCCCCCTTTGAATGTTGTCAGCTAAGGGAACGTATTTGGATAAACGTAACACATTTAACCACCCAGCCCCAAAGTAGATCACTGTGTTTACTGATCGTTAACAGGTAATACATTCTTGACCCCTAATTAATCATGCTAATAGCTTAGTGAGAATAAACAGCACCACCTCTTTAGGGGGTCTGTCTCCGGTTACTAAAATAGCAGTAGCAAGATGCAGAGAGGAGGTGGTAGAGGTGTCTAATTAGGAGACCAGATCAACATGTAAAAGTCATGTGTAAAGGCCACCACTAGTGCAGGGTGGAGGACATGGATTCAGATGTCTGAACTGGTATTCATGTCTAAACATTCTGCATTACTTAGACCTGCAACAGGCGTGCATTCAATGAGCAGCTAGATCTTTCCATTTCTTTAATCCTAACCGTCCAGCTAACCGTGTAACTTTCCCTTCCTTCTAAGGTCAGCACACCCCAAGTCCACTACAGTATCATCAAATCAAATGAAATTGCATTGATCACATACATATGGCTAGCAGATGTTAATGCGAGTGTAGCAAAATTATTGTGCTTCTAGTTCCGACAGTGCAGTAATATCTAACAAGTAATCTAACAAATTCACAACGACTACCTTATACAAACAAATGTAAAGGGATGGAATAAGAATATGTACATATAAATATATGGATGAGCGATGGCCGAACGGCATAGGCAAGATGCAATAGATGGTATAAAATACAGTATATACATATGAGATGAGTAACGTAGGATATGTAAATATTATTAAAGTGGCATTATTTAAAGTGACTAGTGATACCTTTATTAAATCCATTTATTAAAGTGGTCAGTGATTAGAGTCTGTATGTTGGCAGCAGCCTCTCAATGTTAGTGATGGCTGTTTAACAGTCTGATGGCCTTGAGATAGAAGCTGTTTTTCAGACTCTCGGTCCCAGCAGTGATGCACCTGTACTGACCTCGCCTTCTGGATGATAGCGGGGTGAACAGGCAGTGGCTTGGGTGGTTGTTGTCCTTGATGATATTTCTGGTCTTCCTGTGGCATCGGGTTCTGTAGGTGTCCTGGAGGGCAGGTAGTTTGCCACCGGTGATGCGTTGTGCAGACCGCACTACCCTCTGGAGAGCCTTGCTGTTGAGGGCGGAGCAGTTGCCGTACCAGGCGGTGATACAGCCCGACAGGATGCTCTAGATTGTGCATCTGTAAAAGTTTGTGAGGAATTTAGATGACAAGACACATTTTTTCAGCCTCCTAAGGTTGAAGAGGCACTGCTGCGCCTTCTTCACCACGCTGTCTGTGTGGGTGGACCATTTCAGTTTGTCCGTGAAGTGTACGCAGAGGAACTTTCCACCTTCTCCACTACTGTCCCGTCGATATGGATAGGGGGGTGCTCCCTCTGCTGTTTCCTGAAGTCCACGATCATCTCCTTTGTTTTGTTGACGTTGAGTGAGAGGTTATTTTCCCGACACCACCCTCCGAGTGCCCTCACCTCCTCCCTGTAGACTGTCTCGTCATTGTTGGGAATCAAGCCTACCACTGTAGTGTTGTCTGCAAACTTGATGATTGAGTTGGAGGCGTGCATGGCCACGCAGTCATGGGTGAACAGGGAGTACAGTAGAGGGCTGAGAACGCACCCTTGTGGGGACCCAGTGTTGAGGATCAGCAGAGTGGAGGTGTTGTTTCCTACCTTCACCACCTGGGGACGGCCCGTGAAAGTCCAGGGCCGAGTTGCACAGGGCGGGGTCAAGACCCAGGGTCTCAAGCTTAATGACGAGTTTGGAGGGTACTATGGTGTTGAATGCTGAGCTGTAGTCAATGAACAGCATTCTTACATATGTATTCCTCTTGTCCAGATGGTATAGGGCAGTGTGCAGTGTGATGGCAATTGCATCGTCTGTGGACCTATTGGGGCGGTAAGTAAATTGGAGTGGGTCTAGGGTAACAGGTAGGGTGGATGTGATATGATCCTTGACTAGTCTCTCAAAGCACTTCATGATGTCAGAGGTGAGTGCTACGGGGCAATAGTCATTTAGTTCAGTTACCTTAGCTATCTTGGGAATCAAATCAAATCAAATCAAATTTATTTTTACATAGCCCTTCGTACATCAGCTGATATCTCAAAGTGCTGTACAGAAACCCAGCCTAAAACCCCAAACAGCAAGCGAAGCATGTGAAAGAAGCACGGTGGCTAGGAAAAACTCCCTAGGAAAAACTCCCTAGAAAGGCCAAAAACCTAGGAAGAAACCTAGAGAGGAACCAGACTATGAGGGGTGGCCAGTCCTCTTCTGGCTGTGCAGGGTGGATATTATAACAGAACATGGTCAAGATGTTAAAATGTTAAAATGTTCATAAATGACCAGCATGGTCAAATAATAATAATCATAGTAGTTGTCGAGGGTGCAACAAGCACGTCCGGTGAATAGGTCAGGGTTCCATAGCCGCAGGCAGAACAGTTGAAACTGGAGCAGCAGCACGGCCAGGTGGACTGGGGACAGCAAGGAGTCATCATACCAGGTAGTCCTGAGGCAAGGTCCTAGGGCTCAGGTCCTCCGAGAGAAAGACAGAAAGAGAGAAAGAGAGAATTAGAGAGAGCATATTTAAATTCACACAGGACACCGGATAAGACAAGAGAAATACTCCAGATGTAACAGACTGACCCTAGCCCCCCGACACATAAACTACTGCAGCATAAATACTGGAGGCTGAGACAGGAGGGATCAGAAGACACTGTGGCCCCATCCGATGATACCCCCGGACAGGGCCAAACAGGCAGGAGATAACCCCACCCACTTTGCCAAAGCACAGCCCCCACACCACTAGAGGGATGTCTCCAACCACCAACTTACCGTCCTAAGACAAGGCCGAGTATAGCCCACAACGATCTCCGCCAAGGCACAACCCAAGGGGGGGGCGCCAACCCAGACAGGAAGACCACGTCAGTGACTCAACCCACTCAAGTGACGCACCCCTCCCATGGACGGCATGGAAGAACACCAGTAAGCCAGTGACTCAGCCCCTGTAAAAGGGTTAGAGGCAGAGAATCCCAGTGGAAAGAGGGGAACCGGCAAGGCAGAGACAGCAAGGGCGGTTCGTTGCTCCAGCCTTTCCGTTCACCTTCACACCACAGAAACAATGGTGGCCATCTTGAAGCATGTGGGGACAGCAGACTGGGATAGGGATTGATTGAATATGTCCGTAAATACACCAGCTGCGCATGCTCTGAGGACGCGTCTAGGGATGCCGTCTGGGCCGGCAGCCTTGCGAGGGTTAACACGTTTAAATGTTTTACTCACGTCGGCCACAGAGAAGGAGAGCCCAGAGTCTATGGTAGTGGGCCGTGTTGGTGGCACTGTATTGTCCTCAAAGCGCATAAAGAAGTTGTTTAATTTGTCTGGGAGCAAGACGTCGATGTCCGCGACAGGGCTGGTTTTCTTTTTGTGATCCGTGATTGTCTGTAGACCCTGCCACATACGTCTTGTATTTGAGCCATTGAATTGCGACTCCAATTTGTCTCTATACTGACGCTTTACTTGTTTGATTGCCTTGCGGAGGTAATAACTACATTGTTTGTATTTGGTCATGTTTCCACTTAAAACCATGACCTAGGCCTTCAACTAGATGGATGGTGAGATGGAGGAGAAATCGAGGGACAGTTGCTTTAGTTTGGGACGACCGAAGAAGAAAATGATCTAAAGACAAGGATGGAGGTGAACACAGAAGCAAGCAAGGACATGGCTTTTTAAAACGGTTGGAAAGCAATACATATGGTCAAAGCTTACGAGGATGCTAGTCTTATCAGAAGTGTCTGGAAGCTACTGCAATTTCAATTTGTCAAGTCGAGAATCTTGAGCAATTCGGTTAGGTGTGAGTAAGAAGAATGTTCATTGTTAAATGAATCATGGGTTTTTGTAGCGATAGGCTACACAGCTGTAGGCCACGGTGGTTCCTTTGGAAATGCTCAAAAAAGAAGTACACACATGCTCCTCCTCAAATCATCTCTGCAGTCCAATGTTGACGCGGGAAGTCTTTTCAATCTAAGATGGCCACCAGAAAGGCATGAGCTGTGTTCGAATACTCATACTAACCTCACCAACCGTACAATTTGTCACGTGAATTGAGTATATAGTATGTTTATTGGTCATAGTATGGATATAGTTAGTATGCCAAAAGTTCCCGGATGTCACCAAAATATGAAGTGTACACGCAGAGGACACTATTTCCTTACTTTAGGGCCCATAATGCAATTTTTCAGCCGAAGTACAACGAGAGTGGATACAAATTCATTGCTTTAACTAATTATGACAAATGTTAAGAAAAGTTTGAGCAATGTAATAAAATAATGACCTTTCAAATAAGTTACCTTACACGTTATGTTGACTGACAATTTGTTAGCTACGATATCTTTACGAACCACATAGCATATCATTACAGCAGTATGCACCGGTATGTCAAAGTTGCCAGTATATTAACTATAGGCTATCTATCTACCCAGCGTTTATTGACTTGATTATTCCAGTCATTCTTAGCTTTGCTAAATGGTATAGTCGTTGTGCGTTCACAATGGACATTCGGGTGCTTTCGTAAATTCGGTCTGACTATCTTCTCCAATTTCAGAGCACTCTCGTCTGAGTGTACCACAGTGCAGAATAATGCATTTACGAGTGCTCAACACCCTTTTGAAAATGGCCGCTGTCAGTAAACGTTGGCAAAACACCCTTTGAAAATGGTCGGTGTCAAGCAAACGTCGGCAAACGTCGGCACTCTGGCACTCCACATTGAATTTAAGAACACACCCGAAGTCGTAAAATGTCTAACTAGTAATTTGTTATGCTAACTAGCTAGCAATAGGTTGCATAGCAACAGCATCAACTTCCGGTAGACAGCAGAAGAGCTAGTACGCTCAACTGAAAGCATACTGTTTGTTTACAGTATACTAAAATGAACTAATAGTATATGTAATATACTGCTCAAAAAAATAAAGGGAACACTTAAACAACACAATGTAACGCCAAGTCAATCACACTTCTGTGAAATCAAACTGTCCACTTAGGAAGCAACACTGATTGACAATAAATTTCACATGCTGTTGTGCAAATGGAATAGACAACAGGTGGAAAATATAGGCAATAAGCAAGACACCCCCAATAAAGGAGTGGTTCTGCAGACCACTTCTCAGTTCCTATGCTTCCTGGCTGATGTTTTGGTCACTTTTGAATGCTGGCGGTGCTTTCACTCTAGTGGTAGCATGAGACGGAGTCTACAACCCACACAAGTGGCTCAGGTAGTGCAGCTCATCCAGGATGGCACATCAATGCGAGCTGTGGCAAGAAGGTTTGCTGTGTCTGTCAGCGTAGTGTCCAGAGCATGGAGGCGCTTCCAGGAGACAGGCCAGTACATCAGGAGACGTGGAGGAGGCCGTAGGAGGGCAACAACCCAGCAACAGGACCGCTACCTCCGCCTTTGTGCAAGGAGGAGCAGGAGGAGCACTGCCAGAGCCCTGCAAAATGACCTCCAGCAGGCCACAAATGTGCATGTGTCTGCACAAACGGTCAGAAACAGACTCCATGAGGGTGGTATGAGGGCCCGACGTCCACAGGTGGGGGTTGTGCTTACAGCCCAACACCGTGCAGGACGTTTGGCATTTGCCAGAAAACACCAAGATTGGCAAATTCGCCACTGGCGCCCTGTGCTCTTCACAGATGAAAGCAGGTTCACACTGAGCACGTGACAGACGTGACAGAGTCTGGAGACGCCGTGGAGAACGTTCTGCTGCCAGCAACATCCTCCAGCATGACCGGTTTGGCGGTGGGTCAGTCATGGTGTGGGGTGGCATTTCTTTGGGGGGCCGCACAGCCCTCCATGTGCTCGCCAGAGGTAGCCTGACTGCCATTAGGTACCGAGATGAGATCCTCAGAACCCTTGTGAGACCATATGCTGGTGCGGTTGGCCCTGGGTTCCTCCTAATGCAAGACAATGCTAGACCTCATGTGGCTGGAGTGTGTCAGCAGTTCCTGCAAGAGGAAGGCATTGATGCTATGGACTGGCCCGCCCGTTCCCCAGACCTGAATCCAATTGAGCACATCTGGGACATCATGTCTCGCTCCATCCACCAACGCCACGTTGCACCACAGACTGTCCAGGAGTTGGCGGATGCTTTAGTCCAGGTCTGGGAGGAGATCCCTCAGGAGACCATCCGCCACCTCATCAGGAGCATGCCCAGGCGTTGTAGGGAGGTCATACAGGCACGTGGAGGCCACACACACTACTGAGCCTCATTTTGACTTGTTTTAAGGACATTACATCAAAGTTGGATCAGCCTGTAATGTGGTTTTCCACTTTAATTTTGAGTGTGACTCCAAATCCAGACCTCCATGGGTTGATAAATTGGATTTCCATTGATTATTTTTGTGTGATTTTGTTGTCAGCACATTCAACTATTTAAAGAAACAAGTATTTAATAAGATTATTTCTTTCATTCAGATCTAGGATGTGTTGTTTAAGGGTTCCCTTTATTTTTTTGAGCAGTGTATATACTCATGAAGTATGGGTATTCGAATACGGCTATGGTTTCCACTAGTAACCACAGCCACAAAGTCAAAATTGGCTATATCGTAAAAATATTTGAAAACTAAAATTACTTATTTGGTCTTAATTTAAGGTTAGGGTTAGGCATATGGTTTTTTCAGTGTGGTTAAGGTTAGGTTTAAAATCACATTTAAATAAGATATTTTTTTGAAATGGGTGGGGTTTATGATTTTGTGGCTGTGGTAACTAGTGACTATTGAAAGGCATGTTCGTGGAGATACACATGGGACTGTGACCAATTGAATCCAGACGATAGCCCTGCAGTGATGCAAGAATTGAACATAAACAAAGAAAGGTAAAAATGGGAAACCATTACAGTGTCAGTCTTCTTCACCAATTTCAACAAAATCTTCTAGAAGAGCCATTGTCTTGAAACGTGTACTGTAGATGCAGTGCAGTCTGCAGACGGATAGTTGGATATGGAAGGAGATGAAGAGCACTTTGAAGTGTGTGAAGATAAATGGAGGGGGGAGGAGAAGGAGGGGGTCTGACGGCACTTGAGTGATTTACAGTGGGGACCAGAGGAGGTTGGCGGGAGGAGCTATAGGAGGACGGGATCATTGTAATGGCTGGTATGGTATGAATTAAACAGGTTCAAACATGTGGTTTCCATATGTTTGATGTTTTTGATACGGGTTCAATGAGCCCATCTTCCCATATCTCCTCCCACCAGCCTCCTCTGCTGGGGACATATGGAATTCATTGGACGTCTGCCTCACCTTACTTTCCTCTATTATGGTACCATGTGTTTACCATGAAGAGGCAGATTAGGTTAGGGTTTAGGGGCTAGGCACTCTCCACGGGCTCGGAAGAAAGCGGATGTTTATGGTTTTCAGGGATATTTTCAACCTAACTTCCGTTTCCCCTGACAAACGGATGTGGGGACTCAGAAGTCTTCTTACTCCTGCTACGTTAGGTTAGGGGCTAGGGGTCAATTTGGGATTCAGCATAGGCTGTTTTATAATCCTTTTCTGGTCCACTAAGACCTTGTCACTTTTTCCGAGACCCTATATAAGGTTTCATGCTGCTGCATAATAATTGGCAGTTGGCTCTGGCTGCGGACAGAATTTTTCCACACACTTTCTTTACCATTCCAGGAACCTTTTGTTTTAACTTGTATCCACTTCGCTTTTTTTGTTAGTAGGGGAAAGGAAGAAAGGGAGGTGGTTGTTTGGTGGAGAGGGAGGAAAAATGACAGATATATATGATGCCATGTGTCCTTTGTGAGGCTTCGCATTCTCATTCACGCATGAGGCGAACCTCGTATCCTGGTGACTGGTCAGGCAGAGCCCATAATTCTCAATGCCTTAAAAACTCATGTTGATTCCATCGTCTTTGTATACTACAGTGTGACTTCAGTTTGGGCAGCTGTCTTCTATCAATCCGGGACTACAGTCATCTGAAGAAGCAGAAGCTTTCCCACCCCTTTCCCTCGCTCTCTCTTTCTCTCGCTCTCTTTATCTCCCCCTCCCTCTCCCTTTCTCCCTCGTTCTCCTCCCTCTCTCCAGAGACATCTGGCTTTTGAGCAACCACAGTCTTCTTACCTGCTGACCTTCCATCCCACACGCAGAGGGAGAGAGAGAGAGAGAGAAGAGAAAGGTAAGAGGAATGGACTCTTGTCATTTCCTGAAGGGTTCCTGCTCGGTTGTCCCTAGGTATTTGGTCTTTCCATGCTGGGATTAATAGTTATCCCAGTCCCAGATAAACTCTGGGGGAGGATTGTGTGTGATACAGGGTTAACTAGTTGTCACTTGACAAGGGAAAGGAGTGGAGAGAATTTTGTACTTCGAAGTTATCTGATGCTTTTCATGTTGCATTGGACAATGTGTTGTTCTTATATTGCACCATGGCATGAATGGATTTATAAAATGAATACACTGTATTGATGCACATTATTGTTAGTCAAAGTCTTGTTAGTCAAAGGCATTAATGTGTTTGCATTTGCAGTACGGTATTCTCATGTGATTACATGTCATACTTTAAATCAACACATTGAGTTAAATCATCTTAAAAGTTTCAATATGTTATGATGATATTTATTGCCTTTATTTGTTGACATTATAAAGTGTGTGCTCACTGAAAAACCTGCATTGTTGGTTCATAGATAGTTCTGAGTATTTACAGTGGGGATCTGCCTATTTTTTTAAAGAGTTTTGCAGTTCACCGGTTTTACCAGATTGCTGTGTTAGGGGGATTCATGAATAGTTTTGGTCAATTGAGCTTTTTCAATAGATGTTTTTTTCTCTCTCAGGGAACCCTAGTAGCCTGAGATGAATGTTTCTAACTTGGAATCTGTAACAAGTCCATTCTTTACCAGTTTATGTCGTCTATCATGCAATCGAAATGTCATGTATTTAACTGTTCAAATAGAGTTTGTTCTCTGTAGATTTTAAAATCAAAGTACCACTCAGGATAATAGTAGGTAAGACTATGTAGGAAATGTTCAAGATGCGGTAGACAAACTTTTGCTGACTTTCTCCCCGTTTCACTTTACGTTTTTCTCTTTGTCTCCCTTTCTCCCTCTGTCTGTTTTCCTCTCCCCAGTACAGTTATGTTTCCCCTCCGTGTCCCCATCTTTGCCGTGCTGGTCAGCCTGACCGTGGGTCAGTACGATGACTACGACTACCAGCCGGCCTCCCAGTACGGCCCGTCCAGCGCCAACTGTGCCCAGGAATGCGAGTGCCCCATCAACTTCCCCACTGCCATGTACTGTGACTCCCGCAACCTTAAGTTTGTGCCCATTGTGCCCTCAGGCATCAAGTACCTGTACCTGCAGAACAACCTGATCGAGGAGATCAAGGCTGGGGTCTTTGACAACGTCACGGCTGAACTCCGTTGGCTGGTCCTGGACCATAACCAGATCACCAATGAGAAGGTGGCCAAGGGAACCATCGACAAGCTGACCGGACTTCATAAGATCTTGTTCAGCTTCAACAAACTGACGGAAGCTGTGATCCCTCCCTCCAAGTCATTGGACGAGCTGAAGATGATGAACAACCAGCTGTCCAAGTTCCCCGCAGGGAGTCTGGCCGGCATGCAGAACCTGACCTCGGTCCACCTCCAGAACAACGAGCTGACCTCTAAAGCTCTTAACGGGGTCTTCAAGGGCCTCAACAAGCTGGTGGCCATAGACTTGACCAACAACAAGCTGAAGAAGCTGCCCTCAGGCATGCCCAGTTCACTGGAGACTTTCTATGGCGATCACAATGACATCAGCAGCATCGCCGCCGGGGACCTCAAAGAGCTGCCCAAGCTGGCGTACCTGAGGTTGGCCTACAATCAGATGACGGACGCAGGGATTCCGGCGGGCGTGTTCAACGTGACGAGCCTGATCGAGCTAGATCTGTCCTACAACAAGCTGCAGTCCATCCCTGAGATCAACGAACAGCTGGAGCATCTCTATCTGCAGGTCAACGAAATCAACAGTGAGTGATTTTCTTTGTATTTCCTCTTTTTTTTCATTCTCTTTTCTCTTCTCTCTTTCTCTTCTCTCTCTTTTCTCTATTCTCTTTTCTCTCTTTCAACATTCTCTTTCTGTTCTCTTTCTGTTCTCTTTCGTATCGTAGTCATATCTATCCTCAAGTCTGCCTCCAGCAAGTGCCAGGCAATCGGTGTAGAATGTGTACATACAGTAGGAAATGTTGAATCATGTATGAGTCAGTTCACTAAACCCCTTCCCACCCTTCCAGAGTTCAACCTGGAAAATATTTGCAAGTTCTCTGGCCCTCTGAACTACTCCAGACTGAAGCACCTGCGTCTGGATGGGAACAACCTCACACATGCCGACCTACCCCATGACTCCTCCAACTGCCTGCGCCAGGCCTCTGACATCATCTTCGACTAAGGACCCTCCCCTCATCCGCAAGTCTCCCTCTGTGACCCTCCCCGGGCACCACGACCTACCCTAAACTAATCCTTCAAACCCCGATATACACAATGTGGCTATATTTCAATATCTACAATAGCATACTACTCAGAGTATCTGCCCAATATGTTTCTTTATTCTAAGTGGAATGCTAGTGTGGATAATGAACCCGAGCAACAGTGTTTGCAACAACCCTAAATATGCATCCTTCCCCCTACCGGCGAAATCGAGGTCACCTCTGTCAACTCATCGGTAGTCCTTTCATATTACCCATAACAAAGGTATTCTCATGACAACCATAGGGTATTTTGGCCGTAGCAAATGGCTGGCCCTGTACCAATAGTTTTACCCAAATTTGCGGCAAATCAAACAATTGGTCACAATATATTGTAACAGTGCCTCGTAAAAAGCACTTGAACTGTACTTGTCTGTACTTGTTTCAAACAACAGGTGCCTTTTCTTGTGCAAAAGAGACAATATAGGAACATAGTGATTCCTGAATGAAGTGCTTTAATGAAAAAGCAGCTCACACACTTCAAACATTCCAAAAGTAGTGGCACATGTTGTTTTCAGACAAGTACATTGAGGAATATGGGAATAAATCTCGCTTGCAAATAAATGCATTGTCCAATCCTCTATTGTATGTTTGTCATGATGTTTTTTAAAGGTTTCTTGTATTTAGTCAGTACACTCCCAGAATCATATTGCTGTGCAAAAGACCTGCAGGTAAGGAATACAAGTATCTAAGAGAGCTGTGTTGTGTACTCTGGTGTAATGTCTACTGGGGAATGTTGAACAGTGGAACACTTTTGGAACCAAATTAAAACTCATATGTCATGCCAAAAGCTATGGCATATTACCCATCTTTCTGTATGAATGATGGGGGGAAAGTTTTTAAAAAAAAACACGTTTTTAATAATCCTTATCGACAAGATTAAAAGGCTTGACACTGAATAGCTCTGTTGAAGTAATTTACTGTTTTTTTAATTAGTTATTATGCAGTTAAATAAGAGTCAATCGCCCATTCATTGCAGATCACCGTTGTTATGCCGACATTTATACAACATTTGCATTGCTTGCATGCATCTCATGGTAACTCTGTATGATAATAAAAGCTAGCATTTGAAGTTTTTGTCCATTCATGGTTACCTTGTTTGCCATGTTTGATGTGTGCTTTTGCCCGTATAGCTTTATCAGAATAACAACAATTTGTTGTGACGCTAACTTTATCTTGCTCTGTTGTGGCAATGTTGGTGGAATGTCATGTGCTATTTGGGCAGAGTATATCCAGATTTATTTTCATTATGGCTTTTGACTCAGTAATCGCTGGTGAATTTACTGTGAGGACATAAAATACATTTGAATAAACTACATTTCCAATACTCATGTGTGGCAAATGTTTGTTTTAAACCTATAATACTCAGTCGTAAATTCAGCAGAAGATTTTTTTGAATGACTACATTTACCATATACTGTTTCCTGAGGAAACAGACAGTAAATGTGTCTGCAGTATGACAACATACACAAAACACGTGACACAAGAAGAAAGAGATCTCTCTAGTCTCTTACCCCCCAGGCCCTACACGTGACACAAGAAGAATGGGATCTATCTAGTCTCTTACCCCCCAGGCCCTACACGTGACACAAGAAGAATGGGATCTATCTAGTCTCTTACCGCCCAGGCCCTACACGTGACACAAGAAGAATGGGATCTATCTAGTCTCTTACCCCCCAGGCCCTACACGTGACACAAGAAGAATGGGATCTATCTAGTCTCTTACCCCCCAGGCCCTACACTGACACATGTATGTTGCTTCTTACTTTAAGCTTTCCTGAGTGGTTTGTGTTTTAGGGGTTAATGTGTTGTGTTTGGGCCTGCACCACGATGGTTGGCAACTCTCTTCCTGCAGGAAATGGGTCTTCTCCCAGTGTCATGCTGTGTCTCTGCACATGAATAGCAAGTGGAACATTCTGATCTGTTCCATATTCTCCTTGGATGGGTGGGTGGGTGGGTGGGTGGGTTTGGTGGATGGGTGGGTGGGTGGGTTTGGTGGGTGGGTTTGGTGGATGGGTGGGTGGATGTTGTGCCAGTGCAGGCATGTAGGTATGTAGATCCTATGGTCCTGGAGGGCTGCAGGGGTTGCAGGGTTTGACTGGAAACCAGAGCTGAAATGCTCAGTTGAGGTAGCTGTAACTATTCACACGGTTAGCTTTGATGTAATGATGTGTGGTAAACAGGTTTTTGGTGTTCCTTACATGGTGATTTGACAGAAGGATGCCTGTAACTTAATCAACAGTAAGTAACGCCAAACAGGTCAAGCAGCCACTTAGGTGATCTTTGGCGGCCATTTTGTGCCAGAACACTCAGTGCTTTGAGAGTCATTTGTGCAGTGTGCACCACCTCCAACACAGGATCATAACTAAAGTATGGCCCAGTGGTGATTTTCCATCAGAATTACATAAACACGTAAGCCAGTGCCTACGTGTTCCAAACAGGTGTACACGTAGGCACTGGTTATTTTTGCAGATGGTTTTGGAGATGTTGACAACCTCTCTAAAGTGTCCAGGGTGGGTGGGACTGGGGGAGTCCATTTGGGATAGGGAGAGGGGATTTCAGGGAAGAGCTGATGGATGAGCAGAACCAGTGGACTAATGCGTTTCTCATATTGTACCAAGCCGTTATCCCATACACTCCTCCTCATCTTTTTCAATGACCAGACATGGCAAATTCCTGGGGCAGACAGTCCACAGAAAAATATACCGTCCAGAGTGAGGAACGTTGGACTAATTTGGTGAAATAATTCTTCCAGTTCAAACGCCGAGGCTGAGAAATCACGAAAGTGCCGGTGTTGCGGGAGGGATACTTTAAAACATTTACTCCCTCACGTGGAAATATGCATCTGTTGGTTTTCTTGTGTAGTTTTATACTGAAGACATTTCTGTTTTAATGTGTAGTAGGAGTGAACTGTTAGCATCCTGCCTATGTAAAGTCGTATTTTGGATGGGTTCTGTGCTGGGATCAGTGGTGTCGGCTAACTTGTGCATGCCTAATTACAGCAGACACTTTCTACAGGCTCCAGGTCAGCTAATTAGCTAAACATCTTTAGCGAGTATCACTTAAAGGGTTGCCAGACGTTCAATTTTTCCAGCCTGTTACTCGTAATAAGATCCCGCTGTTATAGTCAATCACACCTTGCAATTGCTCATCTTGCACAAATAATATCGTTGAGAGGGCTATATTATATTTGACACAGTGGTTTTCTTTCACTGTAGGCTGAGTGCTATTGTGCCGGTGCTTCTATATGTCTAGTCGCTCTAGAATATTCCTGGATATTCTTTGACCTAAACAAGAGACCTACCTCAAATGACGTACTACGGAAATTTGAACCAATTGAAGCATGGGCGGCAGGATTTATAAAACCCCTAAATTACCTAGATGACATTACTGTGTTTTTGCACAACCATTCTTACTGATCCCAAATCCAATATAATCTCCTCCACTTCCTCCTCGCCATTCCTCCGTTGGAGAATAGCTTGGAGCTCTTGCTGCTGTGTCTAGACAATAAAGCCCTTCATAAAGTCATGGCCCGCACATCCTCTTCCCTGCCTTTGGAAATGTTTAATGAAAGTTTAATCAGCTGCCTGGCCAGGACGTTCGGCTCAAAGGCCCATCCTAGGCACCTTCTCCAGCTGTTCTCACTCTGCTCTTTCTTTCCTCCTCTGTTAAGTGTTTTTGTCTCCCCTCTCTCCCTCCCTCCTTTCTCTATTTTCTCTGTCTGAATAGTCAATTCCTGGGATCATCAACTAGATTCAGCCATGGGAGGATTTTTTTCTTGAGCGGATGGTCGAGGGGCTGGAATATAATTACAAATCATTTGTAGACTGCAAATTGATTGCAAGAAGCCCAAACAGATATAATATTTGACTAAAACAAAATAATTTTAAATCTTGCTTACATTTGTATACAATCTGTGTGTCTCTGTACTATGCATGAGAATACTTGGGAAGAGATTTCCTAAATTAAAATAACGAACTGTTTTTATATTCTTATATCCAACAATGAAAATCATTTTTGCTCAGAAAACTTGGGGGGCAAGTTTTCTCCCAACTCTCTTTCCCATATCCCTCTATTCTCTCGCCCCCTCAATTCTCCATCTTCCCTTTTCGTTCTCACTCTCTCTCTCCACAGAGAGCAGGATCCAGATGTTGGGTCCAGATGTCCCCGCTCTGCTCCTGTCCTCCCTGGGCCTGCCCTGTTTATCACACACAAACAGAGAGAGAGAGAGAGAGAGAGAGAGAGAGAGAGAGAGAGAGAGAGAGAGAGAGAGAGAGAGAGAGAGAGAGAGAACAGAATACATAAACAGAGGGCCTGAAGGGATGAAGGGGGAGAGTAGAGAGAGAGGTAGAGTGCTGCAGTGTTAACCCTGTCAATGTTCTTTGTGTGTGTGCATGCATGTTGCTCTGTTTGTGTCACTAAGTGCCTGTGAGTGTCAGTACTCAGTAGCCTTACATTCTTGGTTATCAAGGTGCCTGAACGGTTCCCTAAGCTCCACTCAGTCCTGGACTGACACTATGATAAACAGAACCTATGAAGAGGTCATGTGCATTGCTATGGCGATGATGATGGGGTACAGCTAGGGCCGGGACAGTACCAGTATCACCATATTGTTTTCCATGGAAAACATTAAAACACAAATCAGACCGAACTCTTTGGTCCTTTAAAAACCTGCTGTATGCTGGGCTGGTGAAAAGTAGCCAATGAACACTCCCGAAAAGACAATCCCCACAAACCCATACCCCCACCCTTACCCGCACACACACACCCACCCTCACCCCCATCCTCATCCGTACACCCCACCCTCACACACACCCCCACCCTCACCCCTACCCCTACCCTCACCGACACACACACACACACACCCTCACCCGTACCCCCCACCCACTCTCACACACACCCCCACCCTCACCCCTACCCCCACTCTTACCCCCCAACCCTCACCCTCACACACACACTCTCTCTGCTCCACTAGTGGATGTCAAAGGTACAGCCTTGAGGAAATAATATTAAAAACAATACAGAATCTAATAGGGCTTTCTCTCTCTCTCTCTCTCCTCCTTGGTCGCAGGGAGCAACTGAGACTGTTAGAGCACTGTGGACCAGCACCAGAGAAGAGTACTGGAGGACCAGACGACCACTACTACCCCTGAGCCAAGCATCACCTGGCCATACACTACCAACAAACACCGTTTGGAGAAGCAGGTATTGTTTTTCCTGGAGAGGGGTGAAAGGCTAAAAGGGGTGTGGATGGGTCATCCTTTTCGGTTCTTTTCTTTTGGGGGGCATTATTTACATCTGGAGAGATTGATATGAGAAGTATTCTGGTCTTTACCTTTGATCTTGTGCTGCGTGCCAGTTTCGGTTCCAAAAAGGACCAATGCGTTCAAGAGATCTAGCAGTATTTTCTGCAGTTTGCTGCGGTCTTGCAGGGGTGTGAAATTCAATTAGAAGTGTACTCACAGATTATTTCTTAGTTAAATGTCTCCCTTGAAAAGTATGTTTTGAAGTTTGTTAGTGGAAAGAAATAATGCAGTAACAGATTGATTATGATAGCGGTGGAAGAGTTTATAGAAATGTTTGTGGTCATACACATATCCTTAAAAACATAGGTGCTGGGCTAAAGAATTAAACTTGAAAAGAACAGAGGCCTGCATAATGAATATGCTCCCAATTTACCACCTTTTACTGGCAACGGTTCAAATCAGCACTGAACTTTGTCAGGTCAAAAGCAGGTGGTAAATTGAGAGCATATTCAGTGTGCGGGCGTCTGTTATTTTCAAGTTGAAGAGTTTATTCCATAATCAGTCTCTTGTAAATATTCATAGATACTATTGGAAAATATGCAGAGATAAAAACTGCATCATGTTTGATATTCCAATGCCAGACATAGTTCTGCTTTCCAGAGCCTTGTAGTATTATGTAGACACAGGGCTTGTTTAACACAGCTGTAACTGAGCTGAATGTCCTCTGATCAATGCTCGAGAGAAGTCAATTTCATTTCAGCGCAGTCATCAA
The DNA here is from genome assembly GCF_965601325.2 of Salmo salar. Lineage (NCBI taxonomy): Eukaryota > Metazoa > Chordata > Actinopteri > Salmoniformes > Salmonidae > Salmo > Salmo salar. The sequence goes on along the minus strand of NC_138307.1, from coordinate 64,743,674 downwards.
GTAGAGCTGAAACCAACTGAAGCCCGTTCAAACACAGTCCTTTAACTAATTAACATAGCTGGCTTTGACTGGAAACCTCTTCCAGGAAATTCACATTATCATACTCCTCCACATGTTTCCTTTCAGATCGTCAAACAGGAAAGTGGCCAACATTTGTTTTCAATCCTGTTTTGTTCCATTCTGCAACATAATGAGAAGCCCTGAGTCACTACAGTGAGATTATGAAAACTTGGTTGTCACTTTGCCATTAAATCAATAGTAATGTAGTTATACTAATGAAAATCCTAATGGATGGATTCCCTTGTGGTGCATATCTGCAGTCTAATCTTTCATTTGATTAGAGACATCTGATTTCCATCAAGACAAGGTAAAAACATGACTGAAGTACTGCCAAGTGGGTTTGCCGTGCAGAACACTTTATTAACTGTTATTGTGTGTTGATTTCATGCACATTTCTCATGACCAGTTTTACTATATAGTTACTGCTGATGTGTAAGTGCCTCTAAAGAGAAACAGATGATTTTTTAAATTAAATGTAACCCTTATTTTATAATGTAAGTTGACTGAGAACACATTCTCATTTACAGCAACGACCTGGGGAATTGTTACAGGGAAGAGGAGGGGGGATGAATGAGCCCATTGGAAGCTGGGGATGATGTGTAGGTGTGGAGCACTTGACTCTGGCAATGACCACACCTTTCTCCATCTTTATTGATATACCAGCTCTGCTAGACTGCTACCACTATAGAGTGGTGGGCGTATGCTGAGGGTGTCTTTTCAACAGCAAGGTGTTTTGTGATGGAGATGGAGGTCAAACAAACTGTAGACTGTTATCTGAGAGCATGTCAGATGAGATGCTGTATATGCCAAACCAGAAACTCACATATTTTCGTTATAAGTGGACATGACGTAAACAATATGCATCACTGATTTGCAACTTCCAGGTTTTGGAAACAGCTAAGTCTTTTTCGAAGTTTTCTATTTTTGAGTGTGAGCAACATTTACCTGTTCCCATTGAGGTAAAATAACCTGTGAGGAGATACGCACTGTGATTGACGCACAGTCACTGTTCCTTCCTTTACCTTGCATTTTACGCTTTGACCTTTGAAGTGTTGTCAGTTTAAATGTGTTCGGGATTCAAGGTAGCTAAATTCTCTTAAGGGGTTAGAGTGTTTCTACCTCTCGCATTGTGTTGAGGAGTGACTGTATTGTGCGCTAGCAGCTTGCCAGACACGAGACGATCCGTATTGGTCTCTCGCGGCACATGTTGGATCAAGACTAGCTCCAACCTGGACAAGCCAATCAGATGGGATTATCCCAAGGTATTAGGTGGGCCTATGGCAGCTTCAAAGGAAATGAGAATGAGCAAAACAAAATGACCTACCCACCCCAACTTAACTAGCTAGCCCAACCCCAATGCTAACTTGAGAACACTTTGCCAACCCAGTCTACACCTTTTAAATCCCCTTATTTTCACTCTAACCCCACCCCATTAAGTCTCATTCTAGACAGACTGATGTGTACTTAATTGTACTGGGTTTGATGTCTTTTAAGGTCAGAGTCTGATTGTGTCCGATTGTGCTAGAAGATTGTTGGGTGGGTCCGCATCAGAAAGGATTTAAACAAATCTGAATCATTAGCAAAAGCCAATTTGTTCCCACAGTGTATAATTTGTTTGCAGTTCTCTGAATTCCAATTCAGAGAACTGTCAGAAAGAACACCAAGGACTGAAAGACATTGTCAAAGCCATACGTTGTGAGTAGGATAATCCTATTGTCATGAGTTGGCCCAAAAGAGGGCCATCAGCTTATCCCTTATCATGCCAACACAAGGAGACACTGTGACCATATTTCTCCTGAGTTTTTATGGCCAAGTCACTATTATGAGGAACACATGGATTGCTATTGCACCATTCTGCACAGAAAAATGAGGAGACGTAGATTTGTTTCTTTCAAACAGAGTTGAGTTGTTCCATTCAGACATCGCTGCCTGATTAGCGCTAAGAACATTAGAGATCTCAGCAGGACATTTACCTGAAGGACATAAACATAGAGATGGTGCCAAGTGCCAACTGTGGGAGAACGGGGAGTGGACAGAAGGGTTAGGGTGGTTTCATAGTGAGTATATGCCCGTATTAGCCTGATTTTGAAGTGGGCCAAGTTTCAAGGCCTCAGCTACCACACCGCCGCAGGCTTAACAGGGAAAAAGTCACTGCATGGATTATGACCTCTGATTACAGGCCTCTGATTGGCTGAGAGGAACTACAGTGGGGCTGTCAATGAAGGGTTCCCACCAACTGAATGAAGACACCGTTGGTACAAATACAGGGGAGGTGAGCGGTGTTTCTCTAAGTTTGGGACTGCAGGTGCTACCACATCTCTTGAGCAAGGCAAAAACAGGGCGCAAAGACAGACTTTGGAAAATCACTTGAACTCAAAGGTACGTGTGGTTCTAGTGGACAATTAAATTGGGTTTCCAGTTTGAGGAAAAGTAGGTATAGATGGGACTTTGCTTGCAAACTAATGGTCACAAAGACAATGTGAGTTCAGTTTTGGGAGATGACAATTGAGGCACATTGAGTAGCTGGACCTTTATTTGGCGATTTTCTGCGTTCATTTGAACTATACTGTAGGTCATCTTGCACTGAAAAGCCAGAGCTTGTGAATGGCTTTGAAGCTTTGAACGAGTGAGGCTCTGAAGAGATTCCAGTTATGGTCTTTACGGCAGTTTGCTTAACAGGAATTTCACATTTGACAAATGTGATAAGTAAAAGTAACTTTTCCTGACCTTGGCCAAACGAAATACTAGCAGCTAGAATTATGGTCAGGTGGAAAGTTTAACCCAACAGTTGGGTCTCTAAGGTTAGAGGCATGGACACATGGTGTTCCCTAGATCTTTGGCCCCATACAGTGAGATAGGAGGTGCTAGGGGCTCCAGAACCAGGTGAGCGAACCAGGTCTTTGAAGTGGGCCCAGCCATGGCATAACAAGGCATGTTGAAAATGAGTTCCAGACCAATGTGTGGAGCACACGCCAAGAATTTAAATCAGCACCAGATGACAGTTGAGAGGAATCAAGGATTCTGGGACAGGATGGGTGGATGCGCTATTGCAGAGTTTAGATGTCTCTGAGTTATTGTCTGCCTCTGTCAATCTCTTTGTCACTTTGGCTTCCTGTCTCGCTATCATCCCCAGTTCCTCTTTTCTCCATGTTTTTCCTCTTCTATGTAGGTTAATTCCACTTTCTCTGTCATGATTGCGTGGAGAATGTAACTGCTTTTATAGGCATCTATGTACTGTATGTATAAATGCTTATACGGCATTCCACGGCTAGGTGTGTTGGTGGGTATTTTAATTCATTACCAAGGTCAGGTGTAACAGATTGTGCTTCATCCACAACAGTCAGGTGGATTTGGTTTGCTCTGTGTTTTACTCCTAAAGGAACACCCAACCTCAGCCCAACCTCAACTGCCTCCTGCATGTGCCGATTTGACAGATTAGCATCCAATCAGAAGTTTTCGTGTAAGGCCATTAATTTACCTGGCAGTGCATCCTGTCCTTAAGAAAGCTTATAATCTCCCATGGACCCAGTGGACAGCTGGCCTGACCACATGATGTGCCAACGCTCATTAACTTCATGTAAACTCGAATGCTAATGACCTTGCGTCAATGCAGGAGATTTGAAGCTAGCTACGGCTAGTTTGGGCTAGCCATTGATGGAAGGCCTGGCAGTTTTTTCAATAAGGGACTAAATTAACACCTGGAATCATTGTTGTTTACATGTGAATGAACATAAGGCAGCTTGATGAACACTTGCACACTTAATGCACCATGTCCAAATAAGCTTATCTGTACTTGAAAGCACTTCATCTAAAATAAGGTGAGAGGAAACGAGACTCGCCTATAATAAAACAGGATAGGTCACAATGAAGTGCTAACACCTAGTCCTCAATCCGGTCCATGTTGAGTTATCTTGGAACATGCAGAGATCATCATTTGTGTATTTGGGTTGGTGTGTTTGTTCAACCATGTTCTTGATCTTGTCTTCAGGGTTTGTGTCTGTGCCTGTATCTGTGTCTGTGTTTTGCATGAGTCAGTCTCATCTCATGTGTTTTCTCTCTCCTCTACCCCAGGCTAAGTGTTAAGATGGCGCTTCTCCTGGCCCTTTCCTCCGTCCTCCTTCTGGTCGGTCCCGCTCTGGCCCAGAGCCCGGACATGTCCTACGAAGACTATATGGCCCAGTTACAGGCCTGTCCCAAAGAGTGCCGCTGCCCGCCCAGCTTCCCCAACGCCGTCTACTGCGACAACAAGGCTCTGAAGCGCATCCCCACCATCCCCCCACACACCTGGTATCTGTACCTGCAGAACAACCTCATCGACGTACTGTCAACAGATGCTTTCCGCAACGCCACGCAGCTGCGCTGGATCAACCTCAACCGCAACCGCATCACCAGCGAGGGCATGGAGGAGGGTGCCCTGGCCGCCATGCTCCGCCTGGTCCACCTCTACATGGATGACAACCTGCTGAGCTCCGTCCCAGCCAACCTGCCCTCCAGCCTGGAGCAGCTGCGCCTCTCCCGCAACCGCATCTCCAAGATCCCCGCCGGGGTGTTCTCAGGTCTGGATCGGCTGATACTGCTGGAACTGCAGGGGAACAAGCTCCAGGATGATGCAGTGACCGAGGTGAGCCTGAAGGGCCTGAGCAACCTGGTCCAGATCAACCTAGCCAAGAACCAGCTTACCACCATGCCCCTGGGCCTCCCCATCACCATCACCCAGCTCTTCCTGGACAACAACGCCATTGAGAAGATCCCCGCTGACTACTTCAAGGGTCTACCCAAGGTGGCCTTCCTCAGGCTCAACCGCAACAAGCTGGGAAACGGCGGGCTGCCCAAGAATGTGTTCAACATGTCCAGCATCCTGGACCTGCAGTTGTCCCATAACCAGCTAACTCAGGTTCCTATGATCCCCTCAGGCCTGGAACACCTCCACCTGGACCACAACCAGATTAAGAGTACGTTTTTGACACTGTTCTAGTTTCATTGATACATTGACTGACTGCCTGGATGGTTAACTGATGATTTGTTGAAAATCCAGATAATTGTATTATTATAATCAGTGGAAAATGTCTTTGATGAGTTGTAGGACTGTTTTGCTAAGATGGTGTATTTGCAATTGCAGGTGTGAATGGATCTGATATCTGCCCTGTGTCGGCTGATGCTCTGGAGGGCTATGCCACTGAGACCGCTCCTAAACTCCGCTACCTCCGTCTCGATGGCAATGAGGTCAAGCCACCAATACCCAGAGACCTTATGGTGTGCTTCCGTCTCCTCAGGTCCATCGTCATTTAAGAAATACACTTCCAACAGCCAATCGCATCTAGCTATAGTCTCCCGGATCCAAGGGCAGATGATTACTAACGAATGGAAGTGACTATGCTAATCTATACGGATTTTTGATCTGTGGACTACTTATTTGCATACTTATGTTGAGAACCGCATATTAGACGCCAGGGTTGGGGTCAAACCAAACTCAGTCAATTTAAGAATTAATGCAATTAATTGGTCAATAGAAAATAATGGGCCATTTTCAGTTGTTGAATTGAGTCTCCTGAATTGGTAGAATGGGAATGGAATTGACCTCAACCTTGTTGGGTGAAGGTCACCTGACAATCTGTAGATAGTGTGATTGGACTGCACTACTGTCTTTTGACCACTAGTTGTGCCTTATGTTAGTCCTATAGTCACAAGTGCTGAATGCAACAGTGCAGTATGTCTGAGTGTGCTGCTTCAATACAGCACACATTGGTCTGAAAGTGGTAGAAAACCTTGAAATTGTGTTTTTCCAAAACTCTAAAAAAGACAATCATTTACTATGACAATGTGATTGGGACAAGATAAGAGGAATATTGTTTATTAACAGTATATATTTAAGGCATGTTGAATCTTCTGATGACTCATTGTCCCCATTCTCTTTCTTTGAATGGAAGATCATCTTTTGTGAATACTGCTCCTCTCTGACAGAATAACTTGAATTGATGATATAAGACTTGAAACCAAATTAAATGCAAATTATTTTATTTTCATGTTCTCTGTGAATATGAATATGTTGAGGTAACTTTAGACACATGCTATTCCACACAAACATGCAATTGTTTGCTCTTTCACATTTAGCTAATTTATTTAATTGTCTGTTTTTCACTGAATTCACTGAATTCTTGATCACTGTCTCAAATGTGAAATTCCATTTTCTACTCAATGGGTCAATCTTTTTGCAGTCATCTTACATATTTCGGAAATGCCAAAGCAATTTTGGAATGCTTGCATTTTGTTAAGAATATGTTAAGTTGTGAATTCCTTATACAGTCAATAATATAAATAAAACATTTTTCTGGAAAAACATTAAATGAAGGAAGAAATATGTTACATTAATCACCTTCCCTTCTATAGACACACTCACAAACACACACACAGACAGACACACACAGACAGTCACACACAGACAGAGAGAGACTCAGTCACACTAACACACACACAGACAGATACACACAGACAGACAGACACACACACACAGACAGACACACACAGACAGACACACACAGACAGACACACACACACACACAGACAGACACACACACACAGACAGACACACACACAGAGAGAGACTCAATCACACTCACACAGACCTAGAAACCACACATTCTTTGAGTGCATATTTGCGGTAGTCTCTATGACTTACTGCTTAATAGTTGGAGAGCTAAGATCTCCCAGAATGCACTTCCACATGCACCAAGGAAGCAGTGCCAGAGGAAGACCAGAGAAAACACTGAGTCTCAAGCCGCTGGCCTGGTAATGATATCATGAAGGTGTTGTCACTTTATGGTTTCTCTCAGGACACATTTCCACCATTCTGCTATAGCCAATGTTTGGTGACCGATGGAATCGACAGTACAGTCAGAATACTATTCTTGCAGGAATACCACAACAGTGGTGAACACACTCAGTAATGCAACAACGTCCAAGAATTGACAGGGATTGTTATTGTGTGCCAGAAGCAAGCATTCCTCATGTCAGTTGTGATCAATCACTCTCGCTTCATATCGCCTTCTTCAGAACTTTCTCTCCCTCTCTAAATCTCTCTTTCCTTTTCATGGTTGGTGTTTTTAATTGATTGTAGCTTTATATTTTAGCTGGTAACAGTCTCAGATGAAAAGATGAATCAATTAACCACCATCATTAACCAATCCCTTCTCAGAATCATGCTGGGGTTAGTAAAATCAGAACTCCACCTGACCATAGCTATACACTGAGTTGACAAAACATTATGAACACCTGCACTTTCCATGACATAGACTGACCAGGTAAATCCAGGTGAAAGCTATGATCCCTTATTGATGTCACCTGTTAAATCTACTTCATTCAGTGTAGATGAAGGGGAGGAGACGGGATAAAGAAGGATTTTCAAGCCATGAGACAATTGAGACATGGATTGTGTATGTGTGCCATTCAGAGGGTGAATGGGTAAGACAAAATATTTAAGTGCCTTTAAAAGGGGTATGGTAGTAGGTGCCAGGCGCACCAGTTTGAGTGTGTCAAGAACTACAGTGCTGCTGGTCATTTTTACGCTCAACAGTTTCCCATGTGTATCAAGAATGGTCCACCACCCAAAGGACATCCAGCCAACTTGACATAACTGTGGGAAACATTGAAGTCAACATGGACCAGCATCCCTGTGGAATACTTTCAACACCCTGACAAATTGAGGCTGTTTTGAGGGCAAAAGGGGGTGAAACTCAATATTAGGAAGGTGTTCCTAATGTTTTGTACACTTAGTGTATGTCACCATTCCTGGTAGCAGGTGTAGCACGATTCCCAATGATTCTAAACGATTCCCAGCATTCCAGCATAGTTCAATTTCCCTCACTCAGCAAAAGCTCCAGTTACTTGGGGAGAAAGAAAGAGCTAGGTTTGGGGGGGTCGAGTGAAAATTGAGGCCAGAAAATCAGAAACGTAAGATTAAATTTACACATGAAAGCTAGTAAGGTACTTCCAGTCTGTGTCTACCGCTCCAGGCTGGGTGGAAGTAGGAATAGCAGGTCCTAGGTCAGTTTGTATTTCCCTCCTATCGGTTTAACAATAGGAATTAGAATTGAGTGAGTTGACCCTGGATCTGCATTTAATCCCAACCTCTGCCTGCATTGGGCCTTGACTATGCTGCACCAAGACCTAACCACAGATACAGGATTTGATTTCCTAGGCCAAGTCTTGAACAATAAGAATTGAAGATAAAACTGACCTGTAGTTAGGAGGAAACAACAATAGGAATTGAAGATAAAACTGACCTGTGGTTAGGAGGAAACAACAATAGGAATTGAAGATAAAACTGACCTGTGGTTAGGAGAAAACAACAATAAGAATTGAAGATAAAACTGACCTGTGGTTAGGAGGAAACAACAATAGGAATTGAAGATAAAACTGACCTGTGGTTAGGAGGAAACGTAGCTGAGCGATACCAGTGTATGGAGAGCTGAGGCCGTTCTCCTCCAGGCAGGGACTTCCTCTCGGCAGCGTGCTAACAGAGGCTCCTCACAGAGGCCCCATTGTGTTCTGGGGCCCCGTAGATTCCTCACCACATATGAAAGCCGCACATGCCAGAGTTTCACCTTATGAAAAGGAAGACAAACATTTCTGAGTCACACTGCAGGTCTGATTAAGCCACGAACCCCTCTAGAAAAATAACGGCTACTCTTGTTAGTGATAAAGATATTTTGTCCATTTGGGTGCTTCTCTCTCTCTGTCCCTCTCTGTCTCTCTCTCTCTCTGTCCCTCTCTGTCGCTCTCTCTCTCTGTGTGTGTGTCTATCTGGTGTCTGTTGTTATAGCAGGTTCTCTATGTGAGTGAGGTGGGTGTGTGTGTGTGTGTGTGTGTGTGTGTGTGTGTGTGTGTGTGTGTGTGTGTGTGTGTGTGTGTGTGTGTGTGTGTGTGTGTGTGTGTGTGTGTGTGTGTGTGTGTGTGTGTGTGTGGGTGGTGTGGGAAAAGTGTTCATGGTACGGGGTGGGTGCACAGCCCAAGTCCGAGTGACCAAAAGCAGTCCGCTCCCCTCCGATCGTTCTCAGTGCCTACCTTCACACACGCAAGGTAGGGCACACTGCTCTGGTCTGCCAGAGCACACACACCTACACACACCTACACATACACACCTATACACACCTACACACACCCACACATACACACCTATACACACCCACCCTCTCTCTTCCCGGCATCATTGGCCAGGTCCCCTAGCCCTCAGCATCTCCATCACGGCTGAAGGGACCATTCAAGAAAACAGGAGACAGAGGTAAGCCTTCTGGGTGCGATCTTCACTATGGGCTATGGGTTTTAGTATGCAGGATTTGCAAGGCACTCTAGCAAAATTAACCCCTCTAAAAAGTGCTGTTCACAAGGGTTAGTGCAGTGCATGGACAAGTTGGCTAATTGCTGATAGAGGTTTTGATATTAGATTTATTTATTGCTTTGGGATTTTTACATCTATTCTTGGTTTGGATGTCTACTGTCTGATCATACCAAGTAATTATATTTATTTATTTATTGAGTGTTTCCCTATTTCTTGCTTAATACACAACTGGCTTGGTAATTGTAACCATTCAGGTATGGGCGAACAGGTGACTTCGAGGAGTAGAGACGGCACTTTGACACGTCCTCAATTGGGACCATAACATTTGATCCGATGTCAAATTTCATACTGAACAGAGCAGTGGTTGACATACTTTTTAGGGATGAAGTTACACACGTTCTTGATTGGATCCTTTAACTGGATTGTTAGCGCGTTGTATCAAGAGTTTTGATCCCTTCTAATAACCATTGTGGTGACAGGGAAATTGGCACCCTGGATTGGAATCAGCAGGTTGAAGAGATTGGAGATATTATATTTGGCAATTGGTCTATGCATATTTTGATCTAGTAACACTGTGCCAATTTTGCCTGAATTTCAATTTACAGTAATTGATTGTACTTTTGGCTCTTCAGTTTTGTACAAATTAGTCTTACTGCTAATTTTGTGTATGTACGTCTGTCAAAAATAAATCAGCTTTGCTTCCAGCTATTGGGAAGAATAAGAAAAGCTGTCAAATCACTGAATATCAGGAATGCCCAACAAAGAGCCAAGCAAAACACAGAGGCAGTCTGTAGGCTACACACACACACACACACACACACACACACACACACACACACACACACACACACACACACACACACACACACACACACACACACACTCACACACACACACTGTGTGCTGTGATGGCGTGTATAAAAGCAAGCCTCTGTCTTTAGTATAGTCCCTCTTTCACCGTTGCCATGCGTTGTCATGGTTTCATGACATTATGAAAACTGACAGATCCCAGACCTTCCTCTATGCACCAATAAAGAGTAGATAGTGTGCTGTTATAAATAGCAGAGGTATAAAACCACATTTAGATGACTCTCTACCTCATATCAACAAAGAATGGATTTATGACTAAAATAAGGTGTTTTTTGTTTTTTTAATCAGCACTCATCCCAAAAATAGAGAATCAACATTCTTTCTGAAAGATAGGTGTGTTAGGTGTGTGTGTCTCTGTGAGGGTGGTGTTTGTGTGAGTCAGTGTTTAAGTGTATGTGTGTGTCTGCAAGTGTGTGTGTGTGTGTGTGCGCATTGAATGAAGGTTTTTCTTGCAGTCGTAACTCACTGCCATCCTGTCCACAAACCTCGGTGGAATTTCGAGTGTGAGTGCTGAGACAGGCCGGGACGTGGACTCATAAAGAACCTCTGTGAAGGCCGAGGGGGCGAGTCAGCTCACTCTCTCTCTCTCTCTCTCTCTCTCTCTCTCTCTCTCTCTCTCTCACACACACAGTGATATTTTCCCTCACTCTCTCCAGCTAACCCTGAGGGCCAGTGCCTCATCCACGTTTCTCGCAATCCTCTCTCTCTCCCCTCGCTCTCCGTTTCCCTGCCGGCCTAAAGGACTCTCTCTCTTCCCTCGCTCTCCATTTCCCTGCCGGCCTAGTGGACTCTCTCTCTCCTCTCGTTTTCCAGGGCCTTTTTTGACCGGCCTGTTTCAGTTCAGCCCAAAGTCAGGCCCTGTGTTACTGTAGAGGCTGCACTCACAAGTGGCTGTCTGGTCCTTCTACACATTACAGAATGTAGCTGTCAATGATCTACTGAACATCAGTTAGACTGGCTTTTTCTTTTCCTGGGCTCAGTATCTTCACAGCCAACAGTCCGTCTGGAATTGTCATTCTTTCTTTTATAGTGTCCAGAGATAGTCCTTATAACCTACAGATGGTCGTGTCAGATATTGTTACTGTTTGTGTGGAGTGTGTGGGGAATTAAGTATGAAGGCTAGCATCAAAGCTCTCGTCCAAGGAGGTGGTGAGAGACAGAGAGAGAGAGAGAGAGAGAGAGAGAGAGAGGAGAGAGAGAGAGAGAGAGAGAGAGAGAAAGAGAAAGAGGTCTGACTCAGAGTTTTCTGCACAACAAGCAGAAAAGCACACATGATAAATGTTCACCAATTCAAGTGAACCAAAAATTCTTATGATAACATAGCCAAAATGTTGTGACATTTTCTAGTAGGGAATAAAAAACAATAGTGATTCAGCAGTAAGATAAAAATGAAAATGAACTGGGGAAAACAACCCATATTTTCCAGCATCTTGTAAACCAATGTGCTGGGAAGATTTAGCAAAAAAACATGTTCCCACGACACCACTGAATATAATTGCAGGTACAGCAGCATTTACCAGATCAACTCTGACCCTTCACCTTTGATACACCACAGGCAGCCAATGATTAAAACCAAGATGGCCACCACCTCTTACAACAGTGAGCTTTGGGCTTTAAGGAAGGAGGTTTCAGGGGAATTTGGGGGACTCATATTTCATCTATTTGGGTTGTCTGCACCTTGGTAATGAATATTGAGTTCCCTGACCTCAAAAGTGTGTTCTACCAACCAAACGTCCAAACCGGACCCACAGCACACCCATGCAGTTGGTAACGGAGTGATGCTGAGACTCATTCAAATCTGGCATACAAAAACCAATGACTGCAAAGTTAAACAAACCATATGCACAAGGACTACCTTTAATGATTTCCACACAACAACAAAAAACCTTTACTAGAAGAACATTGCACAAGCAAAATCTGGTAACAATGACTGTTTGTGCTGTTGGTGCCACCATTCTGTTATCAAAGTTCTTCAAGTAAATGTGTTTTCGTAAAAAAAAATCTGTGGAAATTGTTATAAGTCATCCAATGAGTTGTATGGTTTGTTTAACTTTACAATCACTGGTTTTTGTTTGACATACATTTTTGTCTCAGCATAACTCTGTTACCATGAAATTTCCCTGCAGGTACTGTAAGATGGGCAAACAAATCCTTTTTCTTTGGATATGATTGGTTTCCATGGCTATTAGAGCTGTATCTAATGCAGAGATGTGACTTTCCAATGTGTGTGTTGGCGCTCTATGAAATTCAAAGGCTTGCATATACAGTATATGCATTATAGGAATGCCATGACATTTAGCGAAGATATAGCAACAAACATTTGTGACTTCCTTTGTTGTCTCTGAAGATTGAGGATAGATGATACAGCCTTTGCCATACACACTACCGGTCAAAAGTTTTAGAACACTTACTCATTCAAAGGTTTTTCTTTATTTGAACTATTTTCTACATTGTAGAATAATAGTGAAGACACCAAAACTGTGAAGTAACACATATGGAATCATGTAGTAACCAAAAAAGTGTTAAACAAATCAAAATATATTTTATTTTATCTTCAAATAGCCACCCTTTGCCTTGATGACAGCTTTGCACACTCTTGGCATTCTCTCAACCAGCTTTACCTGGAATGCTTTTCCAGCAGTCTTGAAGGAGATCCCACATATGCTGAGCACTTGCTGGCTGCTTTTCCTTCACTCTGCGGTCTGACTCATCCCAAACCATCTCAATTTGGTTGAGGTTGGGGGATTGTGGAGGCCAGGTCATTTGATGCAGCACTCCATCACTCTCCTTCTTGGTCAAATAGCCCTTACACAGCATGTAGGTATGTTGGGTCATTGTCTTGTTGAAAAATAAATGATAGTCCCACTAAGCCCAAACCAGATGGGATGGCGTGTAGCTGCAGAATGCTGTGGTAGCCATGCTGGTTACGTGTGCCTTGAATTCTAAATAAATCACAGACAGTGTCACCAGCAAAGCACCTCCACAACATAACACCTCCTCCATGCTTTACGGTGGGAAATACACATGCGGAGATCATCCGTTCACCCACACCGTGTCTCACAAAGACACAGCGGTTGGAACCAAAAATCTCAAATTTGGACACCAGACCCAATGATACATTTCCACCGGTCTAATGTCCATTGCTCGTGTTTCTTGACCCAAGCAAGTCTCTTCTTCTTATTGGTGTCATTTAGTAGTGGTTTCTTTGCAGCAATTCGACCATGAAGGTCTGATTCACACAGTCTCCTCTGAACAGTTGATGTTGAGATGTGTCTGTTACTTGAACTCTGTGAAGCATTTATTTGGACTGCAATTTGTTCATTAGAGGCTGATAACTCTAATGAACTTATTCTCTGCAGCAGAGGTAACTCTGGGTTTTCATTTCCTGTGGCGGTCCTCATGAGAGCCAGTTTCATCACAGCGCTTGATGTTTTTTTGCGACTGCACTTAAAGAAACGTTCAAAGTTCCTGAAATGTTCCGTATTGACTGACCTTCATGTTTTAAAGTATTGATGGACTGTCATTTCTCATTGCTTATTTGAGCTGTTCTTGCCATAATATGGACTTGGTCTTTTACCAAATAGGGCTGTCACGACTTCCGCCGAAGTTGGTGCCTCTCCTTGTTCGGGCGGCGTTCGGCAGTCGACGTCACCGGCTTTCTAGCCTCCACCGATCTACATTTCTTTTTCCATTTGTTTTGTCTGTATTGTTCACACTTGGTTCCCATTACGTTTTAATTATTTCCCTATTTAACCCTCTGGAGCCATCATGGTTTTGTGCGTGTTTATTGTTGTCAGTTGTCTCGTTTATGTGATTCTGGATTTTCGTTCTCCTTGTTGGAAGACTGATTTTGAGTAAAGTTACTATTAGTACTCATCTCTGTGTCCTGCGCCTGACTCCGCCTTACCCACATCACATAGACTCTGACAAGGGCTAACTTCTGTAAATGCTCAAACACATTATTAAGAAATTCCACAAATTATCTTTTAATTGAAATGCATTCCAGGTGACTACCTCATGAAGCTGGTTGTGAGAATGCCAAAAGTGTGTAAAGCTGTCATCAAGGGAAAGGGTGGCTATTTGAAGAATCTCAAATATAAAATATATTTTGATTTGTTTAACACTTTTTGGATTATTACATTATTCAATATGTGTTATTTCATAGTGTTGATGTCTTCACTATTATTCTACTTTGTATAAAATAGTAAAAATGAAGAAAAATCCTTCAATGAGTAGGTGTTCAAACTTTTGACTGGTAGTGTAGATGCTCACTACTTTCTTATGGTTGGTTCATAAGATTATCCCTTTTCCTCAGTAAAATAAAATATACTGAAGGTTTAATCAATATGTCTTCTTTGTACTATGAACGTTTCATCAAAATGTTTCTTTATCAGTGTTCAGGTTGGGTTCAGGGTTCATGATCTCACTCCCTGTGTTCAGTGCTTGGTTGACATGTCTCTCTCGTCCTGTGTTTCCAGGTGGACTATGAGGATGTTGGCGAGGCTCATATTGGGACTCTTCGTCCTAAAAGCAGTGGTGGCCAACCCCAGATTTGCCCGGCAGCTGGAATTAGACACGTACGACAGCGCTAACTATGATGTGGATCTAGACAACTTGAATTTGGAGAACCAGGATGTCTATGATTATGAAGATGGACTGACTATTGACGAACCTCAGGTAAGATACTTGGGGGAAATTGGAGGGATGGTTGACAGAGATGCTGAGATTTGACCTCAGACCCCGTTTGAACATTCTAAGAATGTATCCCTCTATCCACACGTCCTTGAAGCAATCACTAATCAGTGCGATAGGTAAAAGAAACTAGCAGATTACATACTATAGCTTACACTGACTCAGTTATGACAGGTCAGTGACAGAGGAAGGAACCTCACATCATAGACATCCTATGAAGGTGAATGTATTACTTAGAATTTTGTACATTGTACATATCACATTACTGTTTTGCCTTGGTTGATGTTGCCTGCACTTTGCTAGCTCCATTTCCTGACTCAGACATCAATGTCAAAGTGCCATGTAAGTTGGCGGATAAAGCATTGGCATTCTATCTTGTGGAAGATGGTGTGTTAATTCGTTGATGGGGACTTATTATGGCTTACACCCTACAGTATCCTGAGCCTCGATGATGGAATCTGCATTACTGAAACATTGGAAGAGTTCGAGACCCAAGGACTTGGGACTACACGTTTTTATCTGCAAAACGTATCGTTTTGAGATCATTTGTATTTTCAAGTCCCAGATCTCAGAACTGTTTTGTGATGTCTTCCTCTTTCGTGACTCAATAAGTAAACAGTCACATACAATTATTTTTGATTGACAACCCAGAATTGTGTGATTGGATTGCATAAAGAACTTTATAGCACCAAATGAACAGCTGTTTGCGCAGATAGAACTTTCAGATTTTTGGATTATATTGTACATTTACTTGTAAAGGACCACTTAAAGAGCAACTCTATGTGAATATTATTTTTTTGACCAAAATGTCAGATAGAACCTCACAAGTTTTCCTGCTTATTAGTTTGAATGCTCATAGCTGACTGTAGTTGTCAACGCTTGTCACTTTGGCCCAATTCCATGTATCCCTTTCCTCCCCCTTCTCTCCAAACTGCACTCGTTCACTCCCCCCTCAAGGGTTGATTGGCACTGATGGATTGTACTGTATGCATGCACTGAAACTAGGGAGTCTTGAACATTTGTGATAGACATCTAATTAACTCTTCTATGATGAGCAATGGTTGAAGGGAGAAGTTGAGTTTTGAGTTGGGTGGGATTAGAGGTTCCATACTTCTCAACTCTGATTGTTAGATTACATCTAGGGCTATTACAGCCATATAGCATTCAGAGTCAAATACTGCAGTTGCTGTGTCTGTAGACATGACTTGATGGGCTCAGTGAACATTTGTCCTCAGCTACAATGCCTTCAGACAGAGAATAATGCATACAATTACATTTTATTCATCTATGTCGAAAATCTTCTTTATCGTTAGTCAGAGTCAGGTACTCAATCTCCCTCTGAAAGCAGGTGTATTCCCCCCCTTTGGGGTGAGATTGTAGACTACAAACAATACTGTAGTCGTGCAGTAGTGTGTTGGTTTATCAACGTGTATATGATATCATAACTTTTTTTCTCTAATGACAGTGATTCGAATTTGATGAGTTTTGCAGATTACGTCATCTCAGAGAATGTTCTAATGGCTCAGTTTGATGGAGGAAGGTGATGTTAATGCAGAGTGTGTGTGCATGTGGGCGTGTGTGCATGTGTGCATGTGTGTTGCTTCGGATAATCACTTGTTAAATTACCACATTTTTATTTCAAGCAATTACATCTAATTAAATCTAATTTACATTGGCCCAATTAAAACTCTTCATCTCAATATAAACAGGACAGATGGAGTACAGTCCATAGGATCCAAAAGCCTTGCATACAATGCAGTTGTCAGACTCAAGTACTCAATCTCACTCTGAAAGCAGGTGTATCTTTCTCCGCTTTGGGATTACTACTTGGTTGGTTCTGGGAATATTACCAAGTTCATCATGATGCCCTTTTGCATGGTTAAACCCTTCATCCACAGTAGGGGGCAGGCCCTATATCCTGCCGTTACCACCTGGATATTTCTGCCTATGTGTCATTTAGATCAGTTATTTATCAATGTTATGAGACATCTGATTTACTGTCACTGCTGGTTTAAACTGGCCATTTTTCAGAATATTTCAAATTGCCTTTGGGGAGAAGAAAAACATGCATGAAAATATTGTGCTTGTGTGTTGGGGGGGGGGGGGGGGGGGGGGTTAGATGGAAGTGTATGCATTGAGCAATACAGCTGTTTCATATCCGGCCGTGATTGTGAGTCCCATAGGGCACACAATTGGCCCAGCGTCGTCCGGGTTTGGCCGGGGTAGGCCGTCATTGTAAATAAGAATTTGTTCTTAACTGACTTGCCTAGTTAAATAAATGTTAAATAAAAATTAAATAAATAAATACAGCTGCAGGGTTCGAGCCTTTCAACTCACTTGCATACAATGTATTCATAAAGGCCTGGGGAAGGGATACAATTAGGATAGGAATGTAGCTACATTAGACATGGAACTATTATGGCAAGTATGGGTCAAAGTAAATGAGTGGCGTTGCTGTTTGTGAGAGGTGTTAGTACCTTCTACAGTAGCCTGTAGATACTGATGGCCTATGTGGCAAAGGATATTATAGCCCTTGTTGTTAAGTTCAATTCTAACCCACATTTGGCCCAGGTCTGACATCGGCATGCTAAAATGGTCTAAACTGCTCTGTGCTAGCCAGAACCCAAACGGTTTCAAATGGGCCAGAGGGTCCTGTCGGACATTAAACAATCTGAACAATAAAAAGCACCCAAATGAGTCCAAAATGGAGGAAAGAGGAGAGTGAGCAGAGAGAGCGCTGCCCATGACAGAAGTAGCCTTCAACGGCCCAAGTTGGACGTGATGCAACTAGTCTGCAATGCAGGTTTGGACAGAGAACACTAAAACAGCCCATTTCAGCCAATGTTCCCATTTATTTTCTTTTGTAACAAAGACACAATGCCAAAACGATGTCAGGCTGGCATGAGGCTAAACAGCGGGATCAGATTTTCGACTAGTTCCCCTTGAGCCAAACCATTTAAACTGAACCCGATGTGGTATGCCACCATCCAAGTCAGTCCCACAATCCAATGCACATTTGGCTATTATGACATGAGGGATCTGTGTACAAAACAATGTTGTAGTCTTTCATTAGTCTGCTGGTTTATCAATGTGCAATCTCAGAGAATGTTCTAATGGCTCAGTTTGATGGAGGAAGGTGATGTTAATGCATTGTGTGTGTGTGTGTGTGTGTGTGTGTGTGTGTGTGTGTGTGTGTGTGTGTGTGTGTGTGTGTGTGTGTGTGTGTGTGTGTGTGTGTGTGTGTGTGTGTGTGTGTGTGTGTGTGTGTGTTTTGGATAATCACATCTGTTAAATTACCACATTTTATTTCAAGCAATTACAGCTAATTACGTCTCATTTACATTGTCCCAATTCAAACTCTTCTTCTCAGTATAAACAGGACAGATGGAGTATAGTGCATGTAATCCAAAAGCCTTGGAATGATTCAGGGGAAAGAGAAACTGATACAGGAGAAAACAATCCCTTGACAATAGTGTAGCTAGAAGACAGGAAAAACTCCAGCAGTTCCCTTCAGACCTTCTCTTCAGTGGTGTGTGTGTGCTGGGGAAAATATATTCTAGATCGCTCTCACATGATTAACATTTTCAGTGCAATTATAGAATATTTGTTAGTGTGTGGCAGCGCTTACCCTTGATACAGTAGGCTACTGAAGGGTGAGAGGGCAGATTTAGGAATAAGGATGTAGAGTGGGAAAGGGGATCATGCAGACTGGAAGGAGTCCTCCCTCACCAAGTCAGAGGAGACTCAGTGATCTCTGCTTTCTCTTTCCAGCTCTCTATTGCCTTTCTTTGTTCTGCAGCTCCTCTAAGCCTAACCCTAAGAAGCTTCACACTTTTCTCCTGTAAACTGTAATCCAAGGCCAGAGTTAGTGATCTGGTGCATTTAAAGCTCTTTGCAGACACTCCTAGAACAGGAGCTGACTTGGTTTAGAGCACTGTAGAGTATGTGCTTGTTGTGAATAGGTCACAGGTCACATTGCATCAGCAACATGCAAATAGAAGCTTGTAATGCTCTCTTTGGTCTATTTAAATGGTACCTCTAAGCAGCTTCAGAGTAGCAGCTTTAGAGACGGTGCTAGGGGCCACTCCTGGAAAACAAGTGAAGTTATGTAGTAAAAATCCGTCGCTTTATTCTGTTTATACCTGATTGTCATTATCCTCTAGTGGTGTCCTTAAATATTTTAATACCAGTCCTGGGTCAAATATAGCCATGTATGGAAAATACTTTCAAATACTTGAGCTGCACTTCATTTAGTTTTCCCGTTACAATAGAACCAATAGAATAGTCCCAAAAGTACAAATTCCACGTTAAATCAAGCTCATCTCAAATTTTACTTTTTAAATATTTTAGCGAAGTCTGATCTATACTGCAATTCCACGTAAGATCCACAAAAGTTTTTTTTTTTAAATACAATCATTGCATATGCATTTTATTTATTATATCATAATACATGACAACTGCCATTGTTTCGGCTATTTCTCAAATTAAAGTCTGTGGTGTTGCTTTGAAAACAAACAGACGTGTCCGTCTGATCGCTCAGGTGACCTATGACCTTGTGATTGGCAGTTGCTGCATGTGGACAGGGATTAGTGTTTTCATCAACTTATAGGTCACGCATGCTGAACCCGTGTCATCTGGGCACCACAAGTCCCTATTAGCCCACTTAGCTAAACCCTAAACGTGAGCCAAGTGTTTAAGTCCTTCGTCACGTGTAACTAGGTCACCAAACTTTATAGCAGAAAGCCTTTCAATGGACAACATATTGTAAACAAGCGCTCTGCAAAATGTTTTGATCTTACATAGATATTGTATTTCTTACCATTAGAATGCATTAACTTGATGTCTTACCAAGGTAAATTATTTTAGTGCACTGGCAGGATTGAAACAAGTCTGAATTATCTTGTATTTCCTGGGGAAGCAAAATCAACAAAAAAAAGTTCATGCATTTTCTGGGTGAGTGAGAGAAACTCAAAACAAGTCATGTTTACTTCCTTATCTCAATACAAAAGAAAAATCTATGTAAGATTGACATTTTTTGCAGTGTGGCTGCAATGTATCTTGTGTTATCATGAAGCCATCATTGAGCGAAGTTAGCCGTTGTAGAGAGGGGCAGTGGGCCCTGAAAAAGACACACGGAACATTACACAAAGGCAGATGGAACGTATGCATACAGATGTACATGTGTGTACAGTCCCATATGCCTGCCATTGAACCCATACAGTGCGTTCGGAAAGTAATCAGACCCCTTGACTTTTTCCACATTTTGTTACGTTACGGCCTTATTCTAAAATGGATAGTTTTTTCCTCATGAATCTACACACAATACCCCATAATGACAAAGCAAAAACTGGTTTTATAATTTTTTTGCTAACTTATAAAAAATTGAAAAATTCAATCACATTTACATAAGTATTCAGACCCTTTACTCAATACTTTGTTGAAGCACCTTTGTCAGCGATTACAGCCTCGAGTCTTGGGTATGACACTACAAGCTTGGCACACCTGTATTTGGGTAGTTTCTCCCATTCTTCTCTGAAGATCCTCTCAAGCTCTGTCAGGTTGGATGGGGAGCGACGCTGCACAGCTATTTTCAGGTCTCTCCAGAGATGTTCGATCGGGTTCAAGTCCGGGCTTTGGCTGGGCCACTCAAGGACATTCAGAGACTTGTTCCGAAGCCACTCCTGCGTTGTCTTGGCAGTGTGCTTACGGTCGTTGTCCTGTTGGAAGGTGAAACCTTGCGTCTGTCTGAGGTCCTGAGCGCTCTGGAGGAGGTTTTCATCAAGGATCTCTCTGTACTTTGCTCCATTCATCTTTCCCTCAATCCTGACTAGTCTCCCAGTCCCTGACGCTGAAAAACATCCCCACAGCATGATGCTGCCACCACCATGTTTCAACGTAGGGATGGTGCCAGGTTTCCTCCAGAAATGACACTTGGCATTCAGGCCAAATAGTTAACTCTTGGTTTCATCAGACCAGAGAATGTTGTTTCTCATGATCTGAGAGTCTTTAGGTGCCTTTTGACAAACTCCAAGAGGGTGGTCATGTGCCTTTTACTGAGAAGTGCCTTCTGTCTGGCCACTCTACCATAAAGGCCTGATTGGTGGAGTGCTACAGTTGCTTGTTCTCCCATCTCCACAGAGGAACTCTGGAGTTCGTCAGAGTGACCATCGGATTCTTGGTCATCTCCCTGACCAAGGGCCTTCTCCCCCGATTGCTCAGTTTGGCCAGCTCTAGGAAGAGTCTTGGTGGTTCCAAACTTCTCCCATTTAAGATTGATGGAGGCCACTGTGTTCTTGGGGACCTTCAATGCTGCAGACATTTTTGGTACCCTTCCAAGATCTGTGCCGCCACACAATCCTGTCTCAGAACTCTATGGACAATTCCTTCGACCTCATGGCTTGGTTTTTGCTCTGACATGCCCTGTCAACTGTGGGACCTTATATAGACAGGTGTGTGTCTTTCCAAATCATGTCCAATCGATTGAATTTACCACAGGTGGACTCCAATCAAATTGTAGAAACATCTCAAAGGATGATCAATGGAAACAGGATGCACCTGAGCTCAATTTCGAGTCTCATAGCAAAGGGTCTGAATACTTAAATGAGGTATTTTCTGTTTTTTTTTATTATACATTTGCTAAAAATTCCACACCAAAAAATGCTTTTTCAATATGGGGTATTGAGTATAGATTGATGAGAAACAAATATTGAATCAATTTTAGAATAAGGCTGTAACGTAACAAAATGTGAAACAATGGGAGGGGTACGAATACTTTCTGAATGCACTGTATTTGTTTAAAATTCTTGTTTATATGTAAAGAAGCACTTTCCAACATACCACTTCACCCCTATGTGCATGGAGTACCAATACGCATATTCTAAAGTTATTCATTCCATTTGCCGGTTTTGGGTTCCATTGTATATCTTCTTGGTCCTAAACAAGCCTGATATTGTCTGACAACTAGAAGACTCCTAGACAAACCCATTTAGCCTCTTCCTGCACATTGTTTTAACTTACTGGTTTTATCTGTGCAAATAAACTACATCCAAATGGGTGATCATATGTGGTATACACTCTGACAATGACCTAACATATAAACCATTCTGTGAGGCTAGGACTTTGTGGTAAATGGGATTCCTTGGTTGGTTTTGTGACGTGTTTTAGGGTGTCACAGCTTGGTTTGGAAGAGTGATGGTATTATGCATAGATCTCTCTAGAGTTGTGAAGTTTCTAAAGAGATGCATTGGCGTGATAGACCAGAAAATAATGTTTGTGAGTGAGCAAGAGTGCAGTGCTGCACAGAAAGATCTGTATGCTTCAAATCAGCTCCTCTATTTCACATTATGGAACTTCAAAACTCTCTCCCTGCACATTTTGTATTCCCACGTTGTATCCCAGAGTTGTTTTTTTGGGGGTGGCCAAGCTTACGCCTCTCGTTTCCCCCGAGTTTGTATGTTTGCTTTTTGGGGGGAGGAGGAGGAGGGGCATCAGCAGCAAGCAAACTAA
Organism: Salmo salar; assembly: GCF_965601325.2. Classification (NCBI taxonomy): domain Eukaryota; kingdom Metazoa; phylum Chordata; class Actinopteri; order Salmoniformes; family Salmonidae; genus Salmo; species Salmo salar. Next base: position 64,721,212 of record NC_138307.1, on the reverse strand, counting down.
CTCTGTGCAAGACTACTCAAAGGTCTACCTTGTTGTCTCCTAAACTCTGTCACTGCCAAACTGCATTTTCAATTTCATACCTGTTCTACGTGGCTGCGTTTACAAACGTCCCCATTTTACTGTACATGCCTTTACTTGCATCTAAATGTGTATCTACTTTTAGGAATTTCATTATACAACAACATACACTTTGTGGTGAGTTGCCTTTAGGTAAGTCTCAGGCTACCTCGGGTTAGGAATCTGCCTGACTTGGAGTGAAAGTCGATGGACAGCTTCTCTCAACATTGGTTGAGAGAAGTGGAGTGAAATATGCATTTTTGCAGCTACCATGTGTCTCTTGGTTCCACAAGGACCATTCCCTGTTTTGGAAGATAAGAATCAGCCCATGGGTGTAAGAGGCTCAAATATGACCTTTTGCACATTGTGGGGTTTCAGCGCCCCTGTGTGGCTAATAATAGAACTGCATGGCATTACTCTGGTGGTTTGCTGAATAGCAAGGACAATGAAGGCAGGTACCCCTTGAAGTGACTATCACATTCTTAACATTAGTTGAGAGTAGATATTTCTTTATTGTCTGATTTTCAGATATTTGCTTTACGTGCAAGAAAATGCACTGTGGTCAGGTGGCATAGGCCAGACATAACATCAAACAAACAAAACAAGAATGACAGTTCTTACCCCTCTCTTCCACATTGCATAACAATGTAGCTGTGTTGGAAGTTTTGCATTATGTTCATCTGTTTAGGAGGTGAGATGTATGGCTTAAAGCACAGTAGATAGATGCAGTTGCAGTTGATATCATAACTGGTATTAAAACAATGAGTGTGTCGTGCTTTGCTGTGAGGCACTATCACAACATACTATGGGGGCCCTCTTACAGCCAAAGACCGCTTCTGGAAAGTGTGCCATTAGGATTTCAAAATGTCCTCTTGACATTGCATATTTCGGCTGTCTGTTCGGTAAATTTGAGTCAAAATGCTTCAACCTTCTGACACACACACACTCCTCATTGGGTTCTGAGGAGTGTGAGAACATGGAGAGGTGAAAGGTCAACAGGATAAGATGTGACTGAGTTTAGGAGATTTTCTTTAGATGTAGGCCTACCTTGTAGTGTGACTGTTTATTTGCTTTCTAAACAAACCAAACACCTGCTGTGGTCATCATTCTACATGAAACACACAAACTGCTCATAAATGGCATAATTCCTCTTTTACAATTTGTCATAGTCAATCTCAACTGGGTCAGGTTAGACATGTTTCCAACATGTTCACACTGTAGCCATTCTAACTTCTCCATTTGCAACGGATTCTTCCATTTTTCGGTTTGTATGTACTGTCTGAATGTGACCCCTATGAGTATATCCTGTCACTTGAACCAGGAAGTGATTGTCACAGAGCATCCTACCAAGACATCACTGCCATAGGTAAGCCTACTGTGCAGGTTATGCAGTCCCCAAGTTGAAGACCCACAACAGTCAGTTAAAGGGGAAGTTCGGTATTTTACAAGTTGTCGAATGGTTCGTCACACTGAAAAGGCCTTCTTTTTTTTAAACAACCATGGATTACGGTTTCCCCTGGTCCATAGACTACTTTCAGGGTGAGGAAGTTTCTTACATTAAATTGTAAAATACTGAACTTCCCTTTAATGAAAATGATAGGACGTTCCTATTGTATAGTGACGGAAAGTTGGTTTGTGCCACACCTGTGATGTTTGAACTGATGCTCACTATCCTGTTAATTTTGACCAAACATTTTACAGTTATGTTTACAAACCAACAGACCATGGAGAATGTGGTAACAGTAAAAAATCTGTCATAAAATATCTGTAAAACAGGGTGAGAATAGTCTTGTTTCCTTGGTTGGAAGGTGGAGTTTCCCCACTAAAAACCCTTTCTGTTGTGCCTTTACCCAGACTGCACTTATATTCTTCTCTCATCTCAGTTTGTGGTGCGAAATTGTACCCAGACATTTGTATCCACATTTTCCAATTCCTGGCTGGGATTTTTGGGGGGAGGGCAACCCTTGAGGGTCTTCCTCAAATCAATATTCATGTCCTCAATTTTTTTTCAACATTCACCTGTAGATATGAAGCAATACACCAAGTCTTCCACTACTTGGCCATTACCAGTGTCATGATCATTTAGGAGGTTTATCATGACTGAATCATCTGCATACTTAATGATGTGTCTCCGTTCCTGGTTGCTTCTTCAGTCATCTGTATTTAAATGGTAGAGGTGAAACAGCATAGCCCTGAGGTGCCCCTGTTAAGCTACACCTGTGAATGACTGATACTATAACTGTCTCTGGATCTTCTATTCTCTCTGAACGGTAGAAGTCAGGATGTCTAGAAGTCCTCATGTTCCTGGTCCTTTTCCTGGGCACTCTTTAGCTACTCGTGTTGTATCCAAATATGTCATTCTTGTTTGGTCGCTGTTAAGCTTTATTGCCTATTGAGCATGGTCATACATAACGTTATCCTGTGACATAAATTGGGTACTGATGAGATGATTACTGATATTGAACTCAAAATCAGTGCTTCACACTCTGCATGGCTATACCAAAAGATGTAGAGCTTCCGGTCCATGAGCGACAGTTGGCTTTTGATGCCTCCGGTTACTCAGTAAGTGAGGCTACTGCCCTCTGGTGGTCTCTGGCGCTCTCTGGTGGTCTCTGGCGCTCTCTGGTGGTCTCTGGTGGTCTCTGGCGTTCTCTGGTGGTCTCTGGCACTCTCTGGTGGTCTTTGGCTCTCGATGGTGGTCTCTGGCTCTCAATGGTGGCCTCTGGCGCTCTCTGGTGATCTCTGGCGCTCTCTGGTGGTCTCTGGCGCTCTCTGGTACTCTCTGGCGGTCTCTGGTGCTCTCTGGTACTCTCTGTCGGTCTCTGGTGCTCTCTGGTACTCTCTGGCGGTCTCTGCCGCTCTCTGGTGGTCTCTGGTGTCTGGCGGGCTCTGGCGCTCTCTGGTGGTCTCTGGCGCTCTCTGGTGGTGCACCTCCTGCATTAGCATTGACTCCCTCTGTCGCTGTCTTTCTCACAGATAGAGATTGGCACACTGGCCCCACCAGATTATAACTACCCTGGCCCTGGGGGCCCTGCATCACTAGAGGAGGAAGAGGAGGAGGAGTTGCCCCTAAGACCCCAGCTCATTCCCCAAGGCTCAGGGGGGTCTGGGGTACTCATGGGCCCCGACGCACAGGGAGGTCTGTATACACACATACACACACCCACAGCACATACACCGTGTCACCTCACACTATGAGCCCATACACACAGGGAGGTCTGTATACACACACCCACAGCACATCCACTCTGTCACCTCACACTATGAGCCCATACACACAGGGAGATGAAGGTATGTGTCCAGTACTGACAGTGATACATAACACACAACCTTCCCTCTTAACGCCTACCCATGCAAATCGACCCCTTTTTACAATCATCCTTCGTCATTTCCAAATGCATGAGTTCCATTTAACTGTCTGACATTAGTTAAATGTGTGGTACTCAACCATAAATCTCATTAACTTTTTGTAATGTCACCTAATCATCATTAGAAACATGACTCACTAGCCCTAAACGGAATCATGGTCCACTCTGCTCTAACCTGTCTCTTCTAACACCTAATCTTGTCTCTAACAAGAGGAGGAGCTGCGCCTGAGTCCCATTGACATTCTTCATATCTCCGGGGACTTCGGGGGTTCCACGGGTTCTGGAGGTTCCGGTGGCTCTGGGGTTTCCGGAGGTTCTGGGGGTTCCGGAGACCTTTTGGCTTCCGGTTCTGGGGACCTTTTGGCTTCTGGAGGCTCAGGGGGTTCCAGGGAAATTGGTTCAGCAGGTTCTGGGGATCTTGGTTCTGGGGGTTCCAGGGTCCTTGGTTCCGGAGACTCTGGGGGTTCCGGGGACCTTGGATCCGGAGGCTCTGTGGGTTCCGGGGACCTTGGATCCGGAGACTCTGTGGGTTCTGGGGACCTTGGATCCGGAGACTCTGTGGGTTCCGGGGACCTTGGATCCGGAGGCTCTGTGGACCTTGGTTCTGGAGGCTCTGGGGGTTCCGGGGATTTTGGTTCCCAGGGCTCTGTAGGTTCCGGCACCCTCCTAGGCTCAGGGGGTTCCGGGGACATATTGGTTTCCAGTACTGGGGCTTTCGGAGGTTCTGGAGGTTCCGGGGACTCAGGAATAATAATTATATCTGGAGGTCAGTACCTATACTTATACAGACTAGACTGTAGAAGTATACAGATAGTTGGTTGGGCCTATAGTGGCCTTGTGAACCTAGTACAGTTCCAAGCACTGATTGATACACTAAGACTATATGGGATTTCATTGCATTTCTAAATTTGCCTTTTCATTTAACTGCTTTGTGCTGGTTAAATGTGAATTGATAATGCTTTCTTGTGATTTGCTACTTGTCGTCATTGTAAACCCTGTGTCATTGCTTTGCCACTTACAGTATCATTGTCAGTGTAACCATCACTCATTGTCCTACCATTGTCATTGCATTACTTGCCATAAGTTCCTAATCATTGTTAACCTAACCCACTGTCAAACCATGTTTGAGAATGATTGATTGATTGGCTGATTGAATGATTGTTGATTGACAGTCCATCCCATCCCATGAGAAGCACTAACCTGTCTCCTAACACCTCCCCTTGGCGCTAACAAGAGGAGGAGCTGCCCCTCATTCCTGACACTACCCCCCAGGAGGCATCGGGTGCTTCTGGGGAGTCCGGGGCCTCTGGCACCTCAGGGGCCTCAGGGCCTGGGGGCTCCGACTCTGGTGGGTCAGAGGTCACATTAATCCCTGACCCTGAAGAAGGTCAGTACCACCAAATAAAGAAACAATAAGAAAACATATCTATGCTATCAACCCATTGTATCATATGTGTAAGGATAACAGAGGTAAAGGTCCCAAAAACTTTGAGCAGAAAGCATGCTCTGCTGCCATGTCCGTATTTGGACAAGAGAAGGTGACCAAATAATCTGGTCAAGAGATGCTTTTCAAAGGATTTGTGGTTGACAAGTATGAATAATCTCCAATTCCAGCTAAGAACACTGTTCCAATGTACCTACAGTTGAAGTCGGAAGTTTACATACACCTTAGCCAAATACAATTTAACTCAGTTTTTCACAATTCCTGACATTTAATCCTAGTAAAAATTCCCTGTTTTAGGTCAGTTAAGATCACCACTTTATTTTAAGAATGTGAAATGTGTCAGAATAATAGTAGAAATTTGATTTATTTATTTCTTTCATCACATTCCCAGTGGGTCAGAAGTTTACATACACACGATTAGCATTTGGTAGCATTGCCTTTAAATTGTTTAATTTGGGTCAAAAGTTTTGGGTAGCCTTCCACAAGCTTTCCACAATAGGTTGGATGAATTTTGGCCCATTCCTCCTGACAGACCTGGTGTAACTGAGTCAGGTTTGTCGGCCTCCTTGCTCACACACGCTTTTTCAGTTCTGCCCACACATTTTCTATAGGATTGAGGTCAGGGTTTTGTGATGGCCACTCCAATACCTTGACTTTGCTGTCCTTAAGCCATTTTGCCACAACTTTGGAAGTATGCTTGGGGTCATTGTCCATTTGGACGACCCATTTGCGACCAAGCTTTAACTTCCTGACTGATGTCTTCAGATGTTGCTTCAATATATCCACATAATTTTCCTTTCTCATGATGCCATCTATTTTGTGAAGTGCACCAGTCACTCCTTCAGCAAAGCACCCCCACAACATGATGCTGCCACCCCCGTGCTTCAAGGTTGGGATGGTGTTCATCGGCTTGCAAGCCTCCCTCTTTTTCCTCCAAACATAACGATGGTCATTATGGCCAAACAGTTCTATTTTTGTTTCATCAGACCAGAGGACATTTCTTCAAAAAGTATGATCTTTGTCCCCATGTGCAGTTGCAAACCGTAGTCTGGCTTTTTTATGGTGGTTTTGGAGCAGTGGCTTCTTCCTTGCTGAGCGGCCTTTCAGGTTATGTCGATATAGGACTCGTTTTACTGTGGATATAGATACTTTTGTACCTGTTTCCTCCAGCATCTTCACAAGGTCCTTTGCTGTTGTTCTGGGATTGATTTGCACTTTTCGCACCAAAGTGCGTTCATCTCTAGGAGACAGAAAGTGTCTCCTTCCTGAGCGGTAAGACAGCTGCGTGGTCCCATGGTGTTTATACTTGGGTACTATTGTTTGTACAGATGAACGTGGTACCTTCAGGCCTTTGGAGATTGCTTCCAAGGATGAACCAGACTTGTGGAGGTCTACAATTGTTTTTCTGAGGTCTTGGCTGATTTCTTTTGATTTTCCCATGATGTCAAGCAAAGAGGCACTGAGTTTGAAGGTAGGCCTTGAAATACATCCACAGGTACACCTCCAATTGACTCAAATGATGTCAACTAGCCTATCAGAAGCTTCTAAAGCCATGACATCATTTTCTTGAATTTTCCAAGCTGTTTAAAGGCACAGTCAACTTAGTGTATGTAAACTTCTGACCCACTGGCATTGAGATAGTGAAATAATCTGTCTGTAAATTAATGTTGGAAAAATGAATTGTGTCATGCACAAAGTAGATGTGTGGAGTGGTTGAAAAACGAGTTTTAATGACTCCAACCTTAGTGTATGTAAACCTCTGACTTAAACTGTATTTATATTAAACATATATCAACATAACATAATTTGATTAACTCTCAAAATCCATTCCCAAGATTCCATTTAACTATTACCTAATTTAATCAGTTAAATGTGTCCTAAACAACGACAACAACATAACTCCCTTGCTATTTGTGACTTCTCACCGTGGCAAACAGCCCTTGTTGTCGTGTCACTGTCTATGCTGTTTCCAACCTGTCTCTTTAATACCTCATCTCTATCTCTAACAAGAGGAGGAAGTGCTCCTGACTACTCCGAAAACCCCTGAGGAGTCTGGAGGTACAGTAGGCTCAGGGGGCTCTGGGTTGCCAGAGGTTGACTTGGACATCAAAGGTCAGTATCCAGCACAAACGCTAACTATTCAATCAAAACCTGTAACCAGGCTTCTGGGGTTATAGGGTCTATTCTACTTCACTATGCAGTATATGGGGTCTATCACATTCCCATATCGAAACATATTTTCTCATATCTTTACATGATGTGTCTCTTTCATTTCACCCCAGAAACCCTGGTTTTGATTGAATAGGGTTATTGAATCTTATATTTATGTGCATACTGTTAAAACTGATCACAAACTGGGTTTAAGCCATATGTATCTGTAATGTCCGTTACATGACTTATGTCTTGTCCTTACCTGTCACAAACACTATCATGTGTCTGTCTGTATCATGTGTTTACTATCAAGTTGCTCTACGATATGAGTCTGTAACATCTGTTATCGTCATCTTCACCTAACATCTGTGTTATAACCTGTCCCGAACACCATTAACACAATGTCTAACATTGGCAATGCACTACACCTCAACCATAGCACCTCAGCAACAACCATCTTAATGTGCCCACCATTGTCACATCAAGAGCTGCGTCCAATCCAAGACTTGACAACATTTCTTGATGCAAGAGGTAAAACAAACAAATCATATCAACACTGAGTACACGTCTCCACCATTCTACAAACCCATTGTTACTGCATCGAAGGCTGGTGGCCTAAACTTCATCACACAACCTCTCAGACCTATCAACTGTTCTCTCAAGTGTATCGCCTACCTCCATCTTACTTCCTTGTCCTGTCTGTCTGTCCCAGGTATGCCTACCTGCCTGCTGTGCACCTGTCTGGGTGGTTCTGTCTACTGTGATGATGTGAAGCTGACGAGCGTGCCGCCTCTCCCCAAAGAGACCACTCACTTCTACGCCCGCTACAACCACATCACCAAGATCAACAAGGGCGACTTTGCTCAGATGAGTAGGTGTCACATGTTAAAGGCACAGCCCGTGAGATTTCCTGCTGTTCAATGGCTGTTTCAATTAATGAAACCACGTGGAACAGTCTGAGTACTTTACCTTCTCTCTCTTGCAGACAAGCTGAAGAGGATCGACTTGACCGCCAACAAGATTGCATCCATCGCTAACGATGCGTTCTCCGGCCTGCCCGTGCTGGAGGAGCTGGTGCTCCGTGAGAACGGCGTGTCACAGCTGCCTGCCCTTCCGCCCGTGATGACCCTCATCGACGCCAGCCACAACAACATTGGCGCTACAGGCATCCACAAAGAGGCTTTCAAGGTATGTAGGTCTGACAAGGATTACAAACAATTGATTTGCTTTTTCCCAGCATTATCACATTTGATTCCCATACTGGACTAATCACCAAGCCCTTGATGAGTTGAATCAGGTGTTAGTGCTGGGATTAAACAAAAACAGGGATGTATTGAGAGACTGTCTGGCATAAATGACTCCACTCTAAATGTAAACAACGTGTTTTGTTTAGGACATGACGGGTCTGCTGTACCTGTACCTAACAGACAACCACATTGACCACATCCCTGTGCCCCTACCGGACAGCCTGCGCTCTCTGCACCTACAGGTATCTGCACTTCTGCCTCTTTACTGCCCCTATGTGGGTGATGTGGGAACTATAGGATAACCCCATACTGTACACCGGTGGTGACTAGAGGGATTTTTGCTCAACTGACCACTGTATCCCCTCTTTCTGCAAGCTGTTTCAAAACATTCTGGCCAATTCTCTGCCATTCAGTTATTAGGGCAAATTATTGTATATTTAAACTGTACTTTTCTCCAGCACTCTGGCAGACCGGTGCAGAATCTCAAACAAGCATTAGTTCGTCATGCATCGTTTTTTTAAGGCCCATAGATAAATAAAAATGTAACTAGGCAAGTCAGTTAAGAACAAATTCTTATTTACAATGACGGCCTAGGAACAGTGGGTTAACTGCTTTGTTCATAGGCAGAACGACAGATTTTTACCTTGTCAGCTCAGGAATTCGATCTTGCAACCTTTCGGTTACAAGGCCAACGCTCTAACCACTAGGTGGTGGTTAGAGCGCCATAATGAATGTGTTGTTTCGGAGTGTTTTCTTAGACTTCCAATGCCTTGTTTTCCAGCGCAACAACATTCAGATGATCCACGAGGACACGTTCTGCAACCTGAAAGATTTCAACTACATCAGGAACGCACTGGAGGACATTCGCCTGGACGGCAACCCCATTAACCTCAGCAGGACCCCACAGGCCTATGTATGTCTGCCCCGCGTCCCCATCGGAGCCCACATCTAACCACACACTGATCAATACACACGCATCTTCACACAGCTCAACTCATTGTCTACGAGACATATGTACATACCATACACACACACTTAGCTACTGAGACAGATCATAAAAGTTGTCCAGTCTCAGTTCAATTGCAATCTGCACATACAGTAAACACCGGAACACAGTATCTACCTATCTTGCCTAATTTAAGTCTGATGAGTTGTTGATCGCATACATAACACACAGTGAGCGAGATGGTGTGTATCTCTCATTCCTACACACACAAATACACACCACATAATTTTTTGTCAAAAGCCAAACTGTTCAGCAACTTGAAGCAAAAAAAAGAATGAAAATGTGACATTTTATTGATCCAACAATCAAACATTGTTTCATGTCTGTTCACGACTGGCAATGACAACCTGTAATATTGTTTAAATATGTTTTTGTAAAGGAAAAAAATTATATTACAGAAATCTAACACTATTTAAAAAAACTATTATACTAGCATTAACTAATTGAAGCTTACTGGAATGCTAAATTGAATATCAATGCAATAAAAGAAGCAATTAAACAAGCATTTGTTGTAAAGTCTGTACTGTAATATAAAAATATATTCTGAAGTCACTTTTTTACATGAACTGCAATATTTGGCATATTACATTTCAAAGTTACTGTTATGACCACAATAGCCTACATCAATAAAGATCAAGACTATTGTATGACTGGGGAGGGGGGGTCTGTTGGGTGTGGATGGGGTTAACAAGAAGAAACAGCCTGCTATTGTGTGCTTTGTATGGAAATACCACAATTGAATAAAGTTGTTTTGATGACCTCAATGGCTAAACATTTTAATTGAGAATTGACCGGTAAGGTGTGTAACTGCAAACTGGTTTTGAAATGAACTGACTGAGTACAACTGTTTAGGCAGTTAATGTTCAAATACTTCGAGCCCAGATAACAATAGGCATACAGGCATCTCTGAACAGCAATACAAAAAGGATTTGTCATTATACTTTATACATTCATAGAAAATAAAACCAATACAAATGATATCCAATTACTTTCCAATTGAATAGTCTAGTCTATTGTAAACAAACGTGTAATTGTTCTTCACATACGTTCAACCAACTTTTCAAACATCTTGAGGAATCTCTCGGTTCTTTCCAACGACCCAACGACCCTCTGTCCTCCTGTTTTACAGCTTTGTCCTTCCGCACCGTTCTCCTCCGCTGCTCTACCCTCCGCCAGTAGAACTCTGTCTCTGTCCACAGCCAGCCTATCCCTGGCTACCTGCGCTTTCTCCTTCTCTATCAGCCCCCTCTCCCTCTCCACCGCTGCCTTCTCCCTCTCCAGTTGGGCACGCTCCCGGTCCAGGTTGGCCATCTCTCGTTCCAGCCCTGCTTGCTCTCTCTCCAACGCCATCCGCTCTCTCCCCATCACCTCTCGCTCGCCCTCCAATGCCGCCCGTTCGGTCTCCAGCGTCGCCCTCTCGGTGTCCATCTCATCCAGGTCGCAGTGCATCCCCATCACCCCTATTCCGCCCATCATGGATCTCTTCCTGGGCCGGGCGTCTGGGAGAAAATCACTGTCGCTAGTGCCCGGGGGGAGTGGGCCGATGATGGGGGCTGAGCCTGCCAGACGCCCCTCCATTGCGTCACTCATCAGATCATACCAACGCCAACTGTGGGGGAACACCTGCACCCCTGGGGGAGGGTACTTCAGCTCCTGTCCCCAAAAGGATAAACAGTATTAGTAGGTAGTCAGATAATGAAGGTTTTGTCTCTAGGGCAGGGTTATTAAGAACTTTACAAGGATGCCAATTAAAGGGTCAAATTCAGAGGTTTCCATCCTGAGGTACACAACATGGCCAAAAGTATGTGGACACCCCTTCAAATTAGCGGATTCTTCCATTTCAGCAATACCTGTTGCTGACGTGTATAAAATCAAGCACACAGCCATGCAATCTCCAAAGACAAACATTGGCAGTAGAATGGCCTTACTTAAGAGCTCAGCGACTTTCAACGTGGCACCGTCATAAGATGCAACCTTTCCAACAAGTCAGTTTGTCAAATTTCTGCCCTAGTCAACTGTAAGTGCTGCTACAGTGAAGTGGAAACAGCTAGGCGCAACAACGGCTCAGCCGCAAAGTGGTAGACCACACAAGCTCACAGAACAGGACCATCGAGTGCTGAAACACATATCAAGTAAAAATCGCCTATCCTCAGTTGTGACACTCACTACAGAGTTCCAAAATGCCTCTGGAAGCAATGTCAGCACAAGAACTGTTTGTCGGGAGTTTCATGAAATGGGTTTCCATGGCCAAGCAACCGCACACAAGCCTAAGATCACCATGCGCAATGTCAAACGTCAGCTGTAGTTGTGTAAAGCTCGCAGCCATTGGACTCTGGAGCAGTGGAAATACGTTCTCTGGAGAGATTAATCCCGCTTCACCATCTGGCAGGAAGACGGACGGAGAACGCATCCTGCCCCAATGCATAGTTCCAACTGTAAAGTTCGGTGGAGCAGGAATAATGGTCTGGGGCTGTTTTTTATGGTTCGGGCTTGCCCTCTTAGTTCCAGTGAAGGGAAATCTTAACACTACAGCATACAATGACATTCTAGACGATTCTGTGCTTCCAGGTCTGTGGCCCTTTCCTGTTTCAGAATGACAATGCGCCCATGCACAAAGCAAGGTCCATACAGAAATGGTTTGTTGAGATCAGTGTGGAAGAACTTGACTGGCCTGCACAGAGCCCTAACCTCAACCCCATCAAACACCTTTGGGATGAATTTGAATATAGACTGCGAGCCAGGCCTAATCGGCCAACATCTGTGCCCGACCTCACTAATGATCTTGTGGCTGAATGGAAGTAAGTCCCCACAGCAATGTTCCAACATCTAGTGAAGAGTTTTCCCAGAAGAGTGGAGGCTGTTATAGCAGCAAAGGGGGGGACCAACTCCATATTAATGCCCATGATTTTGGAATGAGATGTTCGACAAGCAGGTGTCCACTTACTTTTGGATATGTAGTGTATGTAGGATGCAATTGCTACCTTGTATCGTTTCTTCAGATTTTCCCATTTTTTCATTGCCTGACTGGCAGTCATCTTCCCCTGCAAGCCCATGTGTTTGAGGATGGCCCTGCAACAAAAAGGTATACAATGATCATTTCGATTTCAAAACATACACATTGACTCGTCTCAATGACAGGTAAAATGAAAAAACGTATCTAACAAAACGTGTACTGGGTGGGATCTCGGGTAAGTATCTGAACTCACCTCCAGGCCAGTCGAGAGGCATTTCTCCTCCCCGTAAACATGTAGCGATTTGATACGCGCAATTTCACAAAGTCCATTGTTTCATATTCAGACACTGAAATAAATAAATATGTTTTAAATCACTACATACACAATGTAATAAATAGCATTCATATTTTGACGAATAGGACAAAGGTGGATCGCGCCGTCTGATGCCTACGGCACGCATCTGCTCGAACAAGTATTCGAGACAAGGCGCCATGATGTCCCCTTTGTAGGTAGCTAGCTTGCTTGCTAACTAGCTCGGAGTTCCTTACTTCATTTGTAGTCCGAAATAAACATATACAGGATAAATTGACTACTTACATTTGTATGTGTATTCTGAATTCACTTTCTTTTTACTTTTCTTTTTTGCATTATTAGAGTATAGCGGTAGCGTGTGTTCGATGTTTTCCATTGTAGCATCCATGTTAGCTAGCACTGCGAAGGGACCACAAAGGAGTGCACTTCGTCTCTTCCGCCCTTCGTCTCTTCTTCTTCGTGTTGGTTTCCGGCCGCAGACTAGTCGCATCTAGGCATGTTGCTTCCACCCACAGTTCAGACTGCGCACACGCACCACATACTACCATTCCTCACCTCACATTAGCAAGTGCCCCTGCCTACATCAGAACGTTTTATTACTAAAGCTGTAAGATATGCAGCGGGTCTAGCTAGCTGCTCAGGTACATATTTAGGACGAATTTTGTGTTATACACATATCAAATCAAACTGTATTTGTCACATGCGCCGAATACAACAAGTGTAGACCTTACCGTGAAATGCTTACTTACAAGCCCTTAACCAACAGTGCAGTTCAAGAAGAAAATATTTACCAAATAAACTAAAGTAAAAAAGAATCAAAAGTAACACAATAACATAACAATAACGAGGCTACACTGACTCGGTACAGGGGGTACCGAGTCAGTGTGCAGGGGTACAGGTTAGAGGTAATTTGAACATGAAGGTAGGGGTGAAGTGACTATGCATAGATAATAAACAGCTAGTAGCAGCAGTGTATGGCTTGGGGGTAGATGCTGTTAAAACTTTTTGGGATCGGTGTCCCTTCCACGGGACAGTTGAGCTAACGTAGGCTAATGCGATAAGCATGAGGTTGTAAGTGTAACAGTGTAGGTTCCGTCCCTCTTTTTGCCCCAACCCGGGCTCGAACCAGGGACCCTTGCACACATCAACAACTGACACCCCATGAAGCATCGTTACCCATCGCGCCACAAAAGCCGCGGCCCTTGCAACGCAAGTGGAAACCCTACTTCAAGTCTCAGAGCGAGTGACGTCACCAATTGAAATGCTATTAGCGTGCACCACGGCTAACTAACTAGCCATTTCACATCGGTTACACTCACCCCCCTTTTGACCTCCTCCTTTTCCGCAGCAACCAATGATCCGGGTCACGGCACCAATGTAACAGTGTAGGTTCCGTCCCTCTCTTTGCCCCAACCCGGGCTCGAACCAGGGACCCTTGCACACATCAACAACTGACACCCCACGAAGCATCATTACCCATCGCGCCACAAAAGCCGCGCCTCTTGCAATGCAAGGGGAAACCCTACTTCAAGTCTCAGAGCGAGTGACGTCACCGATTGAAATGCTATTAGCGCGCACCACGGCTAACTAACTAGCCATTTCACATCGGTTACATAAGTAACAAGAACATTTCCCAGGACATAGACATATCTGATAATGGCAGAAAGCTGAAATTCTTGTTAATCTAACTGCACTGTCCAATTTACAGTGGCTATTACAGTGAAAAAATACCATGCTATTGTTTGAGGAGAATGCACAATTTTAAAATAAAAAGTTATTAATAAACAAATTACGCATATTTGGGCAGTCTTGATACACAATTTTGAACAGAAATGCAATGGTTCATTAGATCAGTCAAAGATTTTGCACATACACTGCCGCCATCTAGTGGCCAAAATGTATATTGCACCTGGGCTGTAATAATACATTATGGCCTCTCTCTTGCATTTCAAGTGATGGTACAAAAAAGTATTAGTTTTTTGCTTTATATTATCTTTTACCAGATCTATTGTGTTATATTCTCCTACATTCCTTTCACATTTCCACAAACTTCAAAGTGTTTCCTTTCAAATGGTACCAAGAATAGGCATATCCTTGCTTCAGGGCCTGAGCTACAGGCAGTTAGATTTGGGTATTTCATTTTAGGTGAAAATTGGGGGGGGGAAGGGGCGGATCCTTTAAGCTTTCCTGAATAACTGAGCCTGCCGGAGCATGTGTGGCCACATTTTAATTGGATGACTTGGGAGAAGGATGATCTGCAACAGACAGCCCATCTCAGTATATTCCCATGTAGCTCATCTGGTGGGTTTGATTGACACGGGGTACCAGTACGAAAAAAATAATTAAAATGTATGCACTCACTACTATGAGTCGCTCTGGATAAGAGTGTCTGCTAAATAATGAAAATGAGTATCAGAAGTAAAAATACAGTCAGTCTGGCCTTCTACCATGCCTTTCTACACCTTATATAACTGACGAGAGTAGACTCAAAACTGATCTTAATGGAATGAAACATTCATAATCACAGGGCTTTTGAGCCATTATTCAAATGGCATTTCACTGCAGACTAGAGTATAATGTTGTACTCACTTGAAAACAATAATGCAATGATTTATTGCATTAAGGTGTCGTAGGCTAGTCTAGGTAGGATAATTGTATTGTCACTAAACAAGATCAATAGGGGAGCATTTTGAGCTGTGCGTCTCAGGTCTTCACTGTTCTTTCATGCGCAATGATGCACCTGGCCTCTCCGCATCAGCTACACCTATTTGTTCTCGTGGATTCCTATTGAAAATTAATGCTGCTTTTAATGCTTTTTATGTGTGGTATGATTGCTAGTTAGCCTATTGCAGATTTGGATAAACGATCCACCTACCACTATTGTCACTATGAATGGTGGATCAAGGGCAGGATAGACAGACTGGTAGAATATATTGACCTGTGGTATAGTTAAGAAATAAGGCCTGAAGGGGTGTGGTATATGGCCAATATACCAGGGCTAAGGGCTGTTCTTATGCACGACTGTTCTTGTGCACTACGCAATGCTGAGTGCCTCGAAACAGCACTTAGTCGTGGTATATGGGCCATATACCACAAACCCCTGAGGTGCCTTATTGCTATTATAAACTGATTACCAACGTAATTAGAGGAGTATAAAGTTATGTTTTGTCATACCTATGGTATATGGTCTGATATATAACTTCTTTCAGCCATTCAGCATTCAGGGCTTGAACCACCCAGTTTATATTTAAGCAATAAGGCCCGAGGGGGTGTGGTACAGTATATGGCCAATGTCTAAGGGCTCCCGTTGTGGGGTCTGAGACGCCGACGGCTCCCACCATTAGCTCTGACAAATTGAAAAACCTAGTCATTGGCGACTCCATTACCCGCAGTATTAGACTTAAAACTAATCATCCAGCGATCATACACTGTTTACCAGGGGGCAGGGCTACCGACGTTAAGGCTAATCTAAAGACGGTGCTGGCTAAAGCTAAAACTGGCGAGTGTAGATAGTATAGAGATATTGTTATCCACGTCGGCACCAATGATGTTAGGATGAAACAGTCAGAGGTCACCAAGCGCAACATAGCTTCAGCGTGTAAATCAGCTAGAAAGATGTGTCGGCATCGATTAATTGTCTCTGGCCCCCTCCCAGTTAGGGGGAGTGATGAGCTCTACAGCAAAGTCTCACAACTCAATCGCTGGTTGAAAACTGTGTTCTGCCCCTCCCAAAAGATAGAATTTGTAGATAATTGGCCCTCTTTCTGGGACTCACCCACAAACAGGACCAAGCCTGGCCTGTTGAGGAGTGACGGACTCCATCCTAGCTGGAGGGGTGCTCTCATCTTATCTACAAACATAGACAGGGATGCCACTAGCACAGTCAGCGTAGTCAGCTCAGCTTTCCCCATTGAGACCGTGTCTGTGCGTCGATCTAGGTTGGGCAAAATTAAAAATGGCGGTGTTCGCTTTAGCAATCTCACTAGTATAAAGACCTCCTCCATTCCTGCCATTATTGAAAGAGATTGTGATACCTCACATCTCAAAATTGGGTTACTTAATGTCACTTCCAAGGCGGTTATAGTCAATGAACTAATCACTGATCATAATCTTGATGTGATTGGCCTGACTGAAGCATGGCTTAAGCCTGATGAATTTACTGTGTTAAATGAGGCCTCACCCCCTGGTTACACTAGTGACCATACCCCCCGTGCATCCGGCAAAGGCGGAGGTGTTGCTAACATTTACGATAGCAAATTTCAATTTACAAAAAAAAAAAAAAATAACGTTTTCGTCTTTTGAGCTTCTAGTCATGAAATCTATGCAGCCTACTCACTCACTTTTTATAGCTACTGTTTACAGGCCTCCTGGGCCATATGCAGTGTTCCTCACTGAGTTCCCTGAATTCCTATCGGATCTTGTAGTCATAGCAGATAATATTTTAATTTTGGTGACTTTAACATTCACATGGAAAAGTCCACAGACCCACTCCAAAAGGCTTTCGGAGCCATCATCGACTCAGTGAGTTTTGTCCAACATGTCTCTGGACCTACTCACTGCCACAGTCATACTCTGGACCTAGTTTTGTCCCATGGAATAAATGTTGTGGATCTTAATGTTTTTCCTCATAATCCTGGATTATCGGACCACCATTTTATTGCGTTTGCAACAAATAATCTGCTCAGACCCCAACCAAGGAGCATTAAAAGTCGTGCTATAAATTCTCAGACAACCCAAAGATTCCTTGATGCCCTTCCAGACTCCCTCTGCCTACCCAAGGACGCCAGAGGACAAAAATCAGTTAACCACCTAACCGAGGAACTCAATTTAACCTTGCGCAATACCCTAGATGCAGTTGCACCCCTAAAAATGAAAAACATCTGTCATAAGAAACTAGCTCCCTGGTATACAGAAAATACACGAGCTCTGAAGCAAGCTTCCAGAAAATTGGAACGGAAATTGCGCCACACCAAACTGGAAGTCTTCCGACTAGCTTGGAAAGACAGTACCGTGCAGTATCGAAGAGCCCTCACTGCTGCTCGATCATCCTATTTTTCCAACTTAATTGAGGAAAATAAGAACAATCCGAAATTTATTTTTGATACTGTCGCAAAGCTAACTAAAAAGCAGCATTCGCAAATGGAGGATGGCTTTCACTTCAGCAGTAATACATTTATGAACTTCTTTGAGGAAAAGATCATGATCATTAGAAAGCAAATTACAGACTCCTCTTAAAATCTGGGTATTCCTCCAAAGCTCCATTGTCCTGAGTCTGCACAACTCTGCCAGGACCTAGGATCAAGGGAGATACTAAAGTGTTTTAGTACTATATCTCTTGACACAATGATGAAAATAATCATGGCCTCCAAACCCTCAAGCTGCATACTGGACCCTATTCCAACTAAACTACTGAAAGAGCTGCTTCCTGTGCTTGGCCCTCCTATGTTGAACATAATAAACGGCTCTCTATCCATCGGATGTGTACCAAGCTCACTAAAAGTGGCAGTAATAAAGCCTCTCTTGAAAAAGCCGAATCTTGACCCAGAAATTATAAAAAACTATCGGCCTATATCTAATCTTCCATTCCTCTCAAAAATGTTAGAAAAAGCTGTTGCACAGCAACTCACTGCCTTCCTGAAGACAAACAATGTATACGAAACGCTTCAGTCTGGTTTTAGACCCCATCATAGCACTGAGACTGCACTTGTGAAGGTGGTAAATGACCTTTTAATGACGTCAGACCGAGGCTCTGCATCTGACCTCGTGCTCCTAGATCTTAGTGCTGCTTTTGATACCATCGATCACCACATTCTTTTGGAGAGATTGGAAACCCAAATTGGTCTACATGGACAAGTTCTGGCCTGGTTTAGATCTTATCTGTCGGAAAGATATCAGTTTGTCTCTGTGAATGGTTTGTCCTCTGACAAATCAATTGTACATTTCGGTGTTCCTCAAGGTTCCGTTTTAGGACCACTATTGTTTTCACTATATATTTTACCTCTTGGGGATGTCATTCGAAAACATCATGTTAAATTTCACTGCTATGCGGACGACACACACTTGTACATTTCAATGAAACATGGTGAAGCCCCAAAATTGCCCTCGCTAGAAGCCTGTGTTTCAGACATAAAGAAGTGGATGGCTGCAAACTTTCTACTTTTAAACTCGGACAAAACAGAGATGCTTGTTCTAGGTCCCAAGAAAGAAAGAGATCTTCTGTTGAATCTGACAATTAATCTGGATGGTTGTACAGTCGTCTCAAATAAAACTGTGAAGGACCTCGGCATTACTCTGGACCCTGATCTCTCTTTTGAAGAACATATCAGGACTGTTTCAAGGACAGCTTTTTACCATCGACGTAACATTGCAAAAATCAGAAACTTTCTGTCCAAAAATGACGCAGAAAAATTAATCCATGCTTTTGTTACTTCTAGGCTGGACTACTGCAATGCTCTACTTTCCGGCTACCCGGATAAAGCACTAAATAAACTTCAGTTAGTGCTAAATACGGCTGCTAGAATCCTGACTAGAACCAAAAAATTTGATCATATTACACCAGTGCTAGCCTCCCTACACTGGCTTCCTGTTAAGGCAAGGGCTGATTTCAAGGTTTTACTGCTAACCTACAAAGCATTACATGGGCTTGCTCCTACCTATCTTTCCGATTTGGTCCTGCCGTACATACCTACACGTACGCTACGGTCACAAGACGCAGGCCTCCTAATTGTCCCTAGAATTTCTAAGCAAACGGCTGGAGGTAGGGCTTTCTCCTATAGAGCTCCATTTTTATGGAATAGTCTGCCTACCCATGTGAGAGACGCAGACTCAGTCTCAACCTTTAAGTCTTTACTGAAGACTTATCTCTTCAGTAGGTCCTATGATTAAGTATAGTCTGGCCCAGGAGTGTGAAGGTGAACGGAAAGGCTGGAGCAACGAACCGCCCTTGCTGTCTCTGCCTTGCCGGTTCCCCTCTCTCCACTGGGATTCTCTGCCTCTAACCCTATTACAGGGGCTTAGTCACTGGCGTACTGGTGTTCTTCCATGCCGTCCATAGGAGGGGTGCGTCACTTGAGTGGGCTGAGTCACTGACGTGGTCTTCCTGTCTGGGTTGGCGCCCCCCCCTTGGGTTGTGCCGTGGCGGAGATCTTTGTGGGCTATACTCGGCCTTGTCTTAGGACGGTAAGTTGGTGGTTGGAGACATCCCTCTAGTGGTGTGGGGGCTAGGGTCAGTCTGTTACATCTGGAGTATTTCTCTTGTCTTATCCGGTGTCCTGTGTGAATTTAAATATGCTCTCTCTAATTCTCTCTTTCTCTCTTTCTTTCTTTCTCTCGGAGGACCTGAGCCCTAGGACCATGCCTCAGGACTACCTGGCATGATGACTCCTTGCTGTCCCCAGTCCACCTGGCCGTGCTGCTGCTCCAGTTTCAACTGTTCTGCCTGCGGCTATGGAACCCTGACCTGTTCACCGGACGTGCTTGTTGTACCCTCGACAACTACTATGATTATTATTATTTGACCATGCTGGTCATTTATGAACATTTTAACATCTTGACCATGTTCTGTTATAATATCCACCCGGCACAGCCAGAAGAGGACTGGCCACCCCTCATAGCCTGGTTCCTCTCTAGGTTTCTTCCTAGGTTTTTGGCCTTTCTAGGGAGTTTTTCCTAGGGAGTTTTTCCTAGCCACCGTGCTTCTTTCACATGCATTGCTTGTTGTTTGGGGGTTTAGGCTGGGTTTCTGTACAGCACTTTGAGATATCAGCTGATGTACGAAGGGCTATATAAATAAATTTGATTTGATTTGATTTGTTCTCATGCACAATGTAACAAGGAGTGCCTGGATACAGCCCTTAGCCGTGGTGTATTGGCCATATACCATAAACCCCCAAGGTGCCTTATTGCTATTATAAACTGGTTACTAACATCATTAGAAGAGTAAAAAGTAATGTTTTGTCATACTGTACCTGTGGTACATTGTCTGATATACCATAGCTTTCAGCCAATCAGCATTCAGGGCTCGAATCACCCAGTTCATAATTAAGCAATAATGCATGAGGGGGTGTGGTATATGGCCAATATACCACGGCTAAGGGCTGTTCAAATGCACGACGCAAGCGGAGTGCCTGGACACAGCCCTTAGCTGTGGTATATTGGCCATATACCACAACCCCCAAGGGCCCTTATTGCTATTATTAACTTGTTACCAACCTAATTAGTGCAGGGAAAACAAATGTTTTGTCATACCCATGGTATACGGTCTGATATGTCAGCCAATCAGCATTCAAACCACCCAGTTTATAAATAAACTTAGTGCAAGGAAAAGGCAGGCATAAGGGAAGTACCATAACACATTGATTATAGGGGAGGCGAATGCAAGCAGATGGGGACATTTGGATAGGATGGAAGAATTATATCGTAAACAAACGCAAGAGAGTCAATGTAAACCTAGGGGAAAAAAACACACTACCATCCCCTGTGCCCAATAAAAAAAAAAAACACACACACAACCCTCCCCAAAGCAAAATAAAAAAGTTTGTCAAACCCTGCTCCGTAAATTTCGATCTGTCCCTAATATAAAACGATTGAGCAAACTTCACTGGGAAACGAAAGCTATTACTATTCTCACCATGGCGTCCAGCAGCGTAAATGGTAAGACGCATTACATTCGAACTGATTAGATTATTTCCTTACAATGTTTTATTTTATTATATCCCCTTCCCTTGTAATATTTATGTTTCATATCAAGCGGTATGATGCGTGAATTGTTGTTGTTTCTTGTCGGACAGACGGCTTTGATTCAAAAGGTCCTAGCCAACTTGACTACACGTTAAAGTTAATTTAGGTGTTTTATATAAAATTCACATTTCAATGTTTACTTTGTTCTCAGGTATAGTCGTTATGGTAAAGTTACTATAATAGTAGGATTTTGTTTCTATGAAATTATAACATGCTTTCACTTTCATTTCTTTAATTCATAACAATGTCCTATAATGCTCAGACGGGTAGACTAAAAACAAGAAAGCCATGCCTATACACAGCTACACTACATGACCAAAAGTATGTGGACATCTGCTCGTTGTACATCTCATTTCAAAATCATGGGTATTAATATGGATTTGGTCCCCCCTTTGCTGCTATAACAGCCTCAACTCTTCTGGGAAGGCTTTCCACTAGATGTTGAAACATTGCTGCGGGGACTTGCTTCCATTCAGCCACAAGAGCATTTGTAAGGTCTGGCAACTGATGTTGGGCGATTAGGCCTGGCTCGCAGTCGGCGTTCCAATTCATCCCAAAGGTGTTTGATGGGATTGAGGTCAGGGCTTTGTGCAGGCCAGTCAAGTTCTTCCACACCGATCTCAACAAACCATTTCTGTATGGACCTCACTTTGTGTATGGGGGCATTATCATGCTGAAACAGGAAAGGGTCTTCCCCATTGCCACAAAGTTGGATGCACAGAATTGTCTAGAATGGCATTGTATGCTGTAGTGTTAAGATTTTCCTTCACTGGAACTAAGGGGTTTAACCCAAATCATGAAAAACAGCCCCAGACCATTATTCCTCTTCCACCAAACTTTACAGTTGGCACTATGCATTGGGGCAGGTAGCGTTCTCCTGGCATCCGCCAAACCCAGTCGGACTGCCAGACGGTGAAGCGTGATTCATCACTCCAGAGAATGCATTTCCACTGCTCCAGAGTCCAATGGCGGCGAGCTTTACACCACTGTCATTGCGCATGGTGATCTTAGGCTTGTGTACGGCTGCTCGGCCATGGAAACCCATTTAATGAAGCTCCTGATGAACAGTTCTTGTGCTGATGTTGCTTCCGGAGGCAGTTTGGAACTCGGTAGTGAGTGCTGCAACCGAGGACAGACAATTTTTACCCACTTCAGCAGTCGGCGGTCCCGTTCTGTTGTTGCTCCTAGATGTTTCCACTTCACAATAGCAGCACTTTCAGTTGACCAGGGAAGAAATTTGACGAACTGACTTGTTGGAAAGGTGGCATCCTATGACGGTGCCACGTTGAAAGTCACAGGTCTTCAGTAAGGCCATTCTACTACCAATGCTTGTCTATGGAGATTGTATGGCTGTGTGCTTGATGTCATACACCTGTCAGCAATGGGTGTGGCTGAAATAGCCGAATCCACTAATTTGAAGGGGTGGCCACATACTTTTGTATGTATAGTGTAAATCAAAATCCTTCTTGCCAATTTAACCAGGTCCATATTGCTGTTATCAATTGTGGGAAACACATTTAACACTGCATTCGGTCTAAACCTCATAATAAGCAGGAGGACAGCATTATACACTGTAAACCCGGATAAGTTCTGGCTTCTCAAACATTGAGGGGGAAAAAATGAAGTTAAGATACTTAAATAGTACTGCTCACTTCAGCTATCTTCATATGAGTAAAATAAATGCAGTTTCTTTTGAGTAAGGTATACTTAAATTTAAGCCCCCAGTGTGCCTTTCAATTGTAGAGTTACCGCCCATGACTGTATTTGTTAATGAGAGACATAGTTGTTGAATTTGTTCGTTTTCAGTCCTGTGGCCTTCACCATGTGAGTTCCTAGGCGAGGATCATTATAATTGAGCCATGACATACAGTATACCTTAACATAAGGCCTTAAACCGTGGCCTGAAACTCATGGTTTACAGGCCACAACAGGCCTGTAAGTAGGGTTGCAAAATGTATCGTTTAAAGTAATTATCAAAACCAGAGAAATAGTTTCAAACAAAACTATGCTCATCCATATCAAATGCTTTAAAAATATTTATTAAGACACTATAGTCTATGACATCTAAGACCAAACAAATATTACAAATGTGTCTCCCTCATGATTCCCATGTCCAGCCATACTTTGGGTCTCAGTGTGTGTCCCTAAACATCATTTAGTCTCAACTGCAGCATTCAAATTGTGGTCATCGTGTGTCTGTGAATCACAACATTAAAAACGTGAGTAATCACAGCATTTCCACAAATTAAGCCATACACAACATTATAGTTTACACTAGGTCTACTGTGTGGGAATGGTGAAAAAATCTTAGCCCAGCTGTAGGTCCATCTGAGTGTGTGGTCACTTAGGGTGGCACATCAACCAGTTCTGGGACCATTGGAGACTTGGGCTGCTTGCTCTCAAAGTGCTATAAAAGGTCATGTACAAATTGGAGGACATAAAAATCTGTGGCTTAGATGGAATTCAAAGTTGACAAATGATAAACTGAGCAATACGATACAACAAACTACTACACATGAAAAACTGTACCACACAGGCCAGGTCCCGGTTAGAACCTTCGTGGGAGCATCGTTAAATCTCCGAGCTGTTTCCCAAAACCATTTTTACTGAAGTTGCACTTAAAAACGCTTGTTACTTACCAAATGCCTCAGACCACTCGTAACACAGCTTAGTGCTTCGTTAGAGGTGTTTTTCCCTACCGTATCACTTCATACACAGAAGATCTCTGCTAAACATAGAATCAAGATACTTCTCTGTCTATGACTTCAGATAACTTCAGAACTAAGTTGAATACAAATACAGAGTTGCCAATGTCTTTACAATTGTTACAAACAAGTGAAGGATACAAATATGCTTCACATGAAAACTGAGATGACTGCATTAAAAGATAAATAGTCTAGTGTAGGGATGTTTAGTTTGTGAATGATTCATTATTTTTGAACAACTCTTTACTGACTCGAGAGTCATGATATGTTTTGAGTGAGTCGTTCGTTTGACCTGCTATTGCTGGCCTCAATGAGTTCTACAGCAGGAGTAATTGCAGATCGCTATTAGGGGCGTTTTCTGATGTCAAGTTACACCCATTGATGCTCGCCATTGAATCAAATTTGTCACATGCGCCAAATACAACAGGTGTAGACCTTACCGTGAAATGCGTACTTCCAAGCCCTTAACCAACAATGCCGTTCAAGAAATAGAGTTAAGAAAATATTGACTTAAATAAGTAACACAATGCAATTACATAACAATAACGAGACTATATACAGGGAGTATCGGTACAAAGTCATTGTGCGGGGATACAGGTTAGTCGAGGTAATTTGTACATGTAGGAAGGGGTAAAGTGACTGTGCATAGATAATAAACAGCGAGTAGCAGCAGTGTAAAAACAAGAGGGGGCGGGGTAGGTAACACCAATGGGCATTACCTGATATCAAGGAACGACCACATCAAGAAAAGCCCTGAATTGCATCTGCAATTACACCATATTGGGGTCAGCGGCTCCAGAGACGTGCTCCGACCACAAACTGTCTGTCATATGCTGTTGTCATGAACCGGCTCGAAGTTCATAACAAAAAGGAGACAACGTGGAGATAAGGAATAACAAAATATATTTATTAACTGAAGTAAATACAATTAACAATGGTGTGTGTAGTCAGTAATCAGTAGTGTAAGTGAGTGGTTGCGTGCATAAATGTGATAATGAGGGGTGTAGAAAGGTGCCAAAGCAAACAAACGGCCACAAAAATGCCACAACCAAAATCTATAAGTGTGTCTGCATGGAGAGAGTCTCTTCAATGAATGGGGAAAGATGTATATTTATCCCGGGACACACAGGTGTCCCATGTCGCTGACGACCCTCCCAGCTCCACCCACCGACATCCTAATAAGGAAAACAAGAGCAAAGAAAAAGAATATGGCAGACAGAGTGTGGGAGGGTCATCCCGCCCCCCCCCCCCCCCATAACACCGGGGACCAAGAAGGACCCCGGAACACCATACCAGTCACAAACAAAATACTGCCCTGGATCCTAGTAAATGACCTAGCCTGTGTCCCAAATAAACCCAGCCTGCTTACCAAATTCATAAGGGGCTACGTGTTCACACTTCCACTTGCCCCAGCCAACCTCGTCCTCCCCAGACCTTAGCAACCTTAGCGCACAGGAAGTAACCTTTAAAAGGAAAGACAAAAACGAGACCAGAAGGGAACAGACAGGAGCGACAGAACAGGACAATACCAAACAAAATAAACAACGGTCAGTCACATAGACATTCAGGAACAGGGTGCATGAGAGAGCGCGTCAGCAACAAGCTCCAACAAAAATAAAGTCTCAGGGTCCTTCTCATTACATTTTGGCAACATACGTAAGTTTCCAATAATATCAAATGTGTCCGGTAGAGGTCGACCGATTAATCGGAATGGCCAGATTAATTAGGGTCGATTTCAAGTTTTCATAACAATCAATAATTGGCATTTTTGGACTCCGATTGTGGCCGATTACATTGCACTCCACGAGGAGACTGCGTGGCAGGCTGAATACCTGTTACAGGAGTGCAGCAAGAAGCCAAGTTAAGTTGCTAGCTAGCATTAAACTTATCTTATAAAAAACAATCAATCTTAACAATCACTAGTTGACGGTATTACTAGTTTATCTAGCTTGTCCTGCGTTGCATATAATCGATGCGGTGTCTGTTAATTTCTCATCGAATCACAGCCTACTTCGCCAAACGGGTGATGATTTAACAAGCGCATTTGTGAAAAAAGCACTGTCGTTGCACCAATGTGTACCTAACCATAAACATCAATGCCTTTCTTTAAAATCAATACACAAGTATATATTTTTAAACCTGCATATTTAGTTAATATTGCCTGCTAACATGAATTTCTTTTAACTAGGGAAATTGTGTCACTTCTCTTGCGTTCCGTGCAAGCAGTCAGGGTATATGCCAGTTTGGGCCACCTGGCTCATTGCGAACTGTGTGAAGACAATTTATTCCTAACAAAGACCGTAATTAATTTGCCAGAATTGTACATAATTATGACATAGCATTGAAGGTTGTGCAATGTAACAGCAATATTTAGACTTAGGGATGCCACCCGTTAGATAAACAGAACGGTTCTGTATTTCACTGAAAAAATAAACGTTTTGTTTTCTAAATGATAGTTTCTGGATTTGACCATATTAATGACCTAAGGCTCGTATTTCTGTGTGTTATTTTGTTATAATTAAGTCTATGATTTGATATTTGATAGAGCAGTCTGACTGAGCGGTGGTAGGCAGCAGCAGACTCGTAAGCATTCATTCAAACAGCACTTTCGTGCATTTGCCAGCAGCTCTTCGCTGTGCTTCAAGCATTGAGCTGTTTATGATTTCAAGCCTATCAACTCCCGACATTAGGCTGGTGTAACCGATGTGAAATGGCTAGCTAGTTAGCGGGGTGCGCGCTAATAGCGTTTCAATCGGTGACGTCACTCGCTCTGAGACCTTGAAGTAGTTGTTCCCCTTGCTCTGCAAGGGCCGCGGCTTTTGTGGAGCGATGGGTAACGATGCTTCGAGGGTGGCTGTTGTCGATGTGTTCCTGGTTCGAGCCCAGGTAGGGGCGAGGAGAGGGACGGAAGCTCTATTGTTACACTGGCATACTATAGTGCCTATAAGAACATCCAATAGTCAAAGGTATATGAAATACAAATGGTATAGAGAGAAATAGGCCTATAATTCCTATAATAACTACAACCTAAAACTTCTTACCTGGGAATATTGAAGACTCATGTTAAAAGGAACCACCAGCTTTCATATGTTCTCATGTTCTGAGCAAGGAACTTAAACGTTAGCTTTTTTACATGGCACATATTGCACTTTTACTTTCTTCTCCAACACTTTGTTTTTACATTATTTAAACCAAATTGAACATGTTTCATTATTTATTTGAGGCTAAATTGATTTTATTGATGTATTATATTAAGTTTAAATAAAAGTGTTCATTCAGTATTGTAATTGTCATTATTACAACAAAAAAAAGAAATCGGCCGATTGATCGGCATCGGCTTTTTTTGGCCCTCCAATAATCGGTATCGGCGTTGAAAAATCATAATCGGTCGACCTCAAGTGTCCGGGGCACGGCCAAAAGAGCAGCGACCCCTAGGTAAATCTGGGTCACCTTCCCAGAGCAAACTCTCCCCTGAGAGGTTTCCTTCCCTAACCAACTCTAGCCGGTCTTGTTGCAACTTGATTTTAGCACTCGCCAAATCCTGTTTAAATTCCAATTCCTTTTCATATTTTACACGATCATGCTCTAACTGTAACAGAAGCAGTTCTTTCTGCTGTTCAAAAAGAAGCCTACTAGGGCTAACAGATGGAGCAGCCATTGTAATGAAACAGGAGGGTGGTGAGTCCTCGGCAGAGGCTGCTCCAGTGGTAACTTCAAGAATACCACTCTCCATCAGATTGGCCTTCAATATCAACCTAACAGAATTTTAGACCTTTCACTAATCTCAACCTTGTAGTGTTCAGCGATCTTCAACAGCTGTTCTTTAGTACATAATTCTAACAGTTCCTCTGATTGAAAGCAAATGAACTCGTCTACGTAAGACACCATAGTCACAAGTAAATACAAAAAAGAATCTTGCTCTTCCCCTCTGCTGAGCACACCAGACCAGACCACAAGAGAAACACCAATCACACTGGGCACCACAGAAGAGTGATGAGATATATATATGGAGCTTCCCCAAAACCTACAATAACTCAACCCTAGTCTTCGTGCGGATTTGCAGTGGGTAATTGCGCACTGTAGCCCGCTAGCAAGGAAGAGAGAAAAAACAAAAAACACCCAGCACGCTGGCATATTCCCCCAAGCCACGGATGTGTCCCCGAGACAACTGTGTCCCCGACATGTGTCCCCGAGACAACTGCTCAGTCCACGGACATCACAAAAATAAACAAAATAACCATGCCCAACGTATTCCAAAGTGAAACATGTCGCTAAGCCTAACAGGGGAAAAAGAAAGGCTATAGCTCCGATTGTACTCACCTCCTCGGACCGATGTCCCAACAGCAAGCAGAGCAAGAGTCTTCAACCTGGGCAGGGGCCTGGAAACTAACCAATGTACTCTCTCCAACGCAGCACACAACCAACTATCCACTGCAGTGGCAAGTTTTCCAAACAAATAAAGGCAGCCAACACTGGGCACCAAAACATTACAACTCAAAAAAGCTGTAACAAAAGTTGCAAACAAAGCACCAACAGAGTTTAACATTAACTCCACGTTTCCTCCCAAACACAATACCTTCAAGATCCCGGACGAGCCTCCACATGTCATGAAACGGCTCGAAGTTCGTAACAAAAACGACCCTCCCCGCTCTGTCCACCGACATCCTAATAAGGAAAACAAGAGCAAAGAGTAAGAATACGGCAGACAGAGTGGGAGGGTCGTCACACTGTCCGTCATATGCTGTTTGTCATATGCTGTCTGTCATATGCTGTCTGTCATATGCTGTCTGTCGTATGCTGTCTGTCATATGCTCGCAGGAAAATAGATCATGAGCATAGAGAACAAAAAATACATGTTTGGAACTGATAACTGATCGCATGGTGCTAGAATGACTGAAATTCATTGATTATTGAATGTTGTAGTGGACACAGCTTTGTAAAACCAAGACATACACAGCCTCTGCTCAACAAACTCAAACTTGAGAACAAATTGTTTGGGGGGGGCTGCAGTTTGTGACTGTGATTATCATCTTGCCTGGCTACACAATCTAGTCCAGTTGCGGCCACAACTAGACTTCTATTCAAATGTATCAAGAAACAATCTTATTTGTATGCTTAGCAATCAACAAATGTACATTGTTTAAAGCACATGTTTACAAGTCTCAGTCACAAATGACAGCTCCAATAAGCCCCCTATGGTGAACAACATGTGACAAATATGGCTAGGTTGTAGATTCGAAAGAACATTAAAATAAGGGAAAACTTCAGTGCTGATATTAGGCCAGAAGGAAACACTACAGAATGTTCGTCCAAAACAAGGAAGGAAGCAGTATTTCCAGATTAAGGGGGTTTATTGAAGATACACACACACACACACACACACACACACACACACACACACACACACACACACACAACCATTGTAATCCAAGATGGCATAGCAGTCAGACATCTTTGTCCTTCGTCTTGTCGTGTCCCATGTATATATCTTTTTATATTTTTCTAAACCTCAACTTCAAAATACTCTCCTGCAATCCGCCTCACCCAATGTGGTGTGGATTAGTTTTTTTGTAAAGGATTTTTATTTACCTTGGAACCGGAATCCCCCAACAGAAGCTAGCCAGCTCACTAGCGACTAGCTAGTAGTCAGCTAACCACTGCTAGCGGTCATCAGCTAACCTTTAGCTCGGAAAGCTCTCGCCAGTTTGTACAACGCGATTCAAACCAGAGCATACCGGACCTATTTTCTGTCCATATCCCCAGATTCCTACCGCAAGCTCTGAACCTTTTCACCTGGATCATCGCAGGTAGCTAGCTGCAATCCGAGTGACTACTCCTGGCTAACGTCTGTCCCGACGCAAGCACCAATAAGCCTGGAGCTAGGCCCATCTCCCGGCTAGCTGAAGAAGCCCATTTGCCACTCCTGGGCTATAATACCCGGACCTCTTCTACTGCCGGTACGGGGCACGGAACCCCGTCGATCCTTCACAACTGGACTACCGATGTAATCTGCTCGAGGGAGTACTCAACTGGCGCCTACGCTGTGACGTCTCCTAAATGCCCATCTGCTAGCCACGGCTCGCTAGCAGTCTAGAGCATATTGGACTGTTAGCTGAATAGATCCATCGGCCAATTTCTTGGGCCACTATACCTATTTTGCCAATTGGACTTTGACTCCTCTGCTACTCGGAACCCTACTAATCCATCACGACTGGTCTATCGACGTCACCACATGCGGAGGCTAAAACAGACTTTCCTCCGTCTTGACGTCCCTCTAAGGCCCTTCTGCTAGCTTGGTAGCCTTGGCCTGCTAGCTGTCTGAATCGCCGTGTCTCTAGCCAGCCCAACCACTCACTGGACCCCTATGATCACTCGGCTACGCATGCCTCTCCCTAATATCAATATGCCTTGTCCATTACTGTCCTGGTTAGTGATTATTGTCTTATTTCACTGCCTTAACCAACCATTTAGTTCCACCTCCCACATATGCGGTGAAATCACCTGGTTTAAACGTCTCTAGAGACAATCTCTCTCATCATTACTCAATGCCTAGGTTTACCTCCAATGTACTCACATCCTACCATACCTTTGTCTGTACATTATGCCTTGAATCTATTCTATCGCGCTCAGAAACCTGCTCCTTTTACTCTCTTTCCGAACGTACTAGACGACCAGTTCTGATAGTCTTTAGCCAAACCCTTATCCTACTCCTCCTCTGTTCCTCTGGTGATGTAGAGGTTAATCCAGGCACTGGAGTGCCTAGCTCCACTCCTACTCCCCAGGTGCTCTCATTTGTTGACTTCTGTAACCGTAAACGTCTTGGTTTCATGCATGTTAACATTAGAAGCCTCCTCCCTAAGTTTGTTTTAGTCACTGCTTTAGCACACTCTGCCAACCCGGATGTCCTAGCCGTGTCTGAATCCTGGCTTAGGAAGACCACCAAACACCCTGAAATTGCCATCCCTAACTATAACGTTCCGACAAGATAGAACTGCCAAAGGGGGCGGTGTTGCAATCTACTGCAGAGATAGCCTGCAGAGTTCTGTCTTACTATTCAGGTCTGTACCCAAACAATTCAAGCTTCTACTTTTAAAAATCCACCTTTCCAGAAACAAGTCTCTCACCGTTGCCGCTTGCTATAGACCACCCTCTGCCCCCAGCTGTGCCCTGGACACCATATGTGAATTGATTGCCCCCATCTATCTTCAGAGGTCGTGCTGCTAGGTGACCTAAACTGGGACATGCTTAACACCCCAGCCAACCTACAATCTAAGCTTGATGCCCTCAATCTCACACAAATTATCAATGTACCCACCAGGTACAACCCCAAATCCGTAAACACGGGCACCCTCATAGATATCCTCCTAACCAACTTGCCCTCCAAATATACCTCTGCTGTTTTCAACCAAGATCTCAGCGATCACTGCCTCATTGCCTGCATCCGTAACGGGTCTGTGGTCCAACGACCACCCCTCATCACTGTCAAACGCTCCCTAAAACACTTCAGCGAGCAGGCCTTTCTAATCGACCTGGCCCGGGTATCCTGGAAGGATATTGACCTCATCCCGTCAGTAGAGGACGCCTGGTTATTCTTTAAAAGTGCCTTCCTCACCATCTTAAATAAGCATGCACCTTTCAAAAAAAATTGAACCAGGAACAGATATAGCCCTTGATTCTCTCCAGACCTCACTGCCCTTGACGAGCACAAAAACATCCTGTGGCGTTCAGCGTTAGCATCGAATAGCCCAAGTGATATGCAACTTTTCAGGGAAGTTAGGAACCAATATACACAGGCAGTTAGGAAAGCTAAGGCTAGCTTTTTCAAGCAGAAATTTGCATCCTGTAGCACAAAATCAAAAAAGTTCTGGGACACTGTAAAGTCCATGGAGAATAATAGCACCTCCTCCCAGCTGCCCACTGCACTGAGGCTAGGAAACACTGTCACCACCGATAAATCCACTATAATTGACAATTTCAATAAGCATTTTTCCACGTCTGGCCATGCTTTCCACCTGGCTACCCCTACCCCGGTCAACAGCCTGCACCCCCCACTCGCCCAAGCCTCCCCCATTTCTCCTTCACCCAAATCCAGATAGCTGATGTTCTGAAAGAGCTGAAAAATCTGGACCCATACAAAATCAGCCGGGCTAGACAATCTGGACTCTCTCTTTCTAAAATGATCTGCCGAAATTGTTGCAACCCCTATTACTAGCCTGTTCAACCTCTCTTTCGTATCGTCTGAGATTCCCAAAGATTGGAAAGCTGCGGTGGTCATTCCCCTCTTCAAAGGGGGAGACACTCTAGACCCAAACTTCTACAGACCTATATCTATCCTACCCTGCCTTTCTAAGGTCTTCGAAAGCCAAGTTAACAAACAGATTAGAGACCATTTCGAATCCCACCGTACCTTCTCCGCTATGCAATCTGGTTTCAGAGCTGGTCATGGGTGCACCTCAGCCACGCTCAAGGTCCTAAACGATATCATAACCACGGTCAATAAGAGACATTACTGTGCAGCCGTATTCATTGACCTGGCCAAGGCTTTCGACTCTGTCAATCACCACATTCTTATCAGCAGACTCAACAGGCTTGGTTTCTCAAATGATTACCTCGCCTGGTTCACCAAATACTTCTCAGACAGAGTTCAGTGTGTAAAATCGGAGGGCCTGTTGTCCGAACCTCTGGCAGTCTCTATGGCGGTGCCACAGGGTTCAATTCTCGGGCCGACTCTCTTCTCTGTATACATCAATGATGTCGCTCTTGCTGTTGGTGATTCTCTGATCCACCTCTACGGAGACGACACCATTCTGTATACCTCTGGCCCTTCTTTGGACACTGTGTTAACCTCCAGACGAGCTTCAATGCCATACAACTAACTATCCTTCATGGCCTCCAACTGCTCTTAAATGCAAGTAAAACCAAATGCATGCTTTTCAACCGATCGCTGCCCGCACCTGCCCGCCCATCCAGCGTCACTACTCTGGATGGTTCTGACTTAGAATATGTGGACAATTACAAATACCTAGGTGTCTGGTTAGACTGTAAACTCTCCTTCCAGACTCACATTAAGCATCTCCAATCCAAAGTTAAATCTAGAATCGGCTTCCTATTTCGCAACAAAGCATCCTTCACTCATGCTGACAAACATACCCTCGTAAAACTGACCATCCTACCGGTCCTCGACTTCGGCGATGTCATTTACAAAATAGCCTCCAACACTCTACTCAACAAATTGGATGCAGTCTATCACAGTGCCATCCGTTTTGTCACCAAAGCCCCATATACTACCCACCACTGCGACCTGTACGCTCTCATTGGCTGGCCCTCGCTTCATACTCGTTGCCAAATCCACTGGCTCCAGGTCATCTACAAGTCTCTGCTAGGTAAAGCCCCACCTTATCTCAGCTCACTGGTCACCATAGCAGCACCCACCCGTAGCACGCGCTCCAACAGGTATATCTCACTGGTCACCCCCAAAGCCAGTTCTTCCTTTGGCCGCCTTTCCTTCCAGTTTTCTGCTGCCAATGACTGGAACGAACTGCAAAAATCACTGAAGCTGGAGACTCATATCTTCCTCACTAGCTTTAAGCACCAGCTGTCAGAGCAGCTCACAGATCACTGCACCTGTACATAGCCCATCTGTAAATAGCCCATCCAACTACCTCATCCCCATACTGTATTTATTTATTATCTTGCTCCTTTGCACCCCAGTATCTCTACTTGCACATTCATCTTCTGCACATCTACCATTCCAGTGTCTAATTGCTATATTGTAATTACTTAGCCACCAGGGTCTATTTATTTCCTTACCTCCCTTATCCTACCTCATTTGCACACTCTGTACATAGACTTTTTGTACTGTATTATTGACTGTATGTTTGTTTATTCCATGTGTACCTCTGTGTTGTTGTATGTGTCGAACTGCTTTGATTAATCTTGGCCAGGTCGCAGTTGTAAATGAGAACTTGTTCTCAACTAGCCTACCTGGTTAAATAAAGGTGAAATTAAAATAAATAAAACGCACACTGACCACTCTTAGTTTTAAGTTCCAACCCAGTAATAACTGTAGATGGTGATTCTACAAGGGTAGAAAAGAAAGGACAAATTATAACACATCATCAAATTTAAAAGGGGTAAGGCTATACACAGATACAACTTGACTTAACTGAATGATAATGCAGCATAGAAAAATATGAACGACAATAGCAGGATAAAGCTGCAGTCTTTACTGCTACATAACACAGATCCGATATGCACACATAGACTGAAGTATAATGTGGCCCGAGAGTACACGTGACCACCGCACGTTAAGAAAACTGTCACTAAACCAAGTTAATGGCGGACAGAGCGAGAGCGCTCATTAACCAACTTAACCGTGGTATACTTGGTCATTAAGATGCTGCAACAGTGAGCAGGCTGTACAGTATAACAAGAACTCTGTATAGAATGGAACTACCATCTTACAAGTAAGGCATAATCATGACTCAAATACACAGTGTATGACACAGGGGAAAGGTAGCTAGTTAGCCTGGCTAACTGGCTAGTAAGCTAGTAATGACAATGTACATAATTATATTACAATGTCCCCCCCGACAGCATGTAATATACAAAGCATTAGGAACACCGTCCTAATATTGAGTTGGATCCCTCTTTGCCCTCAGAACAGCCTCAATTCATCAGGGCATGGACTCTACAAGGTGTCGAAAGCGTTCCACAGGGATACTGGCCCATGTTGACTCCAATGCTTCCCACAGTGGGTCAAGTTGACTGGATGTCCTTTGGGTGGTGGACCATTCTTGAAATTGTTGAGCGTGAAAAACTCAGCACCTTTGCAGTTCTTGACACACTCAAACTGGTGCGCCTGGCACCTACTACCATACCCCGTTCAAAGGCACTTCAATCTTTTGTCTTGTCCATTCACCCTCTGAATGGCACACGTACACAATCCATGTCTCAAGGCTTCAAAAATCGTTCTTTAACCTGTCTCCTCCCTTTCATCTACACTGATTGGATTTAGTCAGTGGATTTAAAGATGCACTATGCAGAAATAGCTCTGCCTTTTCCTGTTTGCCAAAATTCGAATAGTTCTCCTAATTTCAGTTTATGTGGCTAAACAAGCAAGTATAGTCTAGAAAGTCATTGCACCATCTAAACCGCCATAAAATATATTTTCCATAACCAAAATATTGAATTTTCAGCTGTTTGAAATTGGTGTACAAAACCGAAAGTAAAAGACGCAAAAACAAAACTTAAGAATGGGAAGCATAGAAATAGTGCACATAGAACATATCTACCGCTTCTTAGATTTGCTTTCGATGCGAAGGACAGAACAATAACACACATTTCTATGTGAATTCGGTCAGGTCCCTGAAAAAGTTACATATTGTGCTTTAACAGATGACATCAATAAGGGATCATAGCTTTCACCTGGATTCACCTGGTCAGTTTATGTCATGGAAAAGGCAGGTGTTCCTAGTGTTTTGTACACTCAGTGTACATCACATTGAAAATACACACTCATATTATTCACCTAATTTCCACAAGGGGCCAGCTCTTTACATGTAGCTCCTATTTTTGTGGTTTACTTTTAACAATGGAAAATGATTTATTTGTATGTTGTGCCTTTCTGACTGTATATGTTTGTGTATAATATAAAACAACACTGCCATCAACAAAGTAATGCATATAAATCAACAAAACAAGTACCAGTAAACGAATAATAAAATATTAAATGTATTGTGTAAGTGAACTGCTACTGTATTTTATGAAGCATTTATTTACGTTACAAAATACTTAAAATATTTCCCAGTCGTTACATTTTTCCCGAATATGCAATGTAATATACAGTTTGTTACTATTGATTATACAGTTATTTACTGTGACAAAACACAATTTGATATCACACTGGTCCAATATCACACTGTAATCACAGCTTCTCTTCTATTTCCTATTGTTCTATTCTATTGTATTTCTATTCTATTTTCCCTGTCCAGACCCTAGTCAAGGGAACAGCTACCAGGAGGACTTCAGCTGCTCTGAGAGTAACTCTGAGAGCAGTGCTACAGAAGAGGAATCAGACAGTGATGCAGCAGGACCCCGGCAGGTCAGAACTAAGTCTGTAAAAATATCAAGCATCCTTTTTTTTTTTGTAGTTTCGATCTGTGGCTCAAATTAAACATTTTATGTAAAAGTAAAGAAAATAGCCTTTACACGTGAACTGTTCAACTTTACAAATGCAACCCCACTTATAGTTAACAGATATAGTGCCTTTTTCAGACCCCTTGACTTTTTTCCACATTTTGTTATGTTATAACCTTTTTCTAACATTTATAAAATTGTTTTTTCCCCTCATCAATCTACACACAATACCCCATAATGACAAAGCAAAAACAGGTTTTTAGACATTTTGCAAATGTATAAAAAAAAAAGAAAACTGAAATATCACATTTACATAAGTATTCAGACCCTTTACTCAGTACTTTGTTGAAGCACCTTTGGCAGCGATTACTGCATTGAGTCTTCTTGGGTATGACGCTACAAGCTTGGCACAATTGTATTTGGGGAGTTTCTCCCATTTTTCTCTGCAGATCCTCTCAAACTCTGTCAGGTTAGATGGGGAGCGTCGCTGCACAGCTATTTTCAGGTCTCTCCAGAGATGTTCAAGTCCGGGCTCTGGCTGGGCCACTCAAGGACATTCAGAGACTTGTCCCAAAGCCACTCCTACATTGTCTTGGCTATGTGCATAGGGTCGTTGTCCTGTTGGAAGGTGAACCTTCGCCCCAGTCTGAGGTCCTGAGCACTCTGGAGGAGGTTTTCATCAAGGATCTCTCTGTACTTTTCTCCGTTCATCTTTGCCTCAATCCTGACTAGTCTCCCAGTCCCTGCTGCTGAAAAACATCCCCACAACACAATGCTGCCACCAGCATGCCTCACCGTAGGGATTGTGCCAGACGTGATGCTTGGCATTCAGGCCAAATAGTTCAATCTTGGTTTCACCAAACCAGAGAATCCTGTTTCTCATGGTCTGAGAGTCTTTAGGTGCCTTTTGGCAAATTCCAAGTGGGCTGTCATGTGCCTTTTACTGAGGAGTGGCTTCCGTCTGGCCACTCTACCATAAAGGCCTGATTGGTGGAGTGCTGCAGAAATGGTTGTCCTTCTGTAAGGTCCTCCTATCTCTGCAGAGGAACTCTAGAGCTCTTGGGTTCTTGGTCACCTCCCTGACCAAGGGCCTTCTCCTCCGATTGCTCAGTTTGGCCAGGCGGCCTGCTCTCCATCATTTCAGAATGATGGAGGCCACTGTGTTCTTGGGGACCTTCAATGCTGCAGACATTTTTTGGTACCCTTCCCCAGATCTGTGCCTCGACACAATCCTTTCTCGGAGCTCTACGGACAATTCCTATGACCTCATGGCTAGATTTTTGCTCTGACATGCACTGTCAACTGTGGGACCTTATATAGACAGGCATGTGCCTTTCCAAATCATGTCAAATCAATTGAATTTACCACAGGTGGACTCCAATCAAGTTGTAGAATCATTGCAAGGATGATCAATGGAAACAGGATGCACCTGAGCTCAATTTCGAGTCTCATAGCAAAGGGTCTGAATACTTATGTAAATAAGGTAGTTATGTTTTTACAAACCTGTTTTTGCTTTGTCATTATGAGGTATTGTGTGTAGATTGCTGAGGAAACATTTTTATTTATTCCATTTTAGAATAAGGCTGTAACGTAACAAAATGTGGAAAAAGTCAAAAGTCATGCTGTCATATCTATTTCAGTTTAATTGATTATATTATATTTGATCAGGATCAGGAAGAGCCTTGCCGGTACTACAACAGTGGTCACTGCCGGGATGGGAAAAGGTGCCACTACTTACACGTCTGCAAATACGCACTGAGAGGCAACTGTCGCTACGGAGCCAAGTGTCGCCTCAAGCACCTCAGCTCCTCCTCTGACCGTAATGGAGGTAGTGGGAGGAGGGAAAGGAGGAGATCTTTATCTGGAGGGAGAAGAGAAGGCGGTGGGAGAGAAAGGAGGAGGTCTTCATCTGGAGGTAGAGGAGGAAGAGGTGGAAGGAGGGACAGGAGGAGGTCTTTATCTGGAGGTAGAGGAGGAGGTGGAAGGAGGGACAGGAGGAGGTCTTCATCTGGAGGTAGAGGAGGAAGAGGTGGAAGGAGGGACAGGAGGAGGTCTTTATCTGGAGGTAGAGGAGGAGGTGGGAGAGAAAGGAGGAGGTCTTCATCTGGAGGGAGAGGAGGAAGTGGGAGGAGGGACAGGAGGAGGTCTTTATCTGGAGGGAAAGGAGGAGGTGGAAGGAGGGACAGGAGGAGGTCTTTATCTGGAGGTAGAGGAGGTGGAAGGAGGGACAGGAGGAGGTCTTCATCTGGAGGTAGAGGAGGAGGTGGGAGGAGGGACAGGAGGAGGTCTTTATCTGGAGGGAGAGGAGGAAGTGGGAGAGAAAGGAGGAGGTCTTTATCTGGAGGAAGTGGGAGAGAAAGGAGGAGGTCTTTATCTGGAGGTAGAGGAGGAGGTGGAAGGAGGGACAGGAGGAGGTCTTTATCTGGAGGGAGAGGAGGAGGAGGTGGGAGGAGGGACAGGAGGAGGTCTTTATCTGGAGGGAGAGGAGGAGGAGGTGGGAGGAGGGACAGGAGGAGGTCTTCATCTGGAGTGAGAAGAGGAGACCGGGCCAGGGAAAGTTCTTCATCTAGAGGTGAGACGTGTACTAGGCTGTAATAGGGTCAGAGAGGAAGGGAGGGAGTCGACAAGTTTGCTTCCATTCACTCCATAAACCTTGAAACGTTAAGAAATGTTAATTGACCAAGACTGAAAATGGACATTGGCCTAATCAAGTTAATATGGTTGTGTTTGTGACCATGAGCAGAGATATGTATGGATGCAACGAATGAGTGTGTTGTGAGTGTAATTTACCTGTATCCATTTTGTGCCCCACTGTCAGGGGCTCAGCGTGACTTTAGCGGGCCATACAAATGGCAGTTGGAAGATGGACATGGCTGGAAGGACATAGCCAACGATCACATTTTGGAAGGACAGTACTCCCAACCCAATACCAAGGGCATCAATATCTACAACACCCCCTACGGGTAAGGAGAGGAAGTACACCTGATGGTATTAGTTCAGTTCAGAGCCAGATAGGCCTACATACATTGTCTGTATATACAATATATATACAGTACCAGTCAAAAGTTTGGACACACCTACTCATTCAAGGGTTTTTCTTTATTTTTTACAATTTTCTATGTTGTAGAATAATAGTGAAGACATCAAAACTATGAAATAGCACAGATGGAATCATGTAGTAACCAAAAAAGTGTTAAACAAATCAAAATGTATTTTTTTATTTGAAATTCTTCAAAGTAGCCACCATTTGCCTTGATAAACTCTTAGCATTCTCTCAACTAGCTTCACCTGGAATGCTTTTCCAAAAGTCTTAAAGGAGTTCCCACATATGCTGAGCACTTGTTGGCTGCTTTTCCTTTACTCTGCAGTCCAACTCATCCCAAACCATCTCAATTGGGTTGAGGTCGGGATTGTGGAGGCCAAGTCATCTGATGCAGCACTCCATCACTCTCCGTCTTGGTCAAATAGCCCTTACACAGCCTGGAGGTGTGTTGGGTCATTGCCCTGTTGAAAAACAAATGATTGTCCCACTAAGCGCTAACCAGATGGGATGGCGTATCGCTGCAGAATGCTGTGGTAGCCATTCTGGTTGTGTGCCTTGAGTTCTAAATAAATCACAGACAGTGTCACCAGCAAAGTACCCCCACACCATCACACTACCTCCTCCATGCTTCACGGTGGGAACCACACATGCGGAGATAGTCCGTTCACCTACTCTACGTCTCACAAAGACACGGCGGTTGGAATCAAAAATCGATTTCCACCGGTCTAATGTCCATTGCCAATTTCGGATGCTGGTAACTAATGAACTTATTCTATGCAGCAGAGGTAACTCTGGGTCTTCCTTTCCTATGGCGGTCCTCAAGAGAGCCAGTTTCATCATAGCGCTTGATGGTGTTTCCGACTGCACTTGAAGAAACTTTCAAAGTTCTTGAAATGCTCTTGATTGACTGACCTTCATGTCTTAAAGTAAAGATGGACTGACGTTTCTCTTTGCTTATTTGAGCTGTTCTTGCCATAATATGGACTTGGTCTTTTACCAAATAGGGCTATCTTATGTATACCAACCCTACCTTGTCACAACACAACTGATTGGCCCAAATGCATAAAGAAGGAAAGTAATTCCAAAAATGTACTTTTTAACCAGGCACACCTGTTAATTGAAATGCATTCCAGGTGACTGCGTTCCTCACTAAGCTGTTTGAGAGAATGCCAATAGTGTGCAAAGCTGTCATCAAGGCAAAGGGTGGCTACTTTGAATCTCCAAAATAAAATATATTTTGATTTGTTTAACACATTTTTGTATCTACATGATTCCATATGGGTTACTTCATAGTTTTGATGTCACTTCACTATTATTCTACAATGTAGAAAATAGTAAAAATAAAGAAAAACCCTTGAATGAGTAGATGTGTCCAAACTTGACTTGACTGGTATTGTGTATATATACAGTGGCAAGAAAAAGTATGTGAACCCTTTGGAATGACCTGGATTTCTGCATAAATTATTCATACAATTTGATCTGACCTTCATCTAAGTCACAACAATAGACACACAGTGTGCTTAAACTAATAACACCCACATTATTGTAATGTTCTTGTCTATATTAAATACATCATTTAAACATTCACAGTGTAGGTTGTAAAAAGAATGTGAACCCCCTAGGCTAATGACTTCTCCAAAAGCTAATTGGAGTCAGGAGTCAGCTAACCTGGAGTCCAACCAATGAGACGAGATTGGAGATGTTGGTAAGAGTTGCCCTGCCCTATATAAAACACTCACAAAATTTGAGTTTCCAATTCACAAGAAGCATTGCCTGATATGAGCCATGCCTCGAACAAAAGAGATCTCAGAAGACCTAAGATTAAGAATTGTTGACTTGCATAAAGCTGGAAAAGGTTATAAAATTATCTCTAAAAGCCTTGATGTTCATCAGTCCATGGTAAGACAAATTGTCTATAAATGGAGAAAGTTCAGCACTGTTGCTACTCTCCCTAGGACTGGCCATCCTGCAAAGATGACTGCAAGAGCACAGCGCAGAATGCTCAATGAGGTTAAGAAGAATCCTAGAGTGTCAGCTAAAGACTTACAGAAATCTCTGGAACATGCTAGCATCTCTGTTGATGAGTCTACGATACGTAAAACACTAAACAAGAATGGTGTTCATGGGAGAACACCACGGAAGAAGCCACTGCTGTCCAAAGAAAACATTGCTGGACGTCTGAAGTTCGCCACCTGGATGTTCCACAGCGCTACTGGCAAAATATTCTGTGGACAGATTAAAACTAAAGTTGAGTTGTTTGGAAGGAACACACAACACTATGTGTGGAGAAAAAAAGGCACAGCACACCAACATGAAAACCTCATCCCAACTGTAAAGTATGGTGGAGGGAGCATCATGGTTTGGGTCTGCTTTGCTACCTCAGGGCCTGGACAGCTTGCTATTATCGACAGAAAAAATGAATTCCTATGTTTATCAAGACATTTTGCAGGAGAATGTAAGGCTATCTGTCCGCCAATTGAAGGTCAACAGAAGTTGGGTGATGCAACAGGACAACAACCCAAAACACAAAAGTAAATCGACAACAGAATTGCTTCAACAGAAGAAAATACGCCTTCTGGAGTGGCCCAGTCAGAGTCCTGACCTCAACCCGATTGAGATGCAGTAGCATGACCTCAATAGAGCGGTTCACACCAGACATCACAAGAATATTGCTGAACTGAAACAGTTTTGTAAAGAGGAATGGTCCAAAATTCCTCCTGACCGTTGTGCAGGTCTGATACGCAACTACAGAAAACGTTTGGTTGAGGTTGTTGCTTCCAAAGGAGGGTCAACCAGTTATTAAATCCAAGGGTTCACATACTTTTTCCACCCTGCATTGTGAATGTTTACACGGTGTGTTCAATAAAACATGAAAATGTATAATTGTTTGTGTGTTATTAGTTTAAGCACACTGTGTGTGTCTATTGCTGTGACTTAGATGAAGGTCAGATCAAATTGTATGAACAATTTATGCAGAAATCCAGGTCATTCCAAAGGGTTCACATACTTTTTCTTGACACTGTATATATACATGGGTTTGGTTGACTGATCTAAAGTCTTTCAAGGACTTTGAAATAATGATTTTGGTAATTGAGACTCACCCCCCCCCCCCCCCCCCCCATGTCTGTCTGTCTCTCCCTCTATCTTGTCTCTTTCTATTATCTCTCTCTGTAGCAAAGTGAGTATTGATTTCAAGGCGATGAGAGTCCACGGTAAGAAGAATCTGAGGGTGAGGCGTTTGGATGGTCAGCAGACAGAGTGGATCTGGTTCTACTCAACTAGCAAAGGCTGGACCAAATATGGAGAAAAGGTACAGCAGAACACCAGGCAACAACCCCAAGTGTACCGTTATCTTTAGAAGCTGAACTTAGGGACATGCCAGGGTTGAGGTCAATTCCATTTCAATTCAGTCAATTCAGGAAGTAAACTGAACCATGGAAACCTCTTCTGGAACTCTGGAATCCTCTTCTCCAGTCTTAATTCAGCTTAGAAACATATCATATGACATGTAATGCTATTGAGAGAAAAAAAGTGTCACAGAAACCATTGTTGAGTGACAGGAAGAGTGTTTGTTTTTTCTCTCAGGATTCCAAGGGAAACCCAGGCCCCATCCAGAGTTCTGAGATCGAGAAGAAATTCCAAGGCAACCGTAACGGTTCTCTTACGTTCAACATCGGATCCGATATCTTCGAGATCCGATTCAGACGTGAGTCAGACTGAAAGAAACCTTAGACAAACACTTATATTGACATTAGAACTTTAATGTCAAATCAGTCAAATCACATTTTATTTGTCACATGCGCCAAATACAACTGGTAAAGACTTTACCGTGAAATACTTACTTACGAGCCCTTTCCCAACAATGCAGAGTTAAAAAGTAAGAAACATTTGCTAAAGAAAAAAAGGAAATAGTAACACAATAAAATAACAATAATGTGGCTATACAGTATAGATATAGATATATATATATATATAGATATATATTTCAAAATAAACATATATTTCTAAATAGACATATATACACCGCCTGTTATAGAGCTGGATGTACTGGGCCGTACGCGCTACCCTCTGTAGTGCCTTGTGGTCGTTGCCAAGCAGTTGCCAGTCTGTGACTCACTCAAAACAGAAAGACTCAACGTAACTGGGAAAGTGAAAGTATGTGAATAAAACATTTCTGCGTTGCTTATTCATTTCTCTGTTCATTATGTGTGTGTGTGTTTGTCAGAAATGAGACAGGTGAGCGGCAAGAGGAAGAGGAAAGTTGTCCGTCGTCCAAAGTACCAACCACCTCAAAGCGGAAATCTGTAAGTTCAAACACAATGGAACAGATTACCCCTTTAGGAGAAGACATTGACTGTGCCATAGATAAAACCCTCATTATTTGAATGTGCTGATTTGAATGTATTGATATTTTACTTGAGACAAGCGAACCGGTCTCTCTGATTGAACAGAATTGGTCGAGTGACGTCTGCTTTCCAGAGAGTGAAGATGTCCCCAGCGGGCCAGAGTGAATCTCCAGAGTGGCAGTTTGGGGGGAAAAGTGGGGGCTGGCACACCTTCAAAGACAGTGCTGACATTGAACACCAGTACCAGCAGGACTTCAAGGGATCCATGTCCTACACTGTCAACCGACAGACCTACAAGCTGGACTTCTCAGGTAGGAGGCCTCAAGACGTGTAGCCTTACAGATGATGTGTAACTCATGTTAGAGGAGAGAGAACTTCAGTGGGATCTCTTTTGAAGATCATCATTCTCATAGTAGGTCTTAATCAATTAGATTCTCTAGAAAAGGAATGACAGTATGTATTTAGGCCTTGTCTGAAGCATTCTCTAAATGTCTCTGTCTTTTGCAGCCATGAAGCAAACCAACCAGTCTACAAGGGTGACGCGCAACATCAGGC
Source organism: Salmo salar (assembly GCF_965601325.2). Lineage (NCBI taxonomy): Eukaryota > Metazoa > Chordata > Actinopteri > Salmoniformes > Salmonidae > Salmo > Salmo salar. Next base: position 64,677,147 of record NC_138307.1, on the reverse strand, counting down.
GTGTCTTGAGAGCATGATGAACAACGCAACACTCCAACATCATCATTGCCTGTTTATTTCAGGGGAAGTAGAATTGTTGGGTTGCTATTGTTTACATGCAAGAACCTGCCATTAGCTCACTAACGAAATACATGCCTATTGCAGAAATGGACTACAGATATTGGATATACTCCTGTATACACTGTGTATGAAACAACATACACAATAACAAACTGTTTACCTTTTTCTGTGTGTTTTTTATTTTTAATTTTTATTTTGCATATATGAGGAATGCTGTAGCAGACTGCCATGATCAAGTAACTGGGACATTTAGTTAGATAACATTTGTGTGCATGATGTTGAAATGTAGGTCATACCTTTTATCTCAGGTGTTGTTCGAAAAGACGGGAATATTCAAAGCACTCATTAAATAAGCCTTAATATTTTTAATTGAATCATTTATTTCAATCAAGAGTCATAGCCAATGATGTATATACACATCATTGGTCATCTAGCTTGTGTTCATTTCTAACATGGCTGTTCAGAATAAACAGCCCACTGACTGCCTTATACTTTACCCCTAGATGAGTTACAATTTTTTGGTGCAATAACTGCTCAGAAGAACTGTGAGTAAACAAATTCTGTTACGAACAGTTGAACAGTTTGACTTTAAGCAATGATGAATTGATTATGTTTTATGAAAATCAATGCAATACAATCTACAGTAATGTGGTAGTAACAATGTTGGACTAACACTGCGTTAAAATGTTCAAAAAAATGGGCAAACGCTTGTCCTAGGTACCTTAATAATATAATTGAAAGCTTAAACTGCCGTATTGTTACTGTACACAATGAATAAAGACAAAACAGTGTATGTTTCTATGTAATAAGGTTTTGAAAAAGCAGAATAAATTGCAATGCTTTTATTTTGTGTTCTGGTAGTTAGTATGATTTTTCTTGGTTCTAATAAATCTGCGTTTCACCAACCCTTTGTTCGTCTTTATTTATCTTTCTCCAATCTGAAAGGGTATGTTTTATGCGAAACAAGAGTCGCGCCCGTCATGCCCAAGAAATGAAAGTGAAAGCAATACAAAATAAAGTCATGAGTGATGTGTAAAGACGAATGAAACTTCCACTCTATATTTTCAACTAAAAGTAAGAAGTTTTATTTGTTTAACCATTTGACTATTATATTTAAATAACTAGCCTTTCAACTTTTCTAGACATGATTTAATACCCATTTAATCTTTTGGGAGGTTTTCTTTGTACTAAAGCAAGCAAGTCGGCTCGTCATTGACTAGATAATTTTTCACTTTGTTTGTTATAATGATTACGTTTTATATCTGTTATTTACAGTGTCATTACGTGGGTTTGGCAATAGTTATCTGGTAAGTTTACGAGCATTACAGGTCAACATTTCTCAGTTGCATTATTGTTTGCATAGGCTATTGTCAATAACACACCAACAAAACACTTTATTGTCAAATGCCTAATGCTGATGTCACAACTGACTACTTGAGCAATAAATCGGCCATAGCAGAAAATCAAGTACTTAACAATGAATAAGAGCCCATAGACCTGTCGGTATATCATTCTATAGATGAACATTATTTATAGGAAATAGTTTCAGACTTGTTTATTACCGGTCTAATCCTTATTGAAGGAATATGACGAGGAAGAGGAGGAGGAGGAGGAAGACAACTATGAGCAGAGCACATCTAGGGAAAGAAGGGAAGAAGGGAAAGAACTACAGAAACTGACCTTAGATCAGTGCAAAGGGGGCAACTTCAACAGATGACGCACAATTGCTATTCCTATTTCGACAGCCAGGGGGAGCCACTTTGAGTGGCAGCTGTATGAAGGACAGAGATGGCTTAATATTGGCAATGACCATGTGATCGAGACCCACTACTGCCAGCCTGGGGCCAAAGGAATGAACATCTACCCATCACACATGGGGTCAGTTTACAGACGTTTCGTGCCAATTTCTTTTATACAGGCTGCATCCCAATAGTCTTGAATAGTGTTCATTCCTTGTCCCCTTTCCTTGATAGATAATATTGGTTCAAGGAGGTGAACAGGAGAGGAAGCATTTTAAGAGAATTAAGACTCAAACCTAGGATCTGATTATGTATTTGTTATATGTTAAACAATAGTTCAGTAATCTAAGTTCTGACATATGTTTCTGAACAAACAGGTGGATTGTGTGTGTAGCCTTTCTGCTCTGTGTATTCTAGGCAGGTCTATATAGATTTTGATCAGATTGAGGCTCAAAATGCTGCCATGGGTGTACGGCGACTCACGTTCCTACCTCAGGGTCAAAGTGAAGACATCGGGTGGTACTTCAAACACAATCTGATATGGCGTGAATACGGTTCTTTGGTGAGTGAATCTGAAAGTTCCCAAATGGTCCTATAATACAACGTTTTAAATTGGAATTAAATAAAAATGAAATTCTCCCTGCATATTTCATTTCTCTCTCTCTCTCTCTTTCTGCTCCCCCCCAGGGTCCAGGTCCGGGCTCGTCCTCAGTCAGTAGTGGTGATGTGGAACGACAGTACATCCTCAGACCTCAGGGGACCTTCCACTTCACTGTGGGGAGCACCAGCTACACGTTAGACTTCACAGGTAGACTCCACACAGGGCCGTATTCATTAGGTCACGCTGTAGCAAAATGTTTGGAAACGTGCAGCGGAAAAACAAAACAAGTTTTTCTTATTATAAAGTCCTAATCCCTCCCAATTATGACAGAGCAAGTAGCATAAAGAGGGAACACCGGGGTTGAGATCTGGCACTTGGGGTTTGATTCAATCCATAGCGTGGAAGATCTGCGCTTTAGCGCGATTGACATTTAAAGGCAATGTTACCACGTTTGCGGAGACTGCATTCACATAAACGCTGCATATTTTGGCTCAATCGTAAATGACCTTTAAATGTCAACTGCGCTACAAGGCAGGTCTTCTGCGCTATGGATTGAATTGATCAGTTTCTTCATCACTTTTTGGACATAATGATATGTACCTATTAATTATTGAAGAATATAACTTATAAATGCCTTATGAGCTTAGTTCAACTGTCATACCCCATCAGAACCCAAAATACAAGCTTGTTTCACTCCAGTGTTTGTAAATGTAAACAAACATTTAATAGCCTCAAAACATGGTTAAAACTATACTTTTGATATCATGAATGGTCAGTCCTTGTAATCATAGCTCTATGAATTTGAGATTGGTTACATTTCTCCAGCTTCCTCCCTTACCTTTTTACCAAAACGGGCATGGAGAACGATTTGTTATTGTTTCAACTGCTGATTGCTGCTTTAAGCTTATTTTTTGTTTTTGTAGAGCAATTGACAATACTTTGCATATCCTGCCAGACAGCATTTTCCCGTACAATACAAAGGTTTTTCTTAGCATATGTATGTCTTCTTCAGCTATGACACAGACCAATTCAGCCACCCGGGTACAGAGAAAAGTCCGGCGGCGTCCAAAGTTCAACTCCATCGTCTCAGGGAATGGCAGGTATGAGGTTTCGTCCACAGCCTTATTCCATTTAGACCCCTGGCCTCTTCCCCTAGGATAGGGCCTACGGTGAACAGCAGGTATTTTGGCCCCTAGCCTCTTCCCCTAGGACCTACGATGAACAGCAGGTATTTTGGCCCCTAGCCTCTTCCCCTAGGACCTATGATGAACAGCAGGTATTTTGGCCCCTAGCCTCTTCCCCTAGGACCTACGGTGAACAGCAGGTATTTTGGCCCCTAGCCTCTTCCCCTAGGACCTATGATGAACAGCAGGTATTTTGGCCCCTAGCCTCTTCCCCTAGGACCTATGATGAACAGCAGGTATTTTGGCCCCTAGCCTCTTCCCCTAGGACCTACGGTGAAGAGCATTTATTATGCTGCCTCATCTATATACACCGTTAAGCGCCTGCCTCATTAATTTAACCTGTGTGATGGTGGTGTTGCCAAAGTTATTTGAATGGATAAGTTCCAGGTCAACTTCATTGCATTCGTTGTATTGCATCATCGACTGAGCACTCAGGCAGCTGTATTATATGATGTGTTTAGCTGATTATTTAAACCCATCCAGGCTTTGTGAGATCTGGCCGCTGTCTGCAATGTAATCAGCCTGGAATGCAGACTTTCTGTATACAAACTGCCCTATAGGAATCTTGTATGTGTTAATCAATAGAAATCTTCATCAAATCTATACAGAAAAAGTTACAAACACCAAAACAAAATAGCCACAACATAATAAATAGCATTAAATATACATTATTTATAACAAAAAATTCCAGCTTCTCTTTTTTATTTTATTGATTTTTATTTCACCTTTATTTAACCAGGTAAGCTAGTTGAGAACAAGTTCTCATTTACAACTGTGACCTGGCCAAGATAAAGCAAAGCAGTGCGACACAGAGTTACACATGGAATAAACAAGCGTACAGTCAATAACACAATAGAAAGAAAAAGGCTATATACAGTGTGTGCAAATGGAATGAGGAGATATGGCAACAAATAGGCCATAGTAGCAATGTAATTGCAATTTAGCAGATTAACACTGGAATGATAGATGAGCAGATGATGAGTAGATGATGGTGTGTAAGTAGTGATACTGGTGTGCAAAAGAGCAGCAAAGTAAATAAAAACAATATGGGGATGAGGTAGGTAGATTGGGTGGGCTATTAACAGATGGACTATGTACAGCTGCAGCGATCGGTTAGCTGCTCAGATAGCTGATGTTTAAAGTTAGTGAGGGAAATGTAAGTCTCCAGCTTCAGCGATTTTTGCAATTCGTTCCAGTCACTGGCAGCAGAGAACTGGAAGGAAAGGCGGCCAAAGGAGGTGTTAGACATTTTACATTTACATTTTTTTTTACATTTTAGTCATTTAGCAGACGCTCTTATCCAGAGCGACTTACAAATTGGTGCATTCACCTATAATATCCAGTGGAACAACCACTTTACAATAGTGCATCTAAATCTTTTAAGGGGGGGGTTAGAAGGATTACTTTATCCTATCCCAGGTATTCCTTGAAGAGGTGGGGTTTCAGGTGTCTCCGGAAGGTGGTGATTGACTCCGCTGTCCTGGCGTCGTGAGGGAGCTTGTTCCACCATTGGGGTGCCAGAGCTTTGGGGATGGCCAGTGAAATATACCTGCTGGAGCGCGTGCTATGGGTGGGTGTCGTTATTGTGACCAGTGAGCTGAGATAAGGTGGAGCTTTACCTAGCATAGACTTGTAGATGACCTGGAGCCAGTGGGTCTGGCGACGAATATGTAGCGAGGGCCAGCCGACTAGAGCATACAGGTCGCAGTGGTGGGTGGTATAAGGCGCTTTGGTAACAAAACGGATGGCACTGTGATAGACTGCATCCAGTTTGCTGAGTAGAGTATTGGAAGCTATTTTGTAGATGACATCGCCGAAGTCGAGGATCGGTAGGATAGTCAGTTTTACTAGGGTAAGTTTGGCGGCGTGAGTGAAGGAGGCTTTGTTGCGAAATAGAAAGCCGATTCTAGATTTGATTTTGGATTGGAGATGTTTGATGAGTCTGGAAGGAGAGTTTACAGTCTAGCCAGACACCTAGGTATTTGTAGTTGTCCACGTATTCTAGGTCAGAACCGTCCAGAGTAGTGATGCTAGTCGGGCAGGCGGGTGTGAGCAGTGAACAGTTGAAAAGCATGCATTTGGTTTTGCTAGCGTTTAAGAGCAGTTGGAGGCCATGGAAGGAGTGTTGTATGGCATTGAAGCTCGTTTGGAGGTTAGTTAACACAGTGTCCAAAGAAGGGCCAGATGTCTACAGAATGGTGTCGTCTGCATAGAGGTGGATCAGTGAATCACCCGCAGCAAGAGCGACATAGTTGATATATACAGAGAAAAGAGTCGGCCCAAGAATTGAACCCTGTGGTACCCCCATAGAGACTGCCAGAGGTTCGGACAACAGGCCCTCCGATTTACACACTGAACTCTATCTGCGAAGTAGTTGGTGAACTAGGCGAGGCAGTCATTTGAGAAACCAAGGCTATTGAGTCTGCTAATAAGAATACGGTGATTGACAGAGTCGAAAGCCTTGGCCAGGTCGATGAAGACAGCTGCACAGTACTGTCTTTTATCGATGGCGGTTATGATATCATTTAGTACCTTGAGTGTGGCTGAGGTGCACCCGTGACCAGCTCGGAAACCGGATTCCGAGCTGGTCACGGGTGCCCCCGACCAAACCAATCTCTCTAGTGGGATTGGTTTCCCCTTTGACCTCAACTCAGTGTCAAGATAACTTTACATACTTTCCTGACATATGCAAGTGTGATCATCTATAGTTTCATACCTAGTTTCTTGTCACAGCAACACTGAAGTGTAAATTCACTATTTCTTTGCAGCGTATCCATTGCCCAATCAGCCCCCACCGTAATTGCCTCACCACCTCCCTCTGCTGGCTACACCTGGGAATTCATGGGCGAGGAGGGAGTGTGGATAGAATACCAGACTCCAGTGAGTGGGACATTATTTGATTCCTTGAACCCTTGCAAATAGCACACTACATGACAGATTGTATATTGTATATGCCCTCATTAAGGTGAGAAAGGGGGAGGGAGACAGTCATGGTATAGCAGCACATAATATGTGGCTATTTCCAGAGTTGCTCACTGGACAGTGCTGGGATTGAGAGACGCTACCAGAAGAACCCTAAGGGACAGATACGCTTCAAAGCTGGGAGATATTCCTACACCCTCGACTTCTCAGGTCAGACTGACTTAAATACTGGTGTATCGTAACGTGACCTGTCTAGGAACACTCCTGAAGTGTTCTGTGTCTCTTCCAGGCATGTGTCAGACCAACGTTCGCGTCGGGACCAAAAGAATTGTGAGGAGAACTCAATGTGAAGCTCAACAAACAAGCAGGTATGGACAATACAGGCTGGGAACCTAGAGCAAGGAGTTTTACTGACCAGGTTAGGGCCAAGAGTTTTTCCTGGTCTGGTCATGTATTCAGGAAGATGTCCTGGCCATTAGTCAAGGCCTTTCTGACCAGCTAGAGAGAACCCATGTGTAACAACTGTACAATGTGACAAATAATGAAAACCTCAATGTCTAATTCCCATCCTCCTCTCACAGTGGAGGTATGGGTTTACAGTCCCGTTGGCAGTTTCAAGACGTGGACGGAAGCTGGAAAGACTTTGCCAAAGTAAGATGAACCGTTTTACTGCGCTCTCTCATCAGACTCCATAAGAGTAGTCTTCATATTACTACATTAAAAACACATGACCGAGCAGCGTGTGTGTGTTGACTTAATCCTGTAGAGAAGCGGCACCTGCAGTGTATCTAGCCAGGACATTGAAGCCCAGTACCAGCAGAACCCAAATGGAACTATGAACTTCACTACCAGGGGATTCAGCTATCAACTGGACTTCTCCGGTAAATATGTCATCTTCTCAGAACAAGTGCCTATAGCAGGGGTGTCAAACTCATTCCATGGAGGGCCTAGTGTCCGCTGGTTTTTCCTTGTAATTAAGACCTAAACCACCAGGTGAGGGGAGTTCCTTTCTAATCAATGACCTTAATTCATCAATCAAGTACAAGGGAGGATCGAAAACCCGCCGAGACTCGGCCCCTCCGTGGAATGAGTTTGACAAGTGCCTATCGGGTAAAGGATAGCGGTTGGTTGAAGGTTGAGGAATAGTTTAACTGATTTGATGAATCCAAACTCCAAACCAAGCGTTTCCTGTGTTGGAGAACATTATTGTCATGACCTAACAGTTGTTTGATTTGTCTTTCGCAGCCCTGACCCAAAAAAACCTGTCCACTCAGACCACCCGATCGGTTCGACGCCTGAACTAATCACTGCCCACGACGACACTGTCCTCTGTCAGGGGCGAAGTGCAATACCCTGGCAGTGGAGGCTGGTGGGAGGAGCTATAGGAGGACAGGCTCAATGTAATGGCTGGAATGGAATAAATGGAACGGTATCAAACACATGGAAACGTTTCACTCCGTTTCCTTTATTCCATTCCAGCCATTGTACCCTGGGTGCATCTCAATTGTCTAAAGTGGCTTCCTCTCAACTCCATTTCTTCGTGTGCACAGTGAAGACGAAGTCACTGTCCGGTATTGAGATGGAACCCCTTCCATTCCACTTCCTCCTAAAAATGACTTGTTTACGTATGTATTCATGGGTTCCTGTTATTTCTTCAACATAGTGCATATACTTAAAAACCAATAATATTATTAGAAAAGTAGCTTCTGACTATCTGCACAATACTTTTTAAAAAATGTGATCTGTAAAAAGAACCCTTTCACTGCCAATGGTACAAAAGGAACAAGCCTTTTGAGCATGTTCTAGCATGTACATTTTCATTGTCTTTAGTTTGAATAAAGGTGATTTTCAAGTATCTACTGTTGAGGCCATCTTATTCCAGAACTCAAAGTTACTTTTCAAATCTCTGGCTCAGACTCAAATACACAGACATCATAGAGAATATTAGATTGTGTATTTTCATATATATGTACAGATTTTCATTGAATTACCTCAGACAACACCACACAATACATAGTTCATAGAGGCCACACAACACATATGACAGCAGTAGTATACAAAGGATCAGAACTCTTGTAGAAGAATAGGCTTTTGTTTTTTGTCCTCGCGTCCAAACGCACGAGTCACAATGACAGGAAATGCAATCCAGTTCTCGCCCTCAAAAAGGCTTCCGTCGTCATAGTTACAATCACATGAACATTGCAGCTACCTTTCGTGAAAGATGGACATCAGAGAGGTCTTTGCCCAATCAGGACAGACCTCCATCACTTGTGTCCAATAGAGAGAGGTTTACAACCCAGAAGGCCCACCTTTTTGTTATACACTGGCCCATAACATTATCATTGTGCCAGCTCAGTGCCAGCTCACCTAGTCACGGTTTACAGTAGGAATAATTATTAATTTTAATCCAACAAAGACCTGTGAATATAAATTAGCATGTGTTCAGTTAACTAACAAAACCTACATCCCCCAGTCTGCAAACAGCATTCAATGAGGATTCACACAAGGGGGTTGGTCTCAAAAGTCTACAATGGCGTCCTTTTCTCCTCTCCTTCCTTCACCTGCACTAGTCTGCAACAGGTTGATAGGTGAGATGACACTCCTGTCCCATTTGGTCCATAGGGCTTTCACCTATCCTGGGATTTCAGATGAGTGCAGATGAAGGGAAGGAGATACGCAAAGGGGACGAGGAAAGGAGGCTACTTTTGACTATTGAGATGCAGTCCCAGACTTAGTTCCACCCCCAAGGATTATTACTGCACACAGCGCTCCTCTAAGGCCTTTCATTCATCATCACAAGACCACAACAATCCAAGGGCCCCTTTAAGAGCTCTTCCAATTGAAATAGATTTATTTATCAACAATTTAGGACAGGTCCCCTTTAATGAAAAAGTGCTCAACTCATATATATATATATATATAAATAAAAACTGCATTTGATAGTACATTTGATATGTCCAACGATTAACTTAAAATGCACGGACTGCTTGCTTTGTTGAAAGCAGCCTGGTTTGATGCATGGAATAAAATAATTCATTACTAAATTCACTACATTTCAACAGGATCACAATCATTTGTGGTGTCCCAGCTTGGTCAGGTCAGTAACATGATGGAAGGGAACACATTGATGAAGTCAGAGGGGGTATTACAAAACAGGAACACACAGGGCTAAAGTTACCAGATACCGGGCAAACTAACTCAATGAATGATGATTGTGATGACATTTCAATATGCACCCATTTGTGTATACTACTTCACATTCATTCACAATTCCCAGTATATATCGACCAATCACTCACTTACAGCAAACCATTCAGTACATATGCAGGTGAGTTACTTCAATTAAGAAGGTAGACATATGTAACAGTCACCCTCACAGCACACACAGGATTCTGTGTGGATAACAATCCCTCACCAGACTTCTAACCTAAACACAATCAACCCCTCCCTTTTCAAACTGTTCGTTGAATTGGATTTCTGCTCAGAAAATAACCTTTTCTTTAGGTCAGATATAGAGACTGCAGAAGTGCTAGTAATATTTCACCGCACCCACTATAACATCTGCTAAACTGTGTACGCAACCAATAAACTTCGATTAGATTTTCACTTCCATCCCGTTTCATTTGGATTCATTTATACTGTAAGAATCTTGACACTTATGACATCACTGTTGAATCCTTATCCATCATCTCCTAGGCAGAGAACAGAAAGCATAGGTACTAAAAATCCCCAAATGGAGTGGGGTGTTACTGCGGAGACCGTTTCCATGGAGACTTGGCCTTTCCGCCCGTGCGGTTTAGCCGGCGATTCTACAGCTCTTCTGGATTGTCGTCCTCAAAGCAACAGAACCCCTAAAAAGAACCACATTGATATGATATAGCAGGCTGCTGAGGTGGGCAGCATGAATAACGTGTTAGCACTGGGCTAAAAAGGAATGGACTGAGAAAGACTGGTCTCCATGCCACTGCTCATCCTAGCACATAGAACAGGGATTATGGAGAAGATATGCATTCTAGAATAAACCTTTCACCCCAAAGTGTCTCAAGTAAGAAACGATATGAAACCCCCACAAACATTACTGAGAGCAGAACACAACGTGAGTCTTTTTCCCTCTCTCTCTAGTCAAGAAGGTTTGGAATCCGCGTGCAGATTGAAAAGCTGAGTCTTCAGTGTTCAATCTGATGGGAGCATAGAAGAACCACACTGCAACCCAAACCACAGAAGATTAAAATACAAAAAGCAACAAATATCAAGTGGATTTCATCATCATTTTCACAGTCGGTCCAAAAAGTGGATTTTTCTTTCTTCTTGTTTGCAGTTCAAAAGTCCAACTCCCCTTTTATCAGTCTGTCGTCATTAAAAGAGGGGAAAGTTGTTTTCAGCCAAAGAGGTCTTTCAGGTCGTTGTTGACGGACGAACTGTGTCTGAGCCCACCACCCGCGTTCATTCCGGGAGCGGCTGTGGGCTGAGAGAAGTTCTGCGGGCTGAAGAAAGGGTTGGCCTGCATCCCGAACCCACTGGTCAACCCTCCCATGGCTAATGGCGAGCCCTGCATCGGGGCAGTCTGACTGGGCTGGGCTGAACCAAACTGATTAAGCCAGGGGGTGGCGGTGGTCCCAGGGGTGGGCTTGGGAGGAGCCATTTGGTTGAGGCTGACTTTGGGCTTGTTGGAAGTGAACAAGGAGTCCAAGACAGACATGTCAGGGGTGTTGGTGCTCCCTTGGTTGTGGGTCAGGGCACCAAAGTTAGGGGTGCTGGTGGTGGTGGCCATCCCTCCGTAGAGGCCGGGGCCGGGGGGCCGCATGCCCAGCCCCCCTGTCTGGAAGCCCATGGTTGGGTTGTAGCCGTTGCTGACCATAGAGCCCATGGGAGTGGTGGAGGGGTAGGCTGAGATGGTGCTGCCCTGGATGAGGCCTGGTCTGGGGGGAGAGGTGAGGGACAGGCTGCCCAGGGATGTCATATTGTTCAGCAGGCAGCTGGTCAGGTCCTTGGCCTGCCAAACACATCAGGTCAAATCAGCTTATCATCTCAATGACAAATAGGTGGCAGGTTTGAAGTGGAAACTAAAGTAGATTACATCACTCTAAACATCAAACTAATAAATTATACAGATATATTGTGATTGTTCTATATGAGGAGATCAAAACGTGTAACCATGGATGGCTACCAAGTAAGAAACCATACATTTTCACATGAGTATGAGTGTGTATGTCTATTACCTGGGCAGAAGGAGTAGATGGTTTGATACTCTGGGGGGCTAGTGCTGGCTGGTTTCTTAGTTTGGCTGCCTGTTCCTGCTCCTTGGCTAACCGCTGCTTCTCCTCCAGAGTCAGAGACATCTATAGAGAGAGAGGGAGAGAGAGAGAGGAGAGGGACAGAGGAGGAGAGGGACAGAGAGAGGGGGGGAGGGAGAAAGAACAGAAAACAATAATAACCCCTTATCCCTGAAATATACACTAGCAGCTATACAAGGTTAGGATAGATAAGATGGGTTTGGTAACGTTCAATCACAAAAAGAGAGTCAAACAGAACATGCACCACCCAAGCTAATTTAACAGGAACGTTAACAGACTTCCAGTGCAATACGTTTGCTCCAGTCTGTGCCTACTGAATAAGATCCAGAGTACGTACTCTGTTGAGTTGGGGAGCTGATGCCGAGTTTCCGTTCGCTTTCCCATTAACCCCTGCACTCCCAGAACTCCCTCCAAAGACATCATCAATCTGGAAAAAGACAATGGTTTCAATAAGCCATAACACTAACCCATGCCAACATGCATTTTTATTATACATTCGACCTTATAAGTGTATGAAATCACAAACATCAAGCCTTCATTAAATCAATCCTTCATGCATTTGCCTCATCCGGGCAAACGCCTCTCCCCTCGCTGTCAAGGAAATGACCTCTCACCTGGTTGCCAGGGCTGGGGGTGCGCTTCGTCTCTTCCGATTGGTTGGTCTGACTGGTATTAATAGTCATACTCCTGAGGACAGACAGAATAGCTCAAACTATTTCATTCAGGGGAATTTGGTTCGCACAAACAATCAAATATGACTCAACCCTCATCTTTCTAATCAGATTCTGAACATTAACTTGCATCACATCTTTCCTGAGTCATTGTTGACCAATAAAAGGAGAAGTAGGAAGATAGACTTCTGTTCTTTCTGTATTTACTAAAACATTATAAAGTGTGTAGAGCCCTGTGAGTGTGCATAGAGAATAAAATACAAATGTCTGACCATCTCTATGCACACTCACAGGGCTCTACACCCTAGCCACACTGACACTCCAACACACATACACAAACCTATACATATCTACCTCTATCGACCCAATATCCCTGCTGGAACTGACCCTGTATATAGTAACCTTACCCCTATACATATCTACCTCTATCGACCCAGTATCCCTACTGGAACTGACCCTGTATATAGTAACCTTACCCCTATACATATCTACCTCTATAGATCCAGTATCCCTACTGGAACTGACCCTGTATATAGTAACCTTACCCCTATACATATCTACCTCTATAGATCCAGTATCCCTACTGGAACTGACCCTGTATATAGTAACCTTACCCCTATACATATCTACCTCTATCGACCCAATATCCCTGCTGGAACTGACCCTGTATATAGTAACCTTACCCCTATACATATCTACCTCTATCGACCCAGTATCCCTACTGGAAATGACCCTGTATATAGTAACCTTACCCCTATACATATCTACCTCTATAGATCCAGTATCCCTGCTGGAACTGACCCTGTATATAGTAACCTTACCCCTATACATATCTACCTCTATAGATCCAGTATCCCTGCTGGAACTGACCCTGTATATAGTAACCTTACCCCTATACATATCTACCTCTATAGATCCAGTATCCCTGCTGGAACTGACCCTGTATATAGTAACCTTACCCCTATACATATCTACCTCTATCGACCCAGTATCCCTGCTGGAACTGACCCTGTATATAGTAACCTTACCCCTATACATATCTACCTCTATCGACCCAGTATCCCTACTGGAACTGACCCTGTATATAGTAACCTTACCCCTATACATATCTACCTCTATAGATCCAGTATCCCTACTGGAACTGACCCTGTATATAGTAACCTTACCCCTATACATATCTACCTCTATCGACCCAGTATCCCTACTGGAACTGACCCTGTATATAGTAACCTTACCCCTATACATATCTACCTCTATAGATCCAGTATCCCTACTGGAACTGACCCTGTATATAGTAACCTTACCCCTATACATATCTACCTCTATCGACCCAGTATCCCTGCACATTGGAAATGTGGTACTGGAACTGACCCTGTATATAGTAACCTTACCCCTATACATATCTACCTCTATCGACCCAGTATCCCTGCTGGAACTGACCCTGTATATAGTAACCTTACCCCTATACATATCTACCTCTATCGACCCAGTATCCCTGCACATTGGAAATGTGGTACTGGAACTGACCCTGTATATAGTATGCGTACTTACTTTATCGTGTTGTTCTTATATCTCATGTGTTTTTGTTCTACCTTGTTATTTTTAGTAAAACATTATGGATTCATCATCATTGTACTGGTGCACCTGACATTACAACGTCAGAGGAAGACAGGAGGGAGAGAATGATTTGACTGATACCTCTGTTGTTCCTGCATGCTGTGTAGCTGCTCCAGTTTGGTCTTGTGTTCTGCCTCCATACGAGTTAGCATGTCTTTGATCACAGCCATGAAGGAGTTAAACTGAAACACACAGAGAGAGGGTGGGAATACAACCTCTGTGTCTGTCTGTGTGTGTGTGTGTGTGTGTGTGTGTGTGTGTGTGTGTGTGTGTGTGTGTGCGCACTCGTGCGCACGCACACACATCTACATACCTGGTTGAGGTTGAGGTTGTTGTCTATACTGAGCGAGACTAGGTGAGGCAGACTCTTGGCAGCTAGGTGCTCTTTGGGGATGCCCAGTTTCTTATGGGAGAAGGTACACTTGTAGATCCCTATGGGAGGAAACAACCATTCCACAATAAATCAGAACCACAACAATCAACAGACAAAGCAGCAATACTGTTAAAGCGATAGATCATGTTTTTAAGTGTTAGCCTATTTCAATTTGTCATTTCATCCTAGGTGAGTTGTCGACTCATTTCATCCTAGGTGAGTTGACTCATTCCATCCTCGGAGAGTTGACTCATTCCATCCTCGGAGAGTTGACTCATTCCATCCTCGGAGAGTTGACTCATTCCATCCTCGGAGAGTTGACTCATTCCATCCTCGGAGAGTTGACTCATTCCATCCTCGGAGAGTTGACTCATTCCATCCTCGGAGAGTTGACTCATTCCATCCTCGGAGAGTTGACTCATTCCATCCTCGGAGAGTTGACTCATTCCATCCTCGGAGAGTTGACTCATTCCATCCTCGGAGAGTTGACTCATTCCATCCTCGGAGAGTTGACTCATTCCATCCTCGGAGAGTTGACTCATTCCATCCTCGGAGAGTTGACTCATTCCATCCTCGGAGAGTTGACTCATTCCATCCTCGGAGAGTTGACTCATTCCATCCTCGGAGAGTTGACTCATTCCATCCTCGGAGAGTTGACTCATTCCATCCTCGGAGAGTTGACTCATTCCATCCTCGGAGAGTTGACTCATTCCATCCTCGGAGAGTTGACTCATTCCATCCTCGGAGAATTGACTCATTCCATCCTCGGAGAATTGACTCATTCCATCCTCGGAGAATTGACTCATTCCATCCTCGGAGAATTGACTCATTCCATCCTCGGAGAATTGACTCATTCCATCCTCGGAGAATTGACTCATTCCATCCTCGGAGAATTGACTCATTTCATCCTAGGTGAGTTGACTCATTTCATCCTAGGTGAGTTGATTCATTTTATCCTAGGTGAGTTGATTCATTTTATCCTAGGGGATTCTAAAATAAGATATAACTCTAACAGTACTGATAATTTTCTGTTGAGATTTTCTTTGTTTGAAAAAAAGCAAACTATTCCTAGGACTATCATCTAGATTCTAAGACGTTCTAGATGTTCTGTTACCTAGAACCCCCATGAGTACGGCTGGTTCTCTGGAGGGGATCTGTTGCAGGAAGGGAAGGATCTCGTCAATGACGTACCATTTGTCCAGGTACTCCAGAATCTTCCCCAGGCACACCAGAGAGTTCACCCTCACCTACACACACAGGTCAAACATACGCACACACAATCAGAATATTTCTGTCACCTGTCAATCAATGGTCAGTCAAAAACAACCGTGTGCATTTGATCAACAGAGAGAGAGACTGACAGAGACAGACAGAGAGTCAAATGAAAGCGAGAGACTGACTGCAAGTGAGGAGGTCTGTAGACAGGCAGACTTGATGCGGGGGATGAGTGCGTTCTTCATGGAGGGATACTCAATCAGGTTGGCGAAGGTAGGGATTATGTTCAAACACAGCTCCTGGGGGGGGCACACAAATATATGGCACAGCATTGCTGATGACTTAACGGCAGGGGTTTCCATAGAATCACATAAAGCCTAGAACTCTCGAATGGACATTGGGATCATAGCAACGGCAAAATATTGTCTGTCTTGGTCAGGCGTATTATAGAATCTCTATGGAGGTTCCCATGTGAGCTTTACAGAGTTGGTTGAATGTGCTGCTAACCACTGGTCCAGGGTCAGGTTTTTCTTATCCTCGCAATGGTTAGTTTAGGATTTGGGGACAGGCAATGGGATTCTAGAGCTGTGGTTAGGGGCAACTTGTACCACAATCAGTGTTTAGACGTTAACGCTGCAGTTATCCTCCTACACTTTACTTCCTTCACTACATCACTGACTCATTTGGATAGGTAAATAGAGATGTCTGTCTTTTATAATGTACAGTACCTGGCCAACAAATTACGCATTCAATCAAGGTGGTATTTTTAACGGGCAGAATATGTATGGCAACGGACGACAGTATGCTAATTTACACTTACCTTGAATCACACTCAAACTAAACCTAACTTTAACCTCAATCCTAAACCTTATTTCATTAGTACTGCAGGTCTCTTTCTGCCGGTGGAATAAACACTTTGTAAACTCATGATGTGCTTGTCCGTGGTACCTGTATCTGGATGGAGGGGGCCTCCAGGGCTCTGTAGACCATGGGCAGAACGCTGTTCTTAATGTCCTCCGGTGGGGTCTTGGTCAGCAGCAGGTCCATCTTTTGCAGGAAGATCAGCAGGATCTGAGAGACACAGAGGGTTAAACGCAGTTCATCCAGGCTTAATGATGGGAGAGTGACAGATAAAAAGAGAGAGATGGGTAACTACCAGTGAAATGAAACTAGGAATAAAGTGAGCTCTTCTTTTAAGCATTAGAGTGTCTCACACACACACACTGTCTTAGCAACTACGCTTAGCAAAGACCACTCACCATATTGCTTGCCTGAAGGCGTGGAAAGGAGAAGAGAGAGAAACAGTATGATACATACAGCCCTGTCACCAGATAAAGCGTATAGCATCCTCTAGTCTGTTATCTAACCATGCCATCCCTGTAACACACATCAAGCAAACATAGAAGGTAGGCCTGGAAACTGGGTATGGGGATACACTGTATGCGTGTGCCCTTTGCATCCTGTGTGTGTGTGTACCTGGACAGGCTCCTGCTGCTTGAACACAGGGCTGAGGTCCGGCAGGATGAGTCTGACGTACTCGTCCTTGGTACACTCCTCTGCGATCAGCAGCACGTTGGGCAGGACGAACGGCACCATGTCTGGGTTCAGGAACTCTGAGGTGAGGGCTGGGAGGATACGATATACCACCACTCTCTGGGGTGGAGAGGACGAGACAGGACACAATGGGGTTAGGAATAGTGGCTTTAATCAGAATCATTTGTATTAAGTCACCTTTGAGCACATATTTGCAAAATGGCCAATCCCAATTTGACTGGATTATTGAAGACCACATTCCAAACTACCTGTCCACTGAGCATGAAGCATTCTACTGCAGGAATGTACAGCTAGGACACTAAAATGACCTGTAAGAGCAACACACACACACAGTGAACACTAACCTTGGGTAGCTTGGGCAAGACCTTGGGCAGGTTTTTGTAGAACTGGGACTTCTGCAGGTTGTCCCTCTGGAAGAGGGAATCAAAGTAGGCCAGCGTCACCGCCCCCACGTCATCAAAGAAGGGGATCTGAAGCACCCAGACACAGAGAAGGGATGATTCAACTGAGCTGGCTGGTATGTCATGAAGCAGGATCAATGACATCATCTTGCTTAAATTCTCTGATGTAACTTTTTAGGAAGACCATCTTGAAACGGGCCTTCAACCGACGACACATATTCAAGTTTAGCTTTATTAATGAATCAGAAAATCTAAAAGGTATTTCTAAATATTTATCAGTTAGCTAACTTGGTGAGCCTGTTTTAATATGTAAAAAGTCTTGTGTATCCTGTTGTATTAGTGACATAAGGTCATAGTTGGTGACACGGGGGGGGGGGTGATCTGACCTTGGTCATCTGGTCAGCGTCAGGCCGGACGTTGGGCGTGACACTCAGCAGCATCTTGACGTGCTCCCTCACCTCCTCAGGAATCTTATTCAACATGGTGGGGCTCAGTCTGCTGAGCTATGGACAGACGGGGGGGGGGGGGGGGGGGGACGGGACGAGAGAGAGAGATCTACCAATTCAAAAAGTATGGAATCAATGAAGCATTACAAATATTGCAGTGCACATTGGCATTAATCTCTCTTTGTCCTTTTCTCCCTAAAATGCTAAATAAGACGTGATGCATTCTACCTGAGGTCTGCTGCCTGAATGAGGTCCTTGGGTGCTGTCGCTCCAGAGAACTCTAACTTTATGAAGAGGACCAGCACTCACAACTTTGATGTAGATTTTTTTACGAGCAATCACGTGGACATGTTCTGGCCATCAGGCCTTCATCTCACTCCCCACCCCCTCACCTGGTCCAGCTGTCGGCTGAAGCTCTTGAAGATGTCGTGCTTGTTGACCTGGAACACGGACTTGCCCTCGTTGAAGACGGCGTGCATCACCACGCCCAGCGAGTACATGTCCGAGGCGGCGTCGCAGCTCACTGACAGGATGTACTCGGGGGCCAGATACTCTGGGTTGGGCAGGCAGAGCGGCGGCAGGTTGGGCTCCCACTCCTTACAGGAATACTTGGGCTGAGGGAAGGAGGTGGAGACGGGTATGTAAGGATATATACAGATACACACAGAGGAAGAGATACATACAGGTGCACACAGGCCACACACAGGCAGATGCGCTGAGCGTCTCACCTCGGCATCGGAGGGGTTGGTGGAGGAGATGCTGAAGTCAAAGCCCATGATCTTCCAGGCTCCGCTCTTGTTGAGGATGACGTTCTCCAGACACAGGTTCCCATGGACCATCTTCACCCCGCTGTGTAGGAATGACAAGCCCTCCGAGATCTGAGGGAGGGACATATGAAGGAGGGGGAGAAAGAAGGAGGGAGAAGAGAGAGAGATGAGAGAACATAACAAAGTAGAAAGAAAGTGAAAAAGACAAAGGAAAATAAAAAGGCATGAAGCAGATAAAGATAGGAGAGGTAAGACAGTGAGCAGAGAAACAGAAAGACAATCTGTGATATTAACTAAAGACTTGGGGATCAGTAAAGTACAGTCTGATTACTTCATCTCATCTCACGTGTCCCAGGCATTTTAGAAGACGTGCAACAACAAAAGAACATTCACGCCATAACACACACATTCAAGCTGTACTTGACGGAGGTTTTTTCTCAACAGAACAATTATGTAGCATTGGCATTTCACAGCATTCCTCCTTCAAGGGGCAATCTGCAGTTCAAACAATAACAAAGCGCAACTCCGCCAATGTTTTGGTAAAAAGCCGAAGGGTGGGGCTGGAAAATGTTTACCACTCCCAAACGGAGCTATGGATGCAAGAACTGACCATCCATTACATCAACATTATAGTTTTAACCATGTTTTAAAGCAAGTGTTTGTTTACAATAACAAACAAATTAGTAAAACCATTTCTGATGGGGTACGACAGTTGAACTAAGCTCATGAGGCATTTATACAGTAAGTTATATTCTTCAAGAATCAATGGGTAGATATAAATGATTTATAAGTTTAAAAAAAAATGTATGTAGCAATCGCAGATTGCCCCTTTAAATAGCTGTGTGACTTGGCAGGGGAGTACAATCTAATCAATTATCCCCAAAAATATGCCTGGGACACAATTTAATAAACAGAAAGAGAGGTGTGGTTAGTTCAATTGGGTTTGAAACATAAATCTGCCAAGCAATATACATAGCAACAAGACGTGTGTGTGTTCATTTCAGACTGTGTGTGTGTGTGTGTGTGTGTGTGTGTGTGTGTGTGTGTGTGTATGTGCACGATTGCATGTGTGTGTATTGGGTCTCACCTGCAACAGGCCATACTTGGTCTCCACGTCGTACAGCTTGTAGTCCTTGATGTCTGTGGGCACGGGGCTGGGCAGGTTGTCCCACTGACCCAGCACATTGGACAGACTGGCAAACACTGGCTCTGTACAGAACGCCAGGCAGTCCCTGAAGGAGGGAGGGAGAGAGGAAACAACAGTGTCAATTATTACAAACAAACAACGATGAAGAAAGAAGGAGTGTGTTAAAAATGACAGAGAAGAGAAGAGGAGCAGTAAGATAAAGAACAAAAGAGAAGGGGGATGATGGTGAACTAAAGGAAGGATTGAGTAATAAAAAAGGTAGAGAAAGAGGTAGTGTGTGTGTGTGTGAGAGAGAAGGAAAGAGAGGTAGTGTGTGAGTGAGAGAGAGAGGTAGTGTGTGTGTGTGAGAGAGAGAGAAAGAGAGGTAGTGTGTGTGTGAGAGAGAGAGAGAGAGAGAGAGAGAGAGAGAGAGAGTAGTGTGTGTGTGTGAGAGAGAGAGAGAGAGAGGTAGTGTGTGTGTGTGAGAGAGAGCGAGAGAGAGAGGTAGTGTGTGTGTGTGAGAGAGAGCGAGAGAGAGAGGTAGTGTGTGTGTGTGAGAGAGAGAGAGAGAGAGGTAGTGTGTGTGTGTGAGAGAGAGAGAGAGGTAGTGTGTGTGTGTGAGAGAGAGAGAGGTAGTGTGTGTGTGAGAGAGAGAGAGGTAGTGTGTGTGTGTGAGAGAGAGAGGTAGTGTGTGTGTGTGTGAGAGAGAGGTAGTGTGTGTGTGTGTGAGAGAGAGAGAGAGGTAGTGTGTGTGTGTGTGAGAGAGAGAGAGAGGTAGTGTGTGTGTGTGTGTGAGAGAGAGAGAGGTAGTGTGTGTGTGTGAGAGAGAGAGAGAGGTAGTGTGTGTGTGTGTGAGAGAGAGAGAGAGAGGTAGTGTGTGTGTGTGTGAGAGAGAGAGAGAGAGGTAGTGTGTGTATGTGAGAGAGAAGGAAAGAGAGTGTGTGTGTGTGAGAGAGAAGGAAAGAGAGGTAGTGTGCGTGTGTGAGAGAGAGAGATAGTGTGTGTGTGAGAGAGAAAGTGAGAGGGGTAGTGTGAGAGATACCAATTAGGATCTGGCTAAAAATACATGAATCAGTTATAGAACCCATTTATGCCCTTTATGGTTGTGAGGTCTGGGGTCCGCTCACAAACCAAGAATTCACAAAATGGGACAAACACCAAATTTAGAGTCTGCATGCAGAATTCTGCAAAAATATCCTCTGTGTACAATGTAAAACACCAAATAATGCATGCAGAGCAGAATTAGGCCGATACCCTCTACTTATCAAAATCCAGAAAAGAGCCACTCAATTCTACAACCACCTAAAATGAAGCGATTCCTAAACCTTCCATGAAAAAGCCATCATCTACAGAGAGATGAACCTGGAGAAGAGTCCCCCTAAGGAAGCTGGTCCTGGGGCTCTGTTCACAAACACAAACAGACCCCACAGAGCTCCAGGACAGCAACACAATTAGACCCAACCAAATCATGAGAAACCATTGGAAAGAATTAACAAAAGAACAGAGCAAACTATAATGCTATTTGTCCCTAAACAGAGAGAACAGAGTGGCAGAAAAACTGACCACTGTAACAGACCCAAACATAAGGAAAGCTTTGACAATGTACAGACTCAGTGAGCATGCCAATAAAGCCCTTTGAATTGAAGTAGAGAGCGAGAAAGAAATAGAGAGAGAGAGAGCGAAGGAAAGAGAGCTAGACAGACCCTTTAATTCTCACACACACACACGGTTGCAGATTGCATTGTACTTATTTTTTGTGCAAACTATTCTTAATTTTATTGGCACCGGTATTATAGTTATGTATGTATGTATGTATGTATGTATGTATGTATGTATGTATGTATGTATGTATGTATGTATGTATGTATGTATGTATGTATGTATGCATGTATGTATGCATGCATGTATGTATGTATGTATGCATGTATGTATGTATGTTATTTAGTTTTTTTTTCAATGTACTTTACTCAAACCAGTGAATATCACTTATTATAAATGAGATCATTAACTATCAGCTCTTGGAATATCCAAGGCCTATACTCTTCACATTTTGGTTATAAAACAACAAATCCAGAATTGATTAAAAACATCAAGGGACAGGACATCATAATCCTACTGGAAACATGGTGTCGTGGAGACATAGATACTCAGTGTCCCTCAGGCTATAGAGAAAGTTTACTACCATCAATCAAACATAAAAATGTTAAACGGGCCGAGACTCAGGTGGAATCATCATTTGGCATAAGCAGGACTTAGCACTGAATGAAATGAAAAAAGGTACCAGTCACATTTGGCTAAAACTTAACAAAGGTACAATCTACTGTGACAATGATGTATACGTATGTGCAGCTTATGCTCCTCCTTCAGATTCACCATATTATGATGATCAGTTTTTTGACAATCTCCACACAGAAATCATTACATTTCAGGCAGAGGGTAAAGTGCTTATTTGTGGAGATTTCAATGCAAGAACAGGTTCTGAGCCTGACTACACTGATGCGGGAGGTAACCACCACATATTTGGACACCCCTCCTTGTACAGTAGCCCTATTATAAATAATAGAAACAGTCCTGACCAAATACTGAACAAAAATGGGAAGGAGTTAGTGAACCTCTGTCGAGCCTTAGGCCTGTACATGCTTAATGGCAGAATCAGAGGGGACTCTTTAGGTCAGTTTACTTACTGCTCAGCTCTTGGGACAAGTGTAGTCGATTATGCCATCACTGACATTGACCCCTCCTCCATTAGTGCATTCACTGTCAGACCACAGACACCATTGTCAGATCACAGTCAGATCAACGTGTTTCTGAAGAAATTAACCGGCAATACTCATTCAAAAAAACAGCCCAATAAACTCTACAACATAAACCAATCGTACAGATGGGCTCCAAACAGTGCAGAGAGATTCATTGAAACGTTGAACGTAAATGAAATGATGAACTCTATACAGTTTTTCAATAACTCACAATACCAAAACAATAAAGATGGTGTCAATTCGGCTACTCAAAACATCAACTGCATATTCCAAAAAGCAGCAGCGAAAGCAAATTTGAAAAAAAAAAGAAAAGAAATGCAACATCAGAAACAAAAAACAAAATGTTTCTGATAAATGGTTTGATAATGAATGTAAAACAATTAGAAAACACCTAAGACAAATGTCAAACGAAAAACATAAGCAGCAAAACAACCCAGAGCTACGATATGAATACTTTGAAACTCTGAAACAGTATAAACAAACACTGAAACGCAAGAAATTGAATTATACCAACAAGACACTTGATGAAATTATAAACGCAATTGACCAAAATCAGTTCTGGGACATGTGGAACAATTTAAGCACAACAAAGCCACAAGAATTAGCCATACATGATGTAGGAATTTGGAAAACTTATTTTGATAATCTATACAAAAACATCCCACAAAAAGACTTAAAACAGAACCAATTAGAAATTAAAGAAAAATTGAACATCCTTGAATCAGTCATTAAAAACAAACAAAATCCATTAGATTACCCAATAACCCAACAAGAACCAAATGAAAAGCTCAAATATATTAAATCAAAGAAGGCTTGTGGTCTAGACAACATCAGAAATGAAATGCTGAAAAACAGCACACCTGAGTTGCAAAATGCTGTGCTTAAATTGTTCAACATGGTTTTAACTTCTGGCTGCTTCCCTGATGTCTGGAACCAGGGGCTCATCTCCCCTATCCACAAAAGTGGAGACAAATCAGACCCCAATAATTACAGGGGAATTTGCGTAAACAGTAACTTGGGAAAGATTTTCTGTAGCATTTTGAATTCAAGAATTCAAACCTTTCTTCAAGAAAAAAATGTAATAAGTAAATGTCGAATTGGCTTTCTCCCTAACCATCGCACTACTGACCATATATACACCTTACACACACTAATTAATAAACACGTCCACCAAAAAAAAGAGGGCAAAATCTTTGCTTGCTTTATTGACTTTAAAAAAGCATTTGATTCTATTTGGCATGAAGGGCTATTCTACAAAATTCTCCAAAGTGGGCTTGGTGGTAAGGTGTATGAATTAATAAAATGTATGTACACAGAAAACAAATGTGCAATAAAAATCAAAAACCAAAGAACATAATTATTTTAACAATGTCGAGGTGTGAGACAAGGCTGCAGTTTGAGTTCAAACCTTTTCAACATTTATATCAATGAATTAGCAGACATGTTGGACCATTCTCCAGCCCCAGGACTCACACTATTTGACACAGAGGTGAAATACCTGCTATTTGCTGATGACTTGGTACTTCTATCACCAACCAAAGAAGGTCTTCAACAGAACATTAATATTCTTGAGCAATATTGCCATAATTGGGCCCTGGCAGTAAATTTCCAAAAAAACGAAAATCATGATTTTCCAAAAGAAAACCAGATGTCAGAAACACAAATATAAATTCACCCTGAACAACGCCATCATTGAACACACTAAAAATTACACCTACCTTGGTCTGACCATATCTGCATCGGGAAACTTTAATATGGCAGTGAATGCACTCAAAGAAAAAGCCCGCAGAGCATTGTATGCAATAAAAATGTAATTATTCAAAATCAACATCCCAATTAGAATTTGTACCAAAATATTTGACAGTGTAATCCTACCAATAGCTCTTTACGGAAGTGAGGTTTGGGGGCCACTCAATGAACTGGACTTTAAAATGTGGGACAAACATCCAATTGAAGCCCTACATGCAGAATTCTGTCGGAAAATCCTACAAGTCCAGAGAAATACACCAACTAATGCATGTAGGGCAGAATTGGGCCGCTTTCCAGTAATAATGAAAATACAGAAAAGATCATTCAAATTTGGGCTACATCTAAATTCAAGCCCAAATTCAAGTCTGCAATTTAAAGCACTTCAAACCCAAGAGCTGAGCCCAGAAACGAGCCCTCTCAGTCAGCTGGTGTTGGACCTCACCAACCAAGCTGACACCAGCACTGCTTCAAATGAAAGAATTCAAATAAACAAAATCATGAACCAATCAAAGGACTCATATTTACAACATTGGAAAAACGAAACAAAATCCCAAAGCCGACTAAATTGCTATCTGACCCTAAACAGAGAATATGAATTGGCTGATTATCTCTACTCTGTCAGAGATACGAAGCAGAGACAGATCCTTACCAAGTACAGGCTGAGTGACCACCGATTGGCAATAGAAACCGGCAGACATAAAAAGACATGGCTACTCAAAGAGGACCGTGTATGTGGTCACTGCACGACAGGGGAGGTAGAGACAGAGATGCACTTTCTCCTTTACTGTGATAAATATTCCTCACAAAGAGATTCATTATTCACAGAAATAACTACATTCATTCCAAATTTGAACTTATTAAACCCAGAAGAAAAACTAAAAATACTCATGGGTGAAGGAGCAATGGCTCCTCTTGCAGCCAAATATGTATTTGCCTGCCATAGCCTGAGGGACACTGAATAATAACATCTGCATAGTAAATAGTAACTTACTTATTATTATTACTATTATTAATGTTGTTTATCATTCCAAATAGTAGTGGTATGGGTGGTAATGATAGCAGTTTAGTGATGGTGGTGGTAGTAGAAGTAGTAATGACGATAGTAGTTGTAGTACTGATGTAATGGTGAAGATGACCGTTAATTAGTTATAAGTTAGTTATAGATTCATTTTCCATATTTAGATTTTTATATTTAATACATTCTACTATTTTACTATTATTTTATTGTTATTATTTTTATATTTAATTTTATATTATTATTTACTGCCATTTCATATTATTTGTTATTGTTTATAATTGTATTACAATGTATATTGTATACATTGTTGCTTTGGCAATATTGACACAATGTTTTTCATGCCAATAAAGCAGCTTTAATTTGAGAGTGAGTGAGTGAGTGAGTGAGTGAGTGAGTGAGTGAGTGAGTGAGTGAATCTCTTGTTCCACTTCCTCTGGCAGGTGTATGTATTATTCAGTGTCAAGTCTGTAGAGCTAGGCCCGAAACTTTTCATCATATCTTGCTGCATGTGTGTATGTGTCATCTGTCGTGTGTATGTATCCATTTTTTGCATGGGTGTGTATGCATGACTTCCTTGTGTGTATGCATGACGTGTGTGTGTGTGTGTGTGTGTGTGTTACGCGTTTGTGTCTGTGTGTAAAGGCTCCTAGCAGAACTCAGCTAGGCGAAGTGAACATCTGTGCTCACATACTCCCTTAAAATACCCTAATTTGAAAAACTAGAAAAGTGGCAATATTACTGTTTGTCCCTCTTGAGACGCCGTAGCAGCTAGTACACATCCTTAAAATAGTCTGAATTAATCTACAATAACTCAAGAGGTCTGTAATTATCATTTTGACATTTTTGCAGAGGAGGTCTTAGTCTCGCAATTTTACATCTAACCAAGATGTTTGGAGGAGTATTTCTCAAGTGAAAGAATTTGCATGAAAACGATTAGTCTGTCGTTGAATGACTACAAACACTTCATTGAAGAATCCCTACTGTTGACCAATCACAGATGAAGGGGCGTAAAACTTCAACTCGAACAGCCCCAAAAAAATCCTGCAGAACACCAAAACAAACAAAAATTTCACAAAATGTAGTCAGAATATACGCGCAAACTGTTTGGACTGGGAAGCAGACTTAACCCACCTCGACTCCTCCAGTGGGTGCTGGACAGTGAGCAGACGAGGGTGACGCAGTCTGGTGAGCTGCTGCACACCTCTCTTCAGAGACTCAATGATCTGGTCCTTGTCAAACTTCTGATACTTATCCACCATCTTCTTATCAAACACAAACACAGCCACCTCCTGGAAGAACAAACAATAAAACAGGAATTACCTTCTGTATCAGGACAACCACTGACAGTTTGTGTCAGTTGGCGATGGTAAAATGAGTCCCATCTATCCTTTGAACAAATTGTGGAAAACAAATATGTATGTTCTCAGGCTGCCCAAGGACTGGGTTGGGAGACATTGTTCTAGTTAAGTATAGAACGGTCCATGAAGCCCCCAGGCAGCCTCACCTGTTTGGTTGACTTCTTGGTTCCATTGTAGATCCTCCAGCACATGCCGGGCCCGCCGCTGGCGATGTGGCGGCCCACTTCAAATTCCCGTGTCACCGGGTTGCCCATGACGGCGCTGGTCATGTCGGCCGTCACCTTGGTGACAGTGCTCTTGAGCTTGTTCAGCATGGACTCCATGGTGACTCAGCCTGACCTTTGACCCCTGGGGGAGAAGAGAGACAAAGAGGTCACAAACATAATTTTTTTTTTTTTTTAATCGGTGGCCAAAAATACCGATTGTTATGAAAACTTGAAATTGGCCATTCCGATTAATCGCTCAACCTCTACATTAAAGTGTCCTGTGATGGCTGTAGACAGAGCTATCGATGTCTCTGACGTGTGCCCCCCCCCACACACACACACACACACACACACACACACGGCGACTGTGATTACACAAACACAAATCCCAACAAATCTCCTAAATCACAGTGACTTAGAAGTGAGAGAGACAGATCCGAACAGGAGTCAATATCTCTGTATTATTAGTATGCATTGTCTGCACTCGCGTCTGACAAACCCCGACAAGCGCTGTCCAAACCCCGGCACGACAACAATAGAATCAGAGTGAATGAACACATTCAGACATAATATCCTATTAGCATATCAAGCAGTGGGCTTGCGTCTCAAATGGCACCCTATCCCCATTTAGTGCACTAAGCCCTGGACAAAAGTAGTGCACTATATAGGGAATAGGGTGCCATTTGGGACGCATGCTGGAGATGTGGGTTCGCATGCCAAACAGACTAGTGAGGAAGCCATTGACCCCATGTTTATTTATAAACCTTATTGAGTCACTGTCTGAAGCCTCTATCTGTCTGAGTCGGTCTCCTGCAAGCAGGGTATAACGTCATTGCTCTCCTCATCACCTGGGCTTGGTACTGATGTTGTTGCCAACAGCCATAATTGAGTCAGTGGACAATGCTGTACGTGGACAGAACCAAGTGCTTTAATCTTGAGCAGGGAGGAAACCAACCGGTCCATAAAACCCATTACTTAATCAGCTTCTTCCCCACTGTGTGTGTGACTAACTTTCTGTCTCTCATTACTGCCCAATCCATCATGTCCAAAAAACTGTGGAACACACACTAGAAAAAAGCAATGATTCACACATCGGTTGCCATAACAACAAACTGAAAATTCTGTCCCAAACTAAATGTGTGGACTAGGGCTACGCCACTGCTTATAACTAACTAGAAGTTAAATATAACTACAAGAAATGTAAGACGTATCAAATAAATGATATCCAGCTCAGAGCTCCAGCTATGCATTTTGTTTTCTAACTTGCTATCTAAGTGGCTAGATGTCAAGATCAAGCTTCTTGGTTACAGCAGAGACATCCTGAATCAAGATTGAGCTTGCCTAAAAAGTGTCAAACTCTGTCTGTCTGCTGTGAAAAGATTTACACAATACTATTCCTGAATGCAGTCGTGTCATTTCAATAAAGAGTATTTCAATTTCCAGAATCTCGCCTTACTGTGCTATTGAGATCCTCACATTGATGACAGATATTGAAATAGAGTTGAATGAATGTATGAATTAGACCAAAATATGTCTGCAAGCTTGGAGACCTAGCTACTGTATATCCTAAGCAAAATGCAATGCAATGTTGGAATATGATATATCACAAGTATCTCTCTCTCTGGATATTGTATAAGTTAGGCTACATTTAACACTCCACTATGGACCTTATGATCATAAAAGTGTAATCAATTTAGCTACTTGTTACAATTGGTTTAATTTATTTCCCACTGGAAATGTGAATGTGCCAATCAGAGACTTTCCCCTTGTCACCTCACCGTCTGTGTAACTAACTAAGTAGCCAGATCACGTGAGTCAGGTAGGGTAGCTGAACAAACACAAGCAGCTAGTTAACGTTAGCTGGCTTCTAGGATAGGCTATCCATACCAGTGAGCCTGCCGACGGCCAGTTCAGCAATTGCGGAAGGAACGCGGTTGTGTGACAGGGTTAGAGTTTGCTACACCATGTAGCTAGCTAACGTATCGGCGAAACCAATACCTGTCCTGTTTGTTTAACCGGTTTTTGTTAATGTGGCTACCCAGTCAGCTAGCCGCATAACCTGGAATGGATAGCTAGTTAGCTATCGCATAGCAGTAGGAAGCTAGTTAAAGAGAGACGTCACTTTTGACGTTTGTTGAAATGCCGTGTTGCGTTTCTGGGTCTGAATCAAACTATATCATGCTTACCTGTGTCACGAAGGGAATGTCAGTGGTTTTATGATTCCAAGTACTGTTTAAATGGGAAAACAGCTGTCAGTGATGGCTGTGATACACAGCCTCCATCTCTTCCAGTCTAAATTTCTGGTTGACTTCTTTGCTAAGCTAGCTTGCCACTTACTGTAAACGTCACTTCCGGCTACTCTATCAGTTAAGTGCCCTTTCTGTTCATTTAGGATCACTTCTCATGATTATACCAGACAAGTGATTATACCCTTCTGTATAGTGTTTGAATATTGTATATTTCATGCACATCTATATGTCCAATGGTTGCTCAAATGAGAACTGGAACTTCCAATGATGTTTAATGAAAGTCTTATTGTACTGTATTTAATACAGTTTTTCAACAAAGTGCATTTCAAAACAATTCAACGCATTAACTATAAAACCTGAATCGGCAACGTTACAGATCATGTGTACTATTCTGTTGACTAAGATACGTAAAGCTCAAAACTAGGCAGCAACATGCAGTACAGAAAATGCTATACAATTTAAAACATAGTACCAATGATGCAACAACTTAATTAACAATGTAACACTCACAAAAAGTAACCCGGGGTGTATTCACTAGGAACCACACAGAGGAAAACGGAAACAAACGGACCCATTTGAATTTGTCCAACAGAAACTCATTTTTTTTTGCACAACTTTTTGCTAGGGTGGATTGTATGATTTACACTCATTTCAATAAGTTAATTCACTCAACCTTCAAGTTATTGTAAAAACATGGCACTTATTTGAGACAAAGCATTCATTTGTAAGACCGCCAAAAAACTACAAAAGTAAAAACTTTTGGCTGCATTTGAAACATTACACCTTATGATTAAACTTGCAAATCCATGCAATCAAACCTATTACAATCCAATAGAATAGTTAGTGTCAACTATGTGATTAACAGATATGAAACATGTTCTTGACAGCAGTGGGAAACAGGTTCCACAAATAACTAAATGAATACCATTTCAAATAATTCAGTTTGTCCCCAACAGAAAATGTACAGATATAAAAGTAGTGTTACATTTACCAGCATTATTTCCTTACCAGTTATAAGATGCAATCAACGAAATCCAAAACAATACGTCATTTGTTAAAAGACTGTCAACACAATAAGTGTGTTACATTTCATTTAAGGTATAGAAATAAAGTGTAATGCTTCCTCTTCAAGCTTAATATCCAGCCTAAACTTCTATTTACAGTACCTAAATCAACTCTACCTGAGAAAACTAGATACCAAAACCAGCCCTGAATAAATTCAGTTAGATCCTATGCCTGTTAGTTTTAGATTAATGTTGGTGAAACATTTCACACATTCCCCACTGTGTAGATTTCAACAAAATCAAAAGGTTTTCCTGACAGGCATCAGCTAAGGAAAGCAGAAAATGCTCTCATTCACCAGAAATAAACCCTTGAGGCACCTGGGTAAGTGCATCTCTCCTTGTTAGAACAAAACAATTGTTACTATCATACCACTAGCATCTAGTGTTGATGAGAACATACTATAGCCTACAAACTAGTGCAAATGCATTCCTGAAGCCGGAGTCATAAGAATGCTTGAAAAGCAAAGCCTCGTAAGAGTAACATCACTAAAAGATAACACTAACTAGGCCTACATCAAATCAAAATAGTCATTTCATCCCATGTAAAGCACAAACAGTCCTGATAATCACCTGGCAAAAACTTACTGTATATCCTGTCTTGGGACAAAACTATTGCCAAAACTGTGGAAAATGTTGGCATAACGAAGAACAAACGCGCTTGTTAAGGCGACAAGGATCCCTACTGCCCAATTCCAAAATCAACCTCTAGGCCCATCCCCTATGTAGTATGCCCTTGTGTAGACCAGGGGCATGTTCAGCAGGGTTGAACGTTCAGATATAAATATGCTATGTAGATCAAACATGCCTCTGACATGTAGAATAAGGAATCACATAGGCTCACTTCAATCTGTAATGTTCAAGAACATTTAGCAACCGAACATAGCCCTGGAATGACCTTACCCTCTTATTGGTAAGTGGAACACTTATACCTGGAATTGCTTATAATTAATCCAATCCTTTCAGATCTACAAATGCATGGCGGGGGTAAGGTTTGATTTTGGATTGGGTCTACCACCACTCATTACATTCCTTTTCCCCCCCTAGAAAATGGAGGAGAAGTGCTGGAGGAAGACTACGGGATGGTGCTTCTGGAACTCCTTGACCAGCCTCCTCCTCTCCTTGACAGACAGGGCCTTGCTCAGGCTGATGTCCCTGATCAGCTGCTTCAGGCTCTCCAGGGTGGCCGCCTCTCGCTGGTCCTCATACTGCTGCAGCGACACCTGCTGGCAGAACGTAAACACTGCAACACAGGATGAAGAGAAGGGAGTCAATACAGGGGTGTATTTATTAGGGAACGCATCACGGAAAACAGAAATTAGCTTCTCATTGGTAGTTTCAGTCATTTTTCTTTCATTTCGTACCTAGTGAACACGACACTGATGGTGGTTTATTTCATTACTGAAGATTAGGGACGACTCACTATTTTATGTAGTACTGTTATAATAATAGCATAACCACAAAAGGGCATATACTGTAGATCACCAAGTCCTAAAATGATGTATCAAGTGGGGCTGAATGTACTCAAGTTGAATTGAACTCACAATGTTGTTCGGATCTCTTCCTTGCTGCAGGATTTGCAGCGTTCTCCTCATAGCATCAATCAGCGATGTGGGGGTCTATTTCCATTATGGATAGAGAAGGGTTGATAATAGGTTACTTTATTCACATAAACAAATCATATACATGCTGCACTTAATGTATCAGGCAATGTCAGAAATACGCCAAACAAATTGAAACTACCGTTGTAGTACCTCCTCCCTACCGTTGTAGTACCGCCTCCCTACCGTTGTAGTACCTCCTCCCTACCGTTGTAGTACCGCCTCCCTACCGTTGTAGTACCTCCTCCCTACCGTTGTAGTACCGCCTCCCTACCGTTGTAGTACCGCCTCCCTACCGTTGTAGTACCTCCTCCCTATCATTGTAGTACCTCCTCCCTACCGTTGTAGTACCTCCTCCCTACCGTTGTGTACCGCCTCCCTACCGTTGTAGTACCGCCTCCCTACCGTTGTAGTACCTCCTCCCTACCGTTGTAGTACCTCCTCCCTACCGTTGTAGTACCGCCTCCCTACCGTTGTAGTACAGATTACACTCTTGAGAATAGGGTGCAGTATTAAGTCTTCAGATGCCTGACTTTAAAAAGGCAAGGTGTCCAAATCCTGATTATAAAGCCTCCCTCTGTAGCTACTATTTCTTTTCAACAATGCGGCCCTAAACTTGTTTATTTTGGGATTGGAGGACTGCGGGCGAGGGTCTGTCAGAAGAGGGCCAGGCAAGAGGATCAGGGATTTCATGTGCCTACCTTAAAGAGCTGAGTGTGGTTGTCCATCAGACACAGCAGCAGCCTCTCGCTCTGGGTACGAGATAGCTCTTTATTCTGCACGATGGCCTTCAGAAATGTCCTGCTGACCAGGGCCCTGTTGTCTGTCTGGACATATTGAGTGGTCCGTCACACAGTGGACCACCAGTGTTACCACTTTGGCTGAAGCAAAAACCTACACCCACAGCCGCCATCGCAGGGTATGATTGGCCCACCACTGATGTATTTATCATTGGGCCCTGACCCATTATTTGAGAAACAATAGTTTTCAAATGGTGTGTGTGGAGTGAGATTACCTGTTTGTGCAGACGGCAGGCATCTGGATGGGCTGCTGTGGACATGAAGGCCAGGAGCCTCCTCAGCTCATCTCTCCCAGCAGGCTCCAGCAGATGCACACACAGCTGATAGGCCCTGACAGCATCAAGCATCATCCACCTTCCCACAGTCTGAGAACGCACACACAGGAAGAGTGAAAATAGGGAGAGAGTGGGTGGGAGTGTATGTCAAAGAGACATGTACAGACACAGGGGTCTAACATGATGAAAACACTATATCACACAACACCCCACAATAATTCCTCAACCAGCCAGTCTCACCCAGCAGGTCCAGTATGACCGTGTGGATGTCCAGGTAGCGTCCGGTGAGCAGTGGGGACCTCTCCTGGCCTCTGTAGTGCTTGGCCATGGTGTCAAACAGCAGTTTCTTCTGGCTGGCCAGCCTCTTTGCCTCCTTGCATTTACATTTACATTTAAGTCATTTAGCAGACGCTCTTATCCAGAGCGACTTACAAATTGGTGCATTCACCTTATGATATCCAGTGGAACAACCACTTTACAATAGTGCATCTAAATCTTTTAGGGGGGGGGGGGGGGGTTAGAAGGATTACTTTATCCTATCCCAGGTATTCCTTAAAGAGGTGGGGTTTCAGGTGTCTTCGGAAGGTGGTGATTGACTCCGCTGTCCTGGCGTCGTGAGGGAGCTTGTTCCACCATTGGGGTGCCAGAGCAGCGAACAGTTTTGACTGGGCTGAGCGGGAACTGTGCTTCCTCAGAGGTAGGGAGGCGAGCAGGCCAGAGGTGAATGAACGCAGTGCCCTTGTTTGGGTGTAGGGCCTGATCAGAGCCTGAAGGTACGGAGGTGCCGTTCCCCTCACAGCTCCGTAGGCAAGCACCATGGTCTTGTAGCGGATGCGAGCTTCAACTGGAAGCCAGTGGAGAGAGCGGAGGAGCGGGGTGACGTGAGAGAACTTGGGAAGGTTGAACTCCAGACGGGCTGCGGCGTTCTGGATGAGTTGTAGGGTTTAATGGCACAGGCAGGGAGCCCAGTCAACAGCGAGTTGCAGTAATCCAGACGGGAGATGACAAGTGCCTGGATTAGGACCTGCGCCGCTTCCTGTGTGAGGCAGGGTCGTACTCTGCGAATGTTGTAGAGCATGAACCTACAGGATTGGGTCACTGCCTTGATGTTAGTGGAGAACGACAGGGTGTTGTCCAGGGTCACGCCAAGGTTCTTAGCACTCTGGGAGGAGGACACAATGGAGTTGTCAACCGTGATGGCGAGATCATGGAACGGGCAGTCCTTCCCCGGGAGGAAGAGCAGCTCCGTCTTGCCGAGGTTCAGCTTGAGGTGGTGATCCGTCATCCACACTGGTCTCTTCTGTGGTACTGCCTTGCTGGAGGAGGTGCTCCCCCGCCAACACGATCAGCTGGTCAGGGAAGAGCTCCAGGCAGTCGGCAGCTGCCACCAGCCATGCGTCCAGCCTACAGTGTCACAGGGAGAGGAAGCCAACTTCAGGGCCTTCTTTTAATGTCAAAAGAGCTTAAATATAATGGTAGGTTGTTAATGTTTTGACCAGCGGTTGGAGCCAAATTAAATATTCCTATCTTTTTTCGTTCCAGTTTTCCGACCAGAAAAGTTTGGAACCGGTTCAGATTGTTCCTTTTCATTGGGTGAAATCAACAGTTTTTACAAAATAGCTCATTCATTTACTCAACACATTAGCATTGATAGAGAAGCTTGCTATGGAAGCATAAGCTAGTTGTTTACATGTTGATTGGTCAGATATTTCAGTCGCATCTTGAGCCTGCACCGGTGGGGGGAGAAAGAGAGAGACCAGCTTGGCTTGAAGCACTGAACATCATGTCATGAACTGGAATGTGTTTAGGCTATTACTAGCATTAAAACTTTAGATCAAATTATATACTAGATATTAAGAATATTTTTGGAACAAAAAGAACATTATTAACCCATTCTAAAGATTTGAAAATAATGTTTCTGTTCCAGAACACAAGATCACTTTCATTCCCAGTTCAGTTTCCGTTCCTCAAATGACTTTTTCAGTGTTCTGTTCCATAATCCGGTTCCAATCCCTGGTTTTGACCAACAAAATAATGCTTACAATTCCTAGTATCTTTTCCATGAAATCATATGGCGGCTGGTTAGGTACTAACTCGGGAAGGTTGGTGGTCTGGGGCAGCTCACGGTCCAGGCAGGTGTTGGAGATGACCAGGTCCTGGTGGTGGCTCTACAGCAGCTGCAGGGTGGCAGCCTGGAGGTGGGGCTGGGTCCCCCGGGTCGGAGACGCCAGGATGCAGTCCAGCACGGGTAGCTCCACCGTCTGCAGCAGCTGAAGCAACGTCCACTGCTTCCACACCTCCTCCACCACTGAGGACAGAGGAGGGAGAGAGGGGGTATAGAATGACAAGCAAGAGTGGGAAAGAAAAAAAGAAAAAAGTACATGAACTTTTCCAATATAGTAATTTCCAACATGGCCAGGTGGAGACAGCCAGGCTTTGTCATCTCACCTGTCTTTGAAAGGAACATGGTGGTGGGGGCTTTGGTAATGGCCTTAGGGAGGGAGGGCTGCAGGTTGAT
This sequence comes from Salmo salar, assembly GCF_965601325.2. Lineage (NCBI taxonomy): Eukaryota > Metazoa > Chordata > Actinopteri > Salmoniformes > Salmonidae > Salmo > Salmo salar. Next base: position 64,641,586 of record NC_138307.1, on the reverse strand, counting down.
GGTCTTCAGCAGCCTCTCTACCCTCCGGTCTGAGGGGCCCAGCGCCAAGGGGTTGGAGATGGTCCTCAGCTCACTCAGTCTGCAGAGAGAGAGCAGTGACGATGTAGTGAGGTATAGTAAAACCGTGTGTGAGAGAAACCAAAAGAATAAGAATGTATGTGTGTGCATGTTTGTGACTCAGACAAACCTAGAGCCTTTCTTCCTCTTCCTCACTAAGTCCTCGGGGGCCATGTTCTCTGTGTCCCCATCCTTCCCAGCCTTCCTGGCTGAACCGGGCAGCGAGCCACAGTCCTGGAAACGGTAGAGGCTGCAGCCCGTGTCCTCGAAAGTGGCCTTCTTTGTCCCGGCGGAACAGCTTGGTCCCCACCGCCTCAAACACCTTGGCCTCCATGAGCGCCTGGCAGAGCCTGGCGGCCTTGAGGTGTGACACCTCGCTGGCACAGAAGAAGACGTTCTGCATCAAGCAGCTGAGCACAGCGTCTACTGCGTCCGAGCCCGTGAAGCAGTCAGGGTGCACACACAGGTGGTGCCGCCGTCGTCGCACCTCCACCTGTGTATGCAGCGCCTGGATGATGTTGTGCCACAGCTGTGTAGCATGGAAGGGCCCAGAGAATCCTATGTGATGACACATTCAGGTAGTAGACTCAGTCATAGTTCATCAACAGTATGGCGACTGCATGCAAAATAAAAACACCACGACAGAGTTCAAATCTGCCAAGACAGCCACTGTTGGCTCTTGTCAGTTCAGATTTCTTTGGTGGGGGTTGTTGATTTTTGTGGGATGTCGTCACATTGCTGAATCTAGTTAGTTAGCTACCCTTCACTTCAATATTAATAACACACCTCTAGTATGGTCGTTTAACTTAAGTTTACTCACAGTTGTGTAAAAGATAAGGGTTGTGGCCATAAGCCATTAAAAACATGACATGTAGCTAGCTAAGTTAGAATGTAATGTGTTTATAAATGGCTTAGTTAGCAGTTTAACTAACGGCGTTAACTAGCTAGGCTAGCAAGATGAGCTAACACAGCTTTGTACGCTGGCTGTGTTTTTGGATATAAAAACAAAAAACAAAAAGTTGAAAGCATGTTACGGTTTATAGCCTAAGGATGTTCATGTCAATTTCTCACCTGGTTGAACATTTTCACGAAGGCTCCGTGTTTGACTGTTCAATCGTCTAAACCTCTGAGTTAAATCAGCCGCCATTGTGAAAAAGGATGTGACGTAGATTCTTCTTCGATGAGGTTTAACGGCAGTTGGCATCCAATAAATGTTGCATTACCGCCACCAACTAGACTAGGGTATAAATCCCTTATACTTTGAGTGGAAAATACATTAAAGAAAATACCCTGCCATCTAACCCTACACATTAAAAACCCACCACGCTATTCAAACCTATCTGGTCCTACCTCAGGCCAATGGCCTGGGAGGTTTGGACCCCACCACTCAACACACCCTAACTCTGACGTCAAATCTCGTACACCTAAATACTTCTCTGTAGCTGCCACCACAACTTCTATTTTCTGTGACTTAAGTTCCATCTCTGGGGTGCATTGATGAGCGCTAAAAAGCCAGTCTTACTGAAGCATGTATCACTCAATTACCTATCCCTCTGTGATGGCACAGATCTACTACTCACACAAATCCTCTCAGGATCCCTCCCCTTTGAGCCATCTTCCTCAACACAACTCTAACCCTGGTAACCTCAACCTGCCTCTCACCAGACACTTCTGATCCCCAGCCCCATAAGCACCCATACAATTAACACATACCACTTCTTTCCCCAATACAACACATTCCTTTGTTTTATGCCCATCTGCATACTTCTCACACCTAGGAACCTCACACCTACACACTGCTGCCAGATGCCCATAAGCTTGACACATATAACAACGTAATGGATTCTGCACAAATGCTCGCACGGTATGACTGAAATTTCCTAACGTCACTTTGTCAGGCAAATACTTAACATCAAAACTCAAAAGAACAGACCATGACTCTTCTATTTTTACATTCACACCACAATGTTTGCGTCGCACCAAACGACAAGCATCACAAACACCGGGAATCTTTCCCTTCAGCTGGTCCACTTTCACATTTACCGCTACCCCAGTAATCACTCCTTTCAATGGTGCCCTTTTCTTGAGAGCAAAATAAGTCACAGCTCTAATCCCAATTATTTATTTATTTATTTTATTTCACCTTTATTTAACCAGGTAGGCAAGTTGAGAACAAGTTCTCATTTACAATTGCGACCTGGCCAAGATAAAGCAAAGCAGTTTGACACATAGAACAACACAGAGTTACACATGGAGTAAAACAAACCTACAGTCAATAATATAGTAGAAAAATAAGTCTATATACAAAGTGAGCAAATGAGGTGAGATAAGGGAGGTAAAGGCAAAAAAGGCCATGGTGGCAAAGTAAATACAATATAGCATGTAAAACACTGTAATGGTAGATTTGCAGTGGAAGAAAGTGCAAAGTAGAAATAGAAATAATGGGGTGCAAAGGAGCAAATACAGTAGGGGAAGAGGTAGTTGTTTGGGCTAAATTATAGATGGGCTATGTACAGGTGCAGTAATCTGTGAGCTGCTCTGACAGCTGGTGCTTAAAGCTAGTGAGGGAGATAAGTGTTTCCAGTTATAGAGATTTTTGTAGTTCATTCCAGTCACTGGCAGCAGAGAACTGGAAGGAGAGGCGGCCGAAGGAGGAATTGGCTTTGGGGGTGACCAGAGAGATATACCTGCTGGAGCGCGTTCTACAGGTGGGTGCTGCTATGGTGACCAGCGAGCTGAGATAAGGGGGGACTTTACCTAGCAGGGTCTTGTAGATGACCTGGAGCCAGTGGGTTTGGCGACGAGTATGAAGCGAGGGCCAGCCAACGAGAGCGTACAGGTCGCAGTGGTGGGTAGTATATGGGGCTTTGGTGACAAAACGGATGGCACTGTGATAGACTGCATCCAATTTATTGAGTAGGGTATTGGAGGCTATTTTGTAAATGACATCGCCGAAGTCGAGGATTGGTAGGATGGTCAGTTTTACGAGGGTATGTTTGGCAGCATGATTGAAAGATGCTTTGTTTGCGAAATAGGAAGCCAATTCTAGATTTAACTTTGGATTGGAGATGTTTGATGTTAGTCTGGAAGGAGAGAAACAGTCTAACCAGACACCTAGGTATTTGTAGTTGTCCACATATTCTAAGTCAGAACCGTCCAGAGTAGTGATGCTGGACGGGCGGGTCGGTTGAAGAGCATGCATTTAGTTTTACTTGTATTTAAGAGCAGTTAGAGGCCACGGAAGGAGAGTTGTATGGCATTGAAGCTTGTCTGGAGGGTAGTTAGATCAGAGAGTTGGATCAGAGACTCACCAGCAGCAAGAGCGACATCATTGATGTATACAGAGAAGAGAGTCGGCCCAAGAATTGAACCCTGTGGCACCCTCATAGAGACTGCCAGAGGCCCGGACAACAGGCCCTCTGATTTGACACACTGAACTCTATCAGAGAAGTAGTTGGTGAACCAGGTGAAGCAATCATTTGAGAAACCAAGGCTATTGAGTCTGTCGATGAGGATGTGGTAATTGACAGAGTCGAAAGCCTTGGCCAGGTCAATGAATACGGCAGTGTGGTGTGAAGCGCCCGCTCCCTCTGACCAGCAGAAACACAAACAATTATCACAAGACCACTTCGGGTTACCTTCACCGATTCCACTGCAGCCAACTTGGTTTTCACCCACCCTGAAACCACATATGGATCAGCAAAAAGGCAGGGGTCCACTTTGTCAAAAAATGACACTCCTACCGTCAGACTAATCTTTATCCTGACCATCGGTGCAAGCTCTGAGAACTTCACTGCACATGCCACCTCCAATAATTCTCCCTTATTCACTTCCATTTCAGACCTGTATTGATCAGGCCACACCTCGCCAAAACCACCAAACGGAACCAAACGTACTTCAAAGGTTGTTAAAGAACGGTGCGCACCATTTTGGGAAAACGTGTCATACAGTACAAACCATCACGCAACGTAGCAACTGTTGTGGCAAACTGAACACACCCCAGGTGATTAGACAACATAAAATGCAGCCATGTCTTTTCACCTGGCCCGGTCCCCTCTCTGAAAGGTAGGTATTAGGGATTTTGATAAGGCATTGCACTCAGTCACTCACGGATCTCTACACCTGGATTGTATACGTAGACAGTGTGATACAATACTTCATCTTCTCCTGGCATTGTCGATACCAAGGTAAGTGTGATAACTTGGGCATGTAATGGTGCAGCCTTAGCCTGGTCTATTATATTTTAATATTATAATCTAAAATGCTATACAGTGTGATTTGGAAAAAGTGCACTAGTTCATTGCCATGCATAGTTATCAACCATTTTACTTCTTCAGTGGGGTTAATTGGCAGTTGGCATCCAACGTTATAGTGCATTACCAACACCAACTGTACTGGTGTGTGGGCCAGAGGCCGGGAGAAACTAAATCCTACCTGCCAGCCTTGTTGCACTTAAAAAAAGATCAAATATTTGAGTTTATATATAATGACGTTCTACTCAATATACTCCTTAAAAACTAATTTCCTGTATCCCCTTCTCCCTCATACTAGAGCTCAGCCTCTCTCTTTCCCTTTGATATTGCCCACTGTGAAGCAATACATGCTCCACGGTCTCTGTTTCCTGGCAATAATCACACTTTCCTGTTGGATGCTTTCCCATCACATTTAAGGTATTTTTCAACTGGCTGTGTCCCACCCTTAATCTTGTAAAAATAGCCTCCTCTCTTTGATCCCTTCCTGCCGGCCTCCCCGACTTTCCTCTGTACTTTAAATAATTGCCTGCCCGTAGTATCTCTTTTCCACTGCTCCTGCCATCTCTGCACCATCACTGTCCATATCAGGCTTTTTGCCTCTGCCTTGCTCATTGGAACTACAACCTCAACATCCCCAATACTAAGTGCTTGTTTAGCCAACTGCCTCGTTGCCCTCCACCCCCACATGGGCTTGGACCCAAGTAAATCATATCTGTATACTAATTTGTCTAATCCTGCAATGGGTTTGTTGCACCTCTTAAAGCAGGTCTTGTCTGCTAGGTGAGATAAAGGACTGGAGACTCATCAACACTGCACATGAATCAGAGCAAATAACTACTCTGTCTGGCTTAACTTCCTCCACCCACTGCCAGACCAACAGTATGGTCATCAGCTCCGCTGTATATACAGCCAGATGATCTGTAATACATTTCCTGACTGCCACCCCACATTCCTGCACTACAAATGCTGACCCAGTACGTCCTTCCTTGGATCTTTTGAACCATCTGTGTAAATGGCTACAAAATCCTGATACACACTATCCAGACATCTCTTAAACATCATGTCTTTCTGTAGTCTCTCCAACACTTCTAGATCAACTACTGGAGGTGGGAGTAGCCATGGTGAATTTACAGGAATAGCTACTGTTGGACTAAACTCCCTTCCATACAGTCCCATCTCCTTCGCCTGGGTATTACCCACCCACCCAAAGCTTGTGTTCTGTCTTCACTCATGTTCCCAGCATGCCTGTAAAATCCCTTTCGCAGGATGAGACACCCCATGTCCCTGTAGGTTGATCCAATAATTCATTGCCAGCTGCTGTCTCCTAATCTGCAATGGCATATCCCCCCCAGCTCCACCTGTAGTTCAGACACTGGGGAGGTCCGAAACACCCCACTACATATTCAGAGTCCTTACCCCTGTACGATATAGCCTTTGCAATGAGGTCCGGCCTGCCGAACTATACGCTACACTGCCATAGTCTACTACAGATCGGATCAACCCAACATGCATGGTACTCAATGAGGAACGCTCACCCCCCACTACTTCCCCGTTAGACAGCGCATCACATTTAGCACCTTCTTACACATTTCCACCATTCTCTCAACATGTTCTGCCCAGGTCAGTCAAAGTATAACCCAAGGAACCTGAAGGCCCCCACTCTCTCCAAGTTTCTCCCATATAACCTCAAACATACCTCATCTCCCACCTTCCTCCTGGTAAAGAACACCGAGTTCTCTACAGAGAACCTGAATCCCATCGCTCTACCTCATCAATTGCTTCCTGTACCTTCCTGACTATGTATGGCACATTTCTTCCATAAGGCCCCATCATCTGCAAATAACGACCTCCCAATATCTGTCCTTACCTGAGAGTAAACATAATTGATCATGATTGAGAACAACAGAGGACTAATCACGCTCCCCTGTGGTGTACCGTTATCCACCAGGTAGCTGCCTGATAGACTTCCCCACCCTCACCTGGATAAACCATCCAAACAGGAAATAATTTATCCAGTTGTACGTTCATCCTCTGAACCCCATAATATCAAGCTTGATTAACAACCCCTCCTTCCAAATCATATCATACGCCTTCTCCACATCAAACAAAGACAGCTACAACTGTCTCCTTGTTCACCTGAGCCTTCCTGACCTCTGCTTCTAAGAAGAGCACTGGGTCCATAGTTCCCCTACCCTTGCTGAACCCACTCTGATGTGGCGATACTAGCCCCCTGCACTCCAGGAAGAAAGTTAGCCTCTCCGTAATCATATGTTCCATAATCTTACATACATGTGATGTTAAAGCTATTGGCCGATAGCTTGTTGACCTCATTGTGTCCTTCCCTGGCTTGTTTACACTACTGCCTCCTTCCAGCTGCCTGGTAGTTTCACCTCCTCCCACACTCTGTTGTACAACACCAACACCTTATCCAGTGCCTCATCACAAAGATGGGCCAATATAACATGGCACACCTCATCTTTCCCAGGTGAAGTTAACCCAGCCTTATCTACTGCCCTTTTCACCTCTGCCATGGTAAATGGTGCATTCAACGCATCATTTACATCTTCCCTCCTATCCAGCACTCCAGGATGCTCCTCTCTCGTTCTCTCTCCCTCTCCTCTGACAAATTTGCTATGCACTTGGACAAATACTTTGTCCATCATCTTTGCCTTCTCATCTGTTACTGCCACATCCTTCCCACTCGTCAACACTGGATAATCTCACTCACTCATCCTCTCATCTCCCACACTTCTCCCACAGGTGTCGCCCTTGCAATGGTGTCACAGAACCGACGCCAACATGACCTCTTTACCTGACGGATAGTTCTCCTCACCAGGGCCTGCTTATACTGAATCAGACGTTGGAAGTTATGAGTCCTTTTCAGTATTCTAAATGCCCTGTTCCTACTCCTTACCATTACCGCACACTCCTCCGTCCACCATGGGACTGCTTTCCTCCTCCTCCCTGAACTCTTATGTATAGCCTCAATAGCTGCCCCCACTAACACTTCTCACCCAGTTATTCATACTATCCACTTCCTCTCATATCCACCTGAGTCATCACCTGCTCACTCAGCTCCTGAAACTGAGTCCACTTTGCCCTTCCAAACACCCACCTGCCTACTCCATCCACTGACACCTCCTCCTCCGGCCTACTGTACATACTATGGGGTAATGATCACTCCTTACTGTCAACTCCTCCCATACCTCCCACTCACAGATTCCCGCCATCGCACTAGATACCAGAGTGAGGTCCAAGGCAGACTATTTCCCTGTAACTACATGAATCCTGGTCCCTCGGCCATCATTCAGGCACACCAGATCTTTCCTTTCTATCAGATTTTCCATCACTTGGCCATTTCCATCCAGCCACCCCCACTCCTGTTATCGCCCATTTAATCCACTGCTTCCCTGCTTGATGAGTCCAGCTGCTTGACACCACCTTATACTTTTTCCCTCTGTGCCATGTCCTTACAGAACACCAACAAGCTCCCGTCTCTTAACACTTTAGCATGGACAACTTCCCAAATCTACTCTTTTATCACAGCCGTCAACCTTATTGGACTCATTGCCCCAACTTCCCCTTCCTCCCTAAACTTCAGAATCACTTTATGTGCCTCCTCACCGCCATGCTCCCCTCGCGACTTATCTTACCCTTCCTCGGCACTCTGTACCTCTGAACTGCTGCTATAGCGTTGGAAGCTATGTTGCTCTCCTCAAACATCCCTTTCTGCCTCCTCTCTGCCTCCATAGACCTTTCGCTCCCCTTCAAACCATTACACCCTTTCTCTCCCGCTTCATTTCTCTTTCTTACTCCTAAATTTATTTGTACCACTATGCTCCATACTTGCTTCACTTTCGTCTCCATCATCTCCTACTATCTTTGACCCAGTGCTGAACCATCGCCACACCAAGAACAGTTTGATTGTTTGTTGATCAACGATTGATAGCCACAGCTTCCAGCCTCTCCCTCACTTCTGTCATCTAGGTCACCCCCCATCTATCTTCAGAGTTCGTACTGTTAGGTGACCTAAACTGGGACATACTTAACACCCCGGCCATCCTACAATCTAAGCTAGATGCCCTCAATCTCACACAAATCATCAAGGAACCTACCAGGTACAACCATAAATCTGTAACCATGGGCACCCTCTTAGATATCATCCTGACCAATCTGTCCTCTAAATACACCTCTGCTGTCTTCAACCAGGATCTCAGCGATCACTGCCTGTGTGCGCACTGGGTCCGCGGTCAAACGACCACCCCTCATCACTGTCAAACGCTCCCTAAAACACTTCAGCGAGCAGGCCTTTCTAATCGACCTGGCCCGGGTATCCTGGAAGGATATTGACCTCATCCCGTCAGTAGAGGATGCCTGGTTGCTCTTCAAAAGTGCTTTCCTCGCCATCTTAAATAAGCATGCCCCATTCAAAAAATTTAGAACTAAGAACAGATATGGCCCTTGGTTCACCCCAGACTTGACTGCCATTGAACAGCACAAAAACATCCTGTGGCGTTCTGCATTAGCATTGAATAGCCCCCGTGATATGCAACTTTTCACGGAAGTCAGAAACCAATATAGTCAGTTAGGAAAGTTAAGGCTAGCTTTTTCAAACAGAAATTTGCTTCTTGTAGCACTAATTCCAAAAAGTTTTGGGACACTGTAAAGTCCATGGAGAATAAGAGCACCTCCTCCCAGCTGCCCACTGCCCTGAGGATAGGAAACACTGTCACCATCGATAAATCTATGATAATCGATAATTTCAATAAGCATTTTTACACAGCTGGCCATGCTTTCCACCTGGCTACCCCTACCCTGGCCAACATCTCAGCACCCCCTGCAGCAACTTGCCCAAACCCCCCCGCTTCTCCTTCACCCAAATTCAGACAGCTGATGTTCTGAAAGAACTGCAAAATCTGGTTCCCTACAAATCAGCTGGGCTAGACAATCTGGACCCTCTCTTTCTAAAATTATCCGCCGAAGTTGTTGCAACCCCTATTACTAGCCTATTCAACCTCTCTTCGTATCATCTGAGATCCCCAAAGATTGGAAAGCTGCCGCGGTCATCCCCCTCTTCAAAGGGGGAGACACTCGAGAACAAAACTGTTATAGACCTATATCCATCCTGCCCTGCCATTGTAAAATCTTCGAAAGTCAAGTTAATAAACAAATCACCGACCATTTTGAATCCCACCGCACCTTCTCCACTATGCAATCTGGTTTCCGAGCTGGTCATGGGTGCACCTCAGCCACGCTCAAGGTCCTAAATGATATCATAACCATCATCGATAAAAGACAGTACTGTGCAGCCGTCTTCATCGACCTGGCCAAGGCTTTTGACTCTGTCAATCATCGCATTCTTATCGGCAGACTCAATAGCCTTGGCTTCTCAAATTACTGCCTCGCCTGGTTCACCAACTACTTCTCAGATAGAGTTCAGTGTGTCAAATCGGAGGGCCTGTTGTCCGGACCTCTGGCAGTCTCTATGGGGGTGCCACAGGGTTCAATTCTCGGGCCGACTCTTTTCTCTGTATATATCAATGATGTCGCTATTGCTGCTGGTGACTCTCTGATCCACCTCTACGCAGACGACACCATTCTGTATACATCTGGCCCTTCTTTGGACACTGTGTTAACAAACCTCCAGACGAGCTTCATCGCCATACAACACTCCTTCCGTGGCCTCTGTGGTGGATACTTTCTGCATTACCAACTGAGGAGAGTTACAAACTTCACACACACAAGGCAGAGTTATACTTAAAACTACATCTTTAATAATTAAGATGCTTTTGCAAAAGCACTTGACCTTCAATGAACCATTGAAAAGTGATTACACAAAAGTACAAAGATCTTTTATACCGTACATGACGAATAACAGATCTTAGGAACTGTTCACAAAGGGACCTTATACTTAAGAAAGGAGTATCCCTTAACCAGATAACATTCGCTATAAATGATCGTTCAGTTTGGTCCCCAATGACGAGGTTCTAATCTCGTTCCTGGTACTTCATAGTACAAAAACCCCATCTCATCCAATGGCATATATCAATTGTCAACTCTAGATACTCTCATCTCAAGTAAACCCCCTCTTGATCCCACTTCTGGACAAGCTCACTGAGGGGAGTGACTTGCGCACAGACATTGTGGAGACAGATAATTGGTTCCCCATTAATCACGCCATCTCTTCACATGGTTTAAGAATAGGTAAAGACACATTCACATATGAAGACTCTGTTCCATTTTGTCCTCCTCCCTGTCTGATATTCTGCATAGCAACAGAGATATGTCAAAGACAAGTCTGACCTCTCCCCTCTCTGGGCCCCAAGTGACTGAGCCCCAGCTAAGGGAAAAGTGCAACTAAAAGACACCTGAGTCCAAAGGACACTTTCTAATGACAAGTATCTCACATAAGCATATTATGCTAATAAAACATCTTAATTATCTATGTTACCCAACTAATTCTGATTCATCCACCACACCTCCAACTGCTTTTAAAATGCTAGTAAAACTAAGTGCATGCTCTTCAACCGATTGCTGCCCGCACCTGCCCGCCCGACTAGCATCACTACTCTGGACGGTTCTGACCTAGAATGTGTGGACAACCACAAATACCTAGGTGTCTGGTTAGACTGTAAACTCTCCTTCCAGACTCACATTAAGCATCTCCAATCCAAAATTAAATCTAGAATCGGCTTCCTATTTTGCAACAAAGCCTCCTTCACTCATGCCGCCAAACATACCCTCGTAAAACTGACTATCCTACCGATCCTTGACTTCGGCGATGTCATTTACAAAATAGCCCCCAACACTCTATTCAGACTACATCCAGTTTGCTATCACAGTGCCATCCGTTTTATCACCAAAGCCCCATATACTACCCACCACTGCAACCTGTATGCTCTCATTGGCTGGCCCTCACTAGATGTCCTTCGCCAAACCCACTGGCTCCAGGTCATCTATACGTCTTTGCTAGGTAAAGCCCCGCCTTATCTCAGCTTACTGGTCACCATAGCAACCTCACCCGTAGCAGCGCTCCAGCGGGTATATTGCACTGTTCATCCCCAAAGACAACACTTACTTTGGCTGCATTTCCTTCCAGTTCTGTGCTGCCAATAACTGGAACGAATTGCAAAAATCTCTGAAGCTGGAGTCTTATATCTCCCTCTCTAACTTTAAGCATCAGCTGTCTGAGCAGCTAAATAGCACACCCGACTACCTCCTCCCCATATTATTACTTAACCTCTTGCTCTTTTGCACCCCAGTATCTCTACTGGCACATCATCATCTACACATCTATCACTCCAGTATTAGTGCTAAATTGTAATTATTTTCGCCTCTAGGGCCTATTTATTCCCTACCTCCCTACTCTTCTACATTTGGACACACTACATAGATTTTTCCATTTTTCTTTTCTTTTGTGTTATTGACTGTACGTTTATGTGTAACTCTATGTTGTTGTTTTTGTCGCACTGCTTTGCTTTATCTTAGCCAGGTCGCAGTTGTAAATGAGAACTTGTTCTCAACTGGTCTACCTGGTTAAATAAAGGTAAAATAAAAAAGGTGCTGTACTTTTCCTCAGCTCAGGTTAGATTTTTTTCTCTCACCACCCTGTACAGTAGGTGGAGACAATGCACCTTTTGAGTGTAGTCTGCCAATAAACCTTGAAGAAGCAGCAGCAGCAGCAGCTCAGGGTTGACACTTCCTCCATGTAACAGTTTGTTTTTTGTGTCCTGTTTGTTCAGCCAGTTCTTGCGAGCTGTCCCGGTGAAATCTCTTTAGTCCCCGTAGGAGTAATGCTTGATATGATTTTGATGTGATAACATGGTTTGGTATTGTCTAAAGACCTTATTGTTCCTTGTATGAGATATTGCTGAACCTATACTTGCCATATTCACAGGATAACACAAGTGGACTTTATTCAAAAAGATAGGGGGGAAATGAAAAGTATTGCCTTTAATTTATTTGAAAATATATACACAGAGGACAACGTTAAGATAAGTATTTACAAAAAAAACAGAAACTGGAACAATCCAGACTTATCATCACACACAGTAACTCCCAACAATGCCCTCAGGCCAATCTACAAATGCACAAAAGTACTGTTACATAGCTCTACGTATTGTGCACATGGTTTGCTGTGCAGGGGTATTCAACTCTTACCCTGCGAAGTCCAGAGCCTGCTGGTTTTCTGTTCTACTTGATAAGTAATTGCACCCACCTGGTGTCCCAGGTCTAAATCAGTCTCTGAATAGAAGGGAACAATGAAAGAATGCAGTGGAACTGGCTTCGAGATCCAGAGTTGCGTTTGAGGGTTGTAGTGTACGTCATCATATAGGACAACCAGAGAGTCCACATCAGGGGAGTCAAACTCATTCCACGGAGGACCGAGTGTCTGCGGGTTTTTCCTTTCAATTAAGACCTAGACAACCAGGTGAGGTGAATTCCTTACTAATTAGTGACCTTAATTAATCAATGAAGTACAAGGGAGGAGCAAAAACCTACTGACACTCGACCCTCTGTGGAATGAGTTTGCACATGGTCAACATGAATGCTGAATTAATCAACAGCACTGAATGTTGGTATGTTTCACTAGTGATGCATTTTGCATTCCTTGTGTATTTTGTTCCCTGGATTCCATGGTGTATTGTCATTTTATAAGATGGCTATTGTTGATATTCTAGAGTGGATTTGATTGGTCTCTTTTCTCTTTCAAAAGGGTCAAGGTATGTCCACTCCGGCTTCCCAGGGGGTTCTACGGCCTGTTCTGATGATGACATTCTTACTGGGCTTATCCTTCATGTACTACAAACACCAGATCAAGTTTCTCTCATGCCCTATCGACCAGGCATCCCAGGCTTGTTGTCCTCCTTGCACTCAAGTACGTAGGGCAAGGAACCAGATGGTGAACCAAACACACCATGCCCAGACAACCATTCAGGATGACTATCATTTTGATTTGGCCACTTGATCACACTTTTGACATAGACTCTTGTGCCTACTTTAACATCAAAGGCTGTCACCTAACCGTGGATAAAAACCTTTACAGCAAGGCGCACGGTGTCATCGTCCACCATAGAGACATCCATGGAGACCTGAAGAACATGCCTCAAGAACAACGTCCATGGTTCCAGAAATGGGTGTGGTGGAATGCAGAATCACCGGCTAACACAAACAGGATCCCTGGTGTTGACCACTTGTTCAATTTGACTTAGAGTTATCGAATGGATTCTGATATCAAGGTTCCATATGGGTCGCTTGTCGAGGTAACCAGTGAGGATAAAATCTTTGAGCTGCCCAAGAAGGACAAATTAGTTTGCTGGGTAGTGAGCAACTGGAACCCAAACTACAAGAGGGTACAGGTGTTCAACGAGCTCAGTAGGCATGTCAAAGTAGAGGCCTATGGGAGACATTTTAGTAGATACCTAGAAAACGAAGACTACTCAAAGACGCTGTCCAGCTGTATTAAAACCAACAATCGTTAAAAGGGTGTCAATTGTAGGTTCTGTGTTTGTACAATACGTGGAGGATTTGTTATTAGCGTCAAAAGACGAAGAAACTCATATGCGAGACCGCACCACATTGGTAGACAATTTGACGGAACAGGGTCATAAAGCATGTATGACAAAGCACAACTTGTTACTAGTGCAAGATGGACAAACTGGGAGTTAACGTTAAATGGGGAAAATCTACCATTTCATAAGATCGGTGCTTTGAATCCTGCGTTAATGCCGTTGCATGAGGGTGAATCTCATACATGTGACCCAGATTATATTACTCCAAAACCTAGGCCTGATTTGCAAGAGACAGCATTGGAATCATATAGTCATTTGTTAGTTTTTTTATTCATGTTTTATTATCATTGTTATACATTTATTAGTAATTTCCAAGTTTATATGAATTGAACATTAGGATGCTATTGTTCAAGAGGAGGGACTGTTGGGTTTGACATTTTGAACATTGAGATATTAAATAAATGATAGAGAAGAAGCATAGAAAGTTAAGGGTTCTCTGTAGAAAGCCAGAAGGCTTTGGAATGTGTTTGATGGAAGAGAGGAGAGCGACATGTTGATATAGGGAAGACAGATCGACATCTGTGGATTAGGTGGAGGGGTTGAGGTCAGCAAATGAGGGGTGAGGTCAGTTCCCCTTAAGGGAGTAATCAGGGTAGTATCTGGTTACCTTCTTCCTGTTGGGGCATAAACTGTAAGGATTGGAGAGAGGGAGTGTGGAAGGGAGTGTGGAATATAAATATCTGGATGGGACAAATGTTGGGTTGTCTGATTACAGCTGTACAGAACCTTTGGGATAGATTGAAACTTGGTTAAAGCTTCTCTAGTGTCCCTGGATTATTTACTCTGAAAAATAAGAACCTGACACTAGGTTTCCATCCAATTCAAATCAAATCAAATCAAATTTATTTTTATATAGCCCTTCGTACATCAGCTGATATTCTCAAAGTGCTGTACAGAAACCCAGCCTAAAACCCCAAACAGCAAGCAAAGCATGTGAAAGAAGCACGGTGGCTAGGAAAAACTCCCTAGGAAAAACTCCCTAGAAAGGCCAAAAACCTAGGAAGAAACCTAGAGAGGAACCAGGCTATGAGGGGTGGCCAGTCCTCTTCTGGCTGTGCAGGGTGGATATTATAACAGAACATGGTCAAAATGTTAAAATGTTAAAATGTTCATAAATGACCAGCATGGTCAAATAATAATAATCATAGTAGTTGTCGAGGGTGCAACAAGCACGTCCGGTGAACAGGTCAGGGTTCCATAGCCGCAGGCAGAACAGTTGAAACTGGAGCAGCAGCACGGCCAGGTGGACTGGGGACAGCAAGGAGTCATCATACCAGGTAGTCCTGAGGCATGGTCCTAGGGCTCAGGTCCTCCGAGAGAAAGACAGAAAGAGAGAAAGAGAGAATTAGAGAGAGCATATTTAAATACACACAGGACACCGGATAAGACAAGAGAAATACTCCAGATGTAACAGACTGACCCTAGCCCCCCGACACATAAACTACTGCAGCATAAATACTGGAGGCTGAGACAGGAGGGATCAGAAGACACTGTGGCCCCATCCGATGATACCCCCGGACAGGGCCAAACAGGCAGGATATAACCCCACCCACTTTGCCAAAGCACAGCCCCCACACCACTAGAGGGATGTCTCCAACCACCAACTTACCGTCCTAAGACAAGGCCGAGTATAGCCCACAACGATCTCCGCCATGGCACAACCCAAGGGGGGGGGGGGGGGGGGGGCGCCAACCCAGACAGGAAGACCACGTCAGTGACTCAACCCACTCAAGTGACGCACCCCTCCCATGGACGGCATGGAAGAACACCAGTAGGCCAGTGACTCAGCCTCTGTAAAAGGGTTAGAGGCAGAGAATCCCAGTGGAAAGAGGGGAACCGGCAAGGCAGAGACAGCAAGGGCGGTTCGTTGCTCCAGCCTTTCCGTTCACCTTCACACTCCTGGGCCAGACTATACTTAATCATAGGACCTACTGAAGAGATAAGTCTTCAGTAAAGACTTAAAGGTTGAGACTGAGTCTGCGTCTCTCACATTGGTAGGCAGACCATTCCATAAAAATGGAGCTCTATAGGAGAAAGCCCTACCTCCAGCCGTTTGCTTAGAAATTCTAGGGACAATTAGGAGGCCTGCGTCTTGTGACCGTAGCGTACGTGTAGGTATGTACGGCAGGACCAAATCGGAAAGATAGGTAGGAGCAAGCCCATGTAATGCTTTGTAGGTTAGCAGTAAAACCTTGAAATCAGCCCTTGCCTTAACAGGAAGCCAGTGTAGGGAGGCTAACACTGGAGTAATATGATCAAATTTTTTGGTTCTAGTCAGGATTCTAGCAGCCGTATTTAGCACTAACTGAAGTTTATTTAGTGCTTTATCCGGGTAGCCGGAAAGTAGAGCATTGCAGTAGTCCAGCCTAGAAGTAACAAAAGCATGGATTAATTTTTCTGCGTCATTTTTGGACAGAAAATTTCTGATTTTTGCAATGTTACGTAGATGGAAAAAAGCTGTCCTTGAAACAGTCTTGATATGTTCTTCAAAAGAGAGATCAGGGTCCAGAGTAACGCCGAGGTCCTTCACAGTTTTATTTGAGACGACTGTACAACCATCCAGATTAATTGTCAGATTCAACAGAAGATCTCTTTGTTTCTTGGGACCTAGAACAAGCATCTCTGTTTTGTCCGAGTTTAAAAGTAGAAAGTTTGCAGCCATCCACTTCTTTATGTCTGAAACACAGGCTTCTAGCGAGGGCAATTTTGGGGCTTCACCATGTTTCATTGAAATGTACAGCTGTGTGTCGTCTGCATAGCAGTGAAATTTAACATTATGTTTTCGAATGACATCCCCAAGAGGTAAAATATATAGTGAAAACAATAGTGGTCCTAAAACGGAACCTTGAGGAACACCGAAATTTACAATTGATTTGTCAGAGGACAAACCATTCACAGAGACAAACTGATATCTTTCCGACAGATAAGATCTAAACCAGGCCAGAACTTGTCCATGTAGACCAATTTGGGTTTCCAATCTCTCCAAAAGAATGTGGTGATCGATGGTATCAAAAGCGGCACTAAGATCTAGGAGCACGCGGACAGATTTCCATGCGAATATTCTAAAATCTGCAGAAATACAATATAGGCATTTTCCCATCAGAGTTGTTTCCATCAAATTGACATGTTGCATATTAAAGTCTGTGTGTAAATACATAGTGCACATACAAATGACTTTTGCTGTTAAATTCCCATAAACCGAATAAAAAATACAAGTTAAATGGATTTCCATTTCTATTTTCAACTTTAGGCCAATTGATGGTTTTGTCACATAAAATGGTGCGTAGGTATAACAATAGTGCCCACTCTATTGGCAGGTGCACTCTAGTCAACAGCTTGTAGACAGTGCGGGTATAGTCTACTACATGATGAGATTATTATGGACCAAAGTTTGAGAATGATTTTATTTGTCAAATGGCAGCCAAGCTTCGATCATCATGTCACCAAAATAAGACCCTCAATATTTATTTAAAGGAGCATCTGGGGCGGCAGGTAGCCTAGTGGTTAGAGTGTTGGACTAGTAACTGAAAGGTTGCAGATCAAACCCGCGAGCTGACAAGATAAAAATCTGTCATTCTGCCCCTGAACAAGGCAGTTAACCCACTGTTCCTAGGCCATCATTGAAAGTAAGAATTTGTTCTTAACTGACTTGCCTAGTTAAATAAAGAAAAAATAAATACAATACACGACAGAGAAAGGAGGGGGGAACGTGTAATATGACTTGTTACCTAATAATGTAAAATGTTACCCACATTAACATCACGTAATGTAAAATGTTACCCACATTAACATCACGTAATGTAAAATGTTACCCACATTAACATCACGTAATGTAAAATGTTACCCACATTAACATCACGTAATGTAAAATGTTACCCACATTAACATCACGTAATGTAAAATGTTACCCACATTAACATCACGTAATGTAACGTGTGGCTCAGTTGGTAGAGCATGGCGTTTGCAACGCCAGGGTTGTGGGTTTGATTCCCACAGGGGGACCAGTACGGAGAAAAAAATGTATGAAATGTATGCATTCACTACTGTAAGTCGCTCTGGATAAGAGTGTCTGCTAAAATGACTAAAATATAAAAAAATGTAATGTAAAATGTTACCCACATTAACATCACATAATGTAAAATGTTACCCACATTAACATCATGTAATGTGAAATGTTACCCACATTAACATCACGTAATGTAAAATGTTACCCACATTAACATCATGTAATGTGAAATGTTACCCACATTAACATCATGTAATGTAAAATGTTACCCACATTAACATCATGTAATGTAAAATGTTACCCACATTAACATCACGTAATGTACAAGTGCTGTCCATGAACATTATACTGTTTTCATTTTTTGAGAGAATTGCAATTGATGTGAGAATGCAATGAATTTTAAATATTGTTAAAGATTTGTGGATATTTGTATTAATGTTGAACACCTCACAGCAGCCACATCATTTCCACTTGCTTGATCAGTTCAGAATATGCACTCATTTACTCCACTCCCCATATCGGAGATTTGACCCGCAGAAAAACTACAATGGCCCAAACAGATCATCCCTTTGCATATATTTGTTTTTGCATTGTTTACCTACCAGCACAAAACAAAAGGAAACCATACAACCTTACAGCACAGACAGAAAGATAAATTGGTTGTGTACTTACTGTGCCTTTGAGTATCCTTTGAAAGGGGGAGGGGAAAAGTACAGTTATGAGGAATTTTCCACACAATGAAAAGAGTTGTAAGACCTTAAAGATATGTCATGTTCTGAATGGAATGTTGTCCCACTCCTTCAATGGCTTTGCGAAGTTGCTGGATATTGGTGAGAACTGGAACACGTCAATCCAGAGCATCCCAAACATGCTCAATGGGTGACATGTCTGGTGAGTATGTAGGTCATAGAAGTACTGAGACATTTTCAGTTTCCAGAAATTGTGTACAGATCCTTGCAACATGATCCCTTGCATTGTCATGCTGAAACATGAGGTGATAACGGTAGATAAATGTCACGACAATGGGCCTCAGGATCTTGTCCCGGTATCTCTGTGCATTCAAATTGCCATTGATAAAATTCAACTGTGTTTGTTGTCTGTAGCTTATGCCTGCCCACAACATAACCTCACCGCCACCATGGGACACTCTGTTCACAACGTTGACATCAGCAAACTTTTTGGGATCTTTTACTGTCTGATGAAGACCTAAGGGTCGAAACGTGGTAAATAAATATCACCTGGGAGCATGATCAGCAGTGTGCAGCATTTTCAGTTCTGTTTTACATCTTATTTCAGCTCATGAAACAGCTCATGAAACTCTTTGCATGTTGCATTCATATTTTTTTATACAGTGCCTTCGGAAAGTATTCAGACCCCTTGACTTTTTCAACACATTCCGCTTGGAGATTGCCAAAAGGCTCCTAATGATTCTCAGAACATGAGAAACAAGATTCTCTGGTCTGATGAAACCAAGATTGAACTCTTTGGCCTGAATGCCAAGCGTTGCGTCAAGAGGAAACCTGGCACCATCCCTACGGTGAAGCATGGTGGTGGCAGCATCATGCTGTGGGGATGATTTTCAGCAGCAGGGACTGGGAGATTAGTCAGGATGAGGCAAAGATGAACGACACAAAGTACAGAGAGATCCTTGGTGAAAACCTGCTCCAGAGCGCTCAGGACCTCAGACTGGGGCGAAGGTTCACCTTCCAACAGGACAACAACCCTAAGCACACAGCCAAGACAACACAGGAATGTCCTTGAGTGGCCCAGCCAGAGCCCGGACTTGAATCCAATCGAACATCTCTGGAGAGACCTAAAAACAGCTGTGTAGCAACGCTCTCCATCCAATCTGAAAAATCTTGAGAGGATCTGCCGAGAGGAATGGGAAAAACTCCCCAAATACAGGTGTGCCAAGCTTGAAGCATCATACCCAAGAATACTCAAGGCTGTAATCACTGCCAAAGGTGCTTCAACAAAGTCCTAAGTAAAGGGTCTGAAAACTTATGTAAATATGTTTTTACTGAAAAATCATAGTTGCAAAAATGTCTAAAACCTGCTTTTGCTTTATCATTATGGGGTATGTGTGTAGATTGATGAGGGGAAAAAAACACATTTTAGAAAAAGGCTGTAATGTAACAAAATGTAGAAAAAGTCAAGGGGTCTGAATACTTTCAGAATGCACTGTAGATCATTATCCAGGTCAGACCACAGCTATAGGCTAAAGAATATCTAAAACTGGCTATGAGCCTTTTTTGTTCTGTGAGAAGAAATTGCAACACATCAGACCACAGACATATACTGAACGCAGACAGATAAATTCTGACAGGAAGCAGGGCCACAACCACAAGACGATGGAAACTCCACACAGGCTTCCTATAGGCTTGGCATTTGTTGTATAAAAGGCTGGCAGATTGATTAAATAATTATTCTTTGATAATGATATTGTATGTATTATTTTGAGAAGCTTTAGTTGAAATAAAGTGTACCTGTTCATTCCTTTGAAATGCAATTGAATACAAGTCCACAAATAATGTTGCTTTCAGTGATGAGACATGATTCACCTGACCACATCTATGTAGTTCCTGTAGCAGCATTGCTAGACTAGTCTAGCCCACAAACTTACATAGCTCTACTAGACTAAACCAGAAGCAGAATGTTACCAAAAAGTGGGAGAGACATTTTCTGACCTACTGCTTATCGAACAAATGTCACACACGCATTCCCTCAACACTCACTCATTGTCATGTCATTTGAAGAACTCAAGCTTTTTTTAAGGTAGAGAAAATTATTAATTTCATTATGGTGATAGACAAATTATATTCAATATTGGTTTTCAAATATAGTAAATTACAGTAGAGGTGGTGTTGTTGTTATGTTCAGTTTCAGTGTTGGTTTTTTAACATACTTGGTGGAACTAGTTTAGAGAATAAGAGACTAATCCACTGAGCACAGACATCAATTCAACGTTGAACCAACATCATTGAAATGACATGAAAACAATGTTGATTGAACCAGTGTGCTCAGTGGGAATGCTCTTTTGTTACACATCATCTCACAATTACATTTTTTTTAAATCCAAAGTTATTTAAAATGCTTCATTCTTATCATTTATTGTTTTGTATTTTTGATCTTCTAAAATCAGGTTCTCTTAGTGGGCATAGCCATGGATGAGTCAGACAAATTGAAACAGGTAAGGTCACTTGGAAATAAAAAAATAAAAATACTTTTCTTATTCTTGTTCTATCAGGTCAAGATCTCATCAAACCGATTTTAACCATAGGGGTATGACCATGGAGTTGATGGTGTGTCTAGCTTTTGGCAGGTTCACTATCCAACGTAAAATTAGCATAGGTTGTTTTTCAAATGGAAAGTGAACTAAAAAGTTACTTCGATATGTCCATAATAAAAAATTATTAGACATAATTAGAGAGAATAAACTATGCTCCAAGTTCACTTTTTGAATGTGGAGTTAGGTCTTAATAACTATGATAAAAGTACAATCATACTTTGATAAACTTCCTGCCTGCATCAGACAACCAGGTGAAGAGAAAACAAAAATAGCAGCCACACCTTTTTACCTGACCTGCCGTCTCCGAGAGTAGCTCGGCACAAGGCGTTTTGAGGCGTCACTCAGTCACTCAGTGATCTCTACACCTGGATGGTATATGTAGACAGTGTGATACAATACTTCATCTTCTCCTGGCATTGTGGATACCAAGGTAAGTTTGATAACTTGGCTCAAAGGAGGAACTATTTATTATAATTGAAGTAATGACAACGTTTCGACTGGTTATGTATAACTGTTACTCTAAATAAGAGCATTGTGAGTAATCATAAAAATCATACGGAATCTTGTACTATTTCTTATGTTAATTTGTCATTTTATTTGAGTATTCTTTGATTAATGATGACTTTGCCATATTATGATATAGTTTAATAAGTGACCAGAGATATTTTTGTGACAAGGCTAAGGAATAGGAAGTTAATGAGGCATGAGTCCTAGTTAATGATTGGTAGAATTTTAGACTATGATATGAGTTTTATGTGATAACATGGTTGTATGGTTTGGTCTTGTCCAAGACATTGTTTGAGACATTGCTGAACATGCACTTGGCGTATTCACAGGGTAGCACAAGTATACTTTGTTCCAAAAGAGGGGCGATATTATAAAATACTTGTAAAAAAGAAAAACTGGACAATACACTTCGGGAACATTGCAGACGGATCACACATAGTAACTCCCAATAAAGCACTCAAGAGCAAATCTAGAAATATACAAAAGTACATTAACTTAAGCCTTATTCTAAAATGGATTAAATAAATGTTTTCCTCATCAATCTACACACAATACCTCATGCCATCTCACAATACTCCCATGCCTCAGCTGGTTTGACTGGTTTCTGTGCCTCAGCAGAAGCGATCGTCCCGCTCCTGTTCCTCAGGATCGACCAGCAAGAGCCGTGCGTTAGGGAGGGGGTACTGACACATCTACTCCTGCTCCTCTTCTCTGGCGCTCGTTGTCGTCCGGTTTACACATTATTACACACACCTGTCACCATCATTACGCACACCTGCGCCTCAAATCAAATCAAATGTTATTTGTCACATACACATGGTTAGCAGATGTTAATGCAAGTGTAGTGAAATGCTTGTGCTTCTAGTTCCGACCATGCAGTAATATCTAACAAGTAATCTAACAATTTCACAACAACTACCTTATACTCACAGAAGTGTAAAGGAATGAATAAGAATATGTACATAAAAATATATGGATGAGCGATGGCCGAACAACATAGGCAAGGTGCAGTAGATGGTATAGCGTACAGTATAGACATATGAGATGAGTAATGTAGGGTATGTAAACATTATATAAAGTGGCATTGTTTAAAGTGGCAAGTGATACATTTATTACATCCAATTTTTCATTATTAAAGTGGCTAGAGATGAGTCCGTATGTTGGCAGCCACTCAATGTTAGGGATGGCTGTTTAACAGTCTGATGGCCTTGAGATAGAAGCTGTTTTTCAGTCTCTCGGTCCCAGCTTTGATGCACCTGTACTGACCTCACCTTCTGGATGATAGCGGGGTGAACAGGCAGTGGCTCGGGTGGTTGTTGTCCTTGATGATCTTTTTGGCCTTCGGGTGACATCGGGTGGTGTAGGTGTCCTGGAGGGCAGGGAGTTTGCCCCCGGTGATGCGTTGTGCAGACCTCACTACCCTCTGGAGAGCCTTACGGTTGTGGGCGGAGCAGTTGCCGTACCAGGTGGTGATACAGCCCGACAGGATGCTCTCGATTGTGCATCTGTAAAAGTTTGTGAGTGTTTTTGGTGACAAGCCGAATTTCTTCAGCCTCCTGAAGTTGAAGAGGCGCTGCTGTGCCTTCTTCACCACGCTGTTTGTGTGGGTGGACCATTTCAGTTTGTCCGTGATGTGTACGCCGAGGAACTTAAAACTTCTCCACTACTGTCTCCACTACTGTCTGGTCGACGTGGATAGGGGACTGCTCCCTCTGCTGTTTCCTGAAGTCCACGATCATCTCCTTTGTTTTGTTGACATTGTGTGTGAGGTTATTTTCCTGACACCACACTCCAAGGGCCCTCACCTCCTCCCTGTAGGCCGTGTCGTCGTTGTTGGTAATTAAGCCTACCACTGTAGTGTCGTCTGCAAACTTGATGATTGAGTTGGAGGCGTGCATTGCCACGCAGTCATGGGTGAACAGGGAGTACATGAGAGGGCTGAGAGCGCACCCTTGTGGGGCCCCAGTGTTGAGGATCAGCGGGGTGAGGATGTTGTTTCCTACCCTCACCACCTAGGAGCGGCCCGTCAGGAAGTCCAGGACCCAGTTGCACAGGGCGGGGTCGAGACCCAGGGTCTCAAGCTTAATGACGAGTTTGGAGGGTACTATGGTGTTAAATGCTGAGCTGTAGTCGATGAACAGCATTCTTACATAGGTATTCCTCTTGTCCAGATGGGTTAGGGCAGTGTGCAGTGTGACTGCGATTGCGTCGTCTGTGGACCTATCTGGGAGGTAAGCAAATTGGAGTGAGTCTAGGGTGTCAGGTAGGGTGGAGGCGATATGGTCCTTGACTAGTCTCTCAAAGCACTTCATGATGACGGGAAGTGAGTGCTACGGGGCGATAGTCATTTAGCTCAGTTACCTTAGCTTTCTTGGGAACAGGAACAATGGTGGCCCTCTTGAAGCACGTTGGAACAGCAGACTGGGATAAGGATTGATTGATGTCCGTAAACACACCAGCCAGCTGGTCTGCGCATGCTCTGAAGACGCGGCTAGGGATGTCGTCTGGGCCGTCAGCCTTGCGAGGGATAACACATTTAAATGTTTTCCTCAAGTTGGCTGCAGTGAAAGAGAGCCCGCAGGTTTTGGTAGCGAGCCGTGTCGGTGGCACTGTATTGTCCTCAAAGCGAGCAAAGAAGTTGTTTAGTTTGTCTGGGAGCAAGACATCGTGGTCCGCGACGGGGCTGGTTTTCTTTTTGTAGTCCGTGATTGACTGTAGACCCTGCCACATACCTCTCGTGTCTAAGCCGTTGAATTGTGACTCTACTTTGTCTCTATACTGACGCTTAGCTTGTTTGATTGCCTTGCGGAGGGAATCGCTACACTATTTGTATTTGGTCATGTTTCCGGTCGCCTTGCCCTGATTGAAAGCAGTGGTTCGCGCTTTCAGTTTTGCGCAAATGCTGGCATCAATCTACGGTTTCTGGTTGGGGAAGTTTAAATAGTCGCTGTGGGTACAACATCACCGACGCATTTGCTAATAAACTCGCTCACCGAATCAGCGTATTCATCAATGTTATTGTCCTATGTATTCGGAACATATCCCAGTCCACGTGATCGAAGCAATCTTGAAGCGTGGAATCCGATTGGTCGGACCAGCGTTGAACAGACCTGAGCACGGGCATTTCCTGTTTTAGTTTCTGTCTATAGGCTGGGAGCAACAAAATGGAGTCGTGGTCAGATTTTCTGAAAGGAGGGCAGGGGAGGGCTTTGTATGCGTCGCGGAAGTTAGAATGACAATGATCCAGGGTTTTGCCAGCCCGGGTCGCGCATTCGATATGCTGATAAAATATAGGGAGCCTTGTTTTCAGATTAGCCTTGTTAAAATCCCCAGTTACAATAAATGCAGCCTTAGGATATATGGTTTCCAGTTTACATAGAGTCCAATGAAGTTCTTTCAGTGCCGTTGATGTGTCTGCTTGGGGGATATACACAACTGTGATTATAATCGAAGAGAATTCTCTTGGTAGATAAGGCGGTCTGCATTTGATTGTAAGAAATTCTAGGACAGGTGAACAAAAGGACTTGAGTTCCGGTATGTTGTTATGATCACACCATGTATCATTAATCATAAGGCATGAGACTCGCCTGGACTCCATCACCTTCCTGATTACCTCCCCTATATCGGTCACTCCCTTTGGTGCTTTCCTCAGGTGTTATTGACACCGTTTCATGTCTGTACGCTTTTCGTGTTTCTTGTTTTGTACTACGGACTATTTATTATTACCTTTGCACTCCCTGTACTTGCTTTCCAACTCCCAGTGTACACATTACACTACAACTTCATTGGAGTTCACCGGTGGTAAAGTCAATTGATTGAACATGATTTGGAAAGGTACACATCTGTCTATATAATGTCCCACAGTTGACAGTGCATGTCAGAGCAAAAACCAAGCCATGAGGTCGGAGGAATTGTCCGTAGAGCTCAGAGACAGGATTGTGTCAAGGCACAGATCTGGGCAAGGGTACCAAAACATTTCTGAAGCATTGAAGGTCCCCAAAAACACAGTGGCCTCCATCATTCTTAAATTGAAAATGTTTGGAACCACCAAGACTTTTCCTGGAGCTGGCCGCCCGGTCAGTTTGACCAGGCGGCCAGCTCCAGGAGGACAACCATCTCTGCAGCACTCCACCAATCAGGCCTTTCTGGTAGAGTGGCCAGATGAAAGCCACTCCTCAGTAAAATGTACATGACAACCCACTTGGAGTTTGCCTAAAGGCACCGAAGGACTCTCAGACCATGAGAAACAAGATTCTATGGTCTGATGAAAACAAGATTGAACTCTTAGGCTGAATGTCAAGTGTCACGTCTGGTGGCAGCATCATGCTGTGGAGATGTTTTTTCAGAGGCAGGGACTGGGAGACTAGTCAGGATTTGGGGAAAGATGAACAGAGCAAAGTACAGAGAGATCCTGGATGAAAACCTGCTCCAGAGCACTCAGGAGGACAACAACCCAAAGCACACAGCCAAGACAATGCAGGAGTGGCTTCGGGACAAGTCTCTGAATGTCCTTGAGTGGCCCAGCCAGAGCCCGGACTTGAATCCGATCGAACATCTCTGGAGAGACCTGAAAATAGCTGTGCAGCAACGTTCCCCATCCAACCTGACAGAGCTTGAAAGGATCTTCAGAGAAGAATGGGAGCAACTCCCCAAATACAGGTGTGCCAAGCTTGTAGCGTCATGCCCAAGACTCTACGCTGTCATCGCTGCCAAAGGTGCTTAAAAAAAGTACTGATTAAAGGGTACTTACGTAAATATGATATTTCAGTTGTTGTTTTTTTTTTATAAATTAGCAACAATTTATAAAAAGCTGTTTTTGCTTTGTCATTATGGGATATTGTGTGTAGATTGATAAAAAAAATGTTTGAATTTTAGAATAAGGCTGTAATGTAACAAAATGTGGAAAAAGTCAAGGGGTCTGAATACTTTCCGAAGGCACTGTGTATGGAGACTGTTTTGTTCCAAGAATAAGGGGTTAAAACCATGAAAAAAAAATACATTTACGATCTTTCTTATATACTTCAGAACACTTCCTTTGGGTTTTTTCGGGACTCTCTCTTCCACTTAGTGAATCTGTTATTCAACACGTTTGTATGGGCTAATAGCAGTAAGACAATTTTTTAAATATATATTTTTATATATTTTTTTATACTTCAAGAGGTCTTCTAAATCAAATTCTAAATTATATAGCTAAATGATCCTTGGTATGACCTTCTTAAAACAATTCCATATAGCGTAGTAGATTAGAGTCAGGTGTGTGTCAGCTAGTGCTGGGGCAAAATTGTGCCACCAATCATCAGGCCCCTGAGGACTGCAGTTGTCCATCCCTGGTGTACACTGTGTTTGCTGTACATACTGTATACATCGTCATACAAGATAATCAGACTGTCCTCATGAATGCTGAACTTATCAACAGCACTGAACGACACCTGATGTTAGCCTTAGTTTCACTAGTGATGCATTTTACATTCTTTGTTCCCTGGTGTATTGTCATATAAGATAGTTAATGTGCTTGCTGAAATTAATTCATATGTCACCAGCTCTAGCGCTTAACGCTAGAAAAGCCTGGCCTCCTTGGACCCCCTTTGGCCATCCTTTGAAAGTCAACATTATAACAGTCTAATGAATACATTTAATATATCCTATCATTTAATTGTGTTTATGAAGGTCTTAGATAACATTAGAATATGACAGAAAATGTATATGAAAAGGACACAATAGCATTTTCATTTGTTTATGTAACAATATGTGCAATTGAAAAAAAAACACAATTCAAGTGTTAAAATCAATTAAATAAACACTGTCACAAAGATAATTAATTTGTTAAAGACAGGTCTTAATGAGCATCATGAATTTAAGAAAATGCATTTCAAAAGAACAGAATGGCATATTTTCTATTTAAATATATTACTGTTCTTTGAGTGTTGAGTTCACGTGGGGAGTGGATGGATGGGATCACTGTAATTCAGAGTTGTTGGGTTAAATGCAGAAGACACATTTCAGTTGAGTCATTCCGTTGTAGGTATCCCCCTTTCCCATTAAGTTATATCTTCAAAAAAAGAAGATATAAAAAAAAAGTTATATCTTCAAATATATAGTAGCTCAAGGGGTCATTTTTTTTAGTTGTGTGGCAAGGATAAGTGATTTGGAATTTCATAATCTGCTCTTTCTGACACTATATAGACATCAAAACGTCTTACCAGCTTGTGATTTGTAGGACAATTTGAAAAAGTAACTTTTTGGCACACCGTTTACCTGCCTCTGTGTCAATTCCAAGCTGCAACTGTTCATTGGATTCTTCATATACAATTTAACAATTGATAATATTCTCACCCATCAGTCTATTGTCAATTTAATCTTGTCTTTAGGCTAACTCTATTATTATATGTGGGAAATTAGTTTCGATATAGATAGTTTAGTGTGAGGACAGACGCTGGGAGACGAGAAGCAAGTACAGGGAGTGAAGATTTAACCTTTCTGGCGCAGGCGTTCCGCTAGCGACCCACCTCGACAACATCCGGTGAAATTGCAGAGCGCCAAATTCAAATTACAGAAACAGAAATATTTAACATTCATGGAAATACATCATACATCAAAATAAAGCTTAACTTCTTGTTAATCCAGCCGCTGTGTCAGATTTCAAAAAGGCTTTACGGCGAAAGCACACCATGCGATTATCTGAGGACAGCGCCCCGCATACAAAAGCATGAAAAACATTTTTCAACCAGGCAGGTGCGCCACGAAAGTCAGAAATAGCGATATAATAAATGCCTTACCTTTGAAGATCATCTTCTGTTGGCACTTCAAAAGGTCCTAGCTACATCACAAATGGTCCTTTTTCGATAAAGTCCTTCTTTATATCCCCAAATACTCAGTTTAGCTGGCTCGCTTCATTCAATAATCCACTGGTTTCCTTCCTTCAAAATGCATACACAATGAATCCCAAAAGTTACCAATAAACTTCTCCAAACAAGTCAAACAACGTTTATAATCAAACCTCAAGTACCCTAATACGTAAATAAACAATAAAATTTAAGACGAAGAATCGTTATTGACTTTACCGGAGATAAACAACAAAGAATAGCTCTCATCCACGCACATGGAAACAATACAGCCAAAATGGGAGCCACTTAGAAAAACTACAAATTCTAGTTCATTTTTCCAAAAACAAGCCTGAAACTCTTTCTAAAGACTGTTGACATCTAGTGGAAGCCCTAGGAACTGCAATCTGGGAGGATTTAGCCTCCTAATAAACATGACAGCCACTGGAAACAGTGGAAGGCTGAATTTGTTTTGGGGGGGAATGATTTGTCCTCGGGGTTTCGCCTGCCATATCAGTTCTGTTATACTCACAGACATTATTTTAACAGTTTTAGAAACTTTAGAGTGTTTTCTATCCAAATCTGCCCAAAGAGGTTTTTAATAGATAAACGGACATGAAAAAAACCCAAGAACAGCGTCTGGACGGGGAACAAAACAACATTAATGCAGACACAGGAAAGAAACTGAGAAAGTGACAGATATAGGGGAGGCAATCAGTAAGGTAATAGAGTCACATTAAGATTCTAATATAATAATAGAAATTCTAAAAATACATTCAATCAATCTTTCTATATAACTACTTTTTCAGCTACAACCAGTCACTACCATTATTATAGTGTATTTCACATCCATAAATACTTTTCTAGTTGTTGTTGATATTCTAGAGTGGTTTTGATTGGTCTCTTTTCTCTTTCAAAGGGTCAAGGTATGTCCACTCCGGCTTCCCAGGGGGTTCTACGGCCTGTTCTGATTGGCTGTTTTTTTATGGCGTGCTTCATGGGAATATTCTTAATTTACTACAAACCCCAGATCAAGTTCCTTTCATGCCCTACTGACCAGGCATCCCACGAGTGGAAGGCTGGTTGTTCTCCTTGCCCTCAAGTAAGTATGGCAGGGAACCACACAGGGCAAAAAACACACCATGCCCAGACAGTCATTCAGGCTGATGATGACGGAGACACAGACACTATCATTTTGATCTGGATGTGGCCATTTGGTCAGGCCTTTGACATAGACTCTTGTGCCTACTTCAACATCAAAGGCTGTCACCTAACCGTGGATAAAAACCTTTACAGCAAGGCGCACGGTGTCATCTTCCACCATAGAGACATCCATGGAGACCTGAAGAACATGCCTCAAGAACAACGTCCATGGTTCCAGAAATGGGTGTGGTGGAATGCAGAATCACCGGCTAACACAAACAGGATCCCTGGTGTTGACCACTTGTTCAATTTGACTGCGAGTTATCGACTGGATTCTGATATCAAGATTCCATATGGGTCGCTTGTCGAGGTAACGAGTGAAGATAAAATCTTTGAGCTGCCCAAGAAGGACAAATTAGTATGCTGGGTAGTGAGCAACTGGAACCCAAACTACAAGAGGGTACAGGTGTTCAACGAGCTCAATAGACATGTCAAAGTAGAGGCCTATGGGAGACATTTTAGTAGATACCTAGAAAATGAAGACTACTCAAAGACGCTGTCGAGCTGTAAATTCTACCTGGCGTTTGAAAACTCCATCTACAAAGACTATGCTACAGAGAAGCTGTTCAACGCTATGAAGTTGGGAGCAGTGCCCGTTGTTCTAGGTCCATCCAGGGACAACTACGAGCAATTTATCCCAAGGGACTCTTTCATCCATGTGGATGACTTCTCCTCTACAGAGGAGCTGGCAAAGAAGCTTCTCTTTCTCGACCAGAATAATGAAGAATACATGAGGTACTTCAACTGGCGGGAGAACTTTAAAGTCCAGGGATGGTGGTTTGGACTTGAGCACGCCTGTCGCTCATGTGATTACATTCAAAGAAATAAAGGATACAAAACTTTTCATAATCTAAATCAATGGTTTTGGGGCTAATTGACCCATTTGTAGTGGTCAACAATGTGGCTGCGTGAAGAGTATTGTATGCTGGACAAGCATCCTAGAAATCAGAGAGTGCACGTAGGGACATGTCAAAATGCTACATTTTAGCACGATAAGTCTTTATTCGTATAAAAAAAATCTGTTATTGAATTCTCCATGTGGTTTACATTAAAGGGCACTTCATTTAATATAACAGGGTTTTACAATCCAATACTGGTGCACAATTTCTACTTCAAATATTGAAGGGATGGACAAGACACTCTTTCTTGAAACAAAACAACCCTTTAGAATATTAGGAGCCCTAGTAGCTGTTGAACATGCAACAGCCACTTTTCCTGGGGTGCACACACACCATACAATACACGACAGAGAAAGGAGGGGGGAACGTGTAATATGACTTGTTACCTAATAATGTAAAATGTTACCCACATTAACATCACGTAATGTAAAATGTTACCCACATTAACATCACGTAATGTAAAATGTTACCCACATTAACATCATGTAATGTAAAATGTTAACCATATTAACATCACGTAATGTAAAATGTTACCCACATTAACATCACGTAATGTAAAATGTTACCCACATTAACATCACGTAATGTAAAATGTTACCCACATTAACATCACGTAATGTAAAATGTTACCCACATTACCATCACGTAACGTAAAATGTTACCCACATTAACATCACGTAATGTAAAATGTTACCCACATTAACATCACGTAATGTAAAATGTTACCCACATTACCATCACGTAACGTAAAATGTTACCCACATTAACATCACGTAATGTAAAATGTTGCCCACATTAACATCATGTAATGTTTTTTTAAATGTAACCTTCATTTAACTAGGCAAGTCAGTTAACCTGTTGGGGCTAGGGGGCAGTATTGATAAATTTTGAAAAAAATATGTGCCCATTTTTAACTGCCTCCTACACCAACTCAGAAGCTAGGATATGCATATTATTAACACATTCGGATAGAAAACACTCTGAATTTTCTAAAACAGTTTGAATGGTGTCTGTAAGTATAACAAAACTCATATTGCAGGCAAAAACCTGTGAAAAATAGATTAAAAAAAATGTGAATTTTGTGACTGTACTATTTAGTGTCATTGTTTTATAGATACCATAGTGAGAAAGGATTCATTTCGCAACTCCTACGGCTTCCACTAGATGTCAACGATCTTTATAAAGTTGTTTGAAGCGTCTATGATAAACAGAGAGCAAATTAGAATGCAAGGAAGTTGACATGTCGTCACTTCATTTTTTTGCGCCTGCGCATAAATCTGAGAAGCGTGAGTTTGTCATAATTGTTTATCTAGACATAGGATAGGTTGTGTGAAAATATTACTGATGTTTAACGTTAAAAATGGACCAAAAGATTAATGCTAAACAACGTTTGACATGTTTGAACGAACGTAAATAGATTATTTACTAGTTTTTTTTAGCTTTTCGGCGTGATTTTACACCCCCCCACCACGTTTTGTGGGAGCATAATGAACGCTAACTACTTGGTGTTATTTGGACATAAATTATGAACTTTGTCAAAAGAAACCACATTTGTTCTGGACCTGCGATTCCTGGCAGTGCCTTCTGATGGAGATAATCAAAGGTAAGGGGATATTTACAATGTTATTATCGATATTAGATGATGCTAACTGTATAGCATAGCTTATTGTTCTTAGCATAGCACCCCGTTTATTGCAAAATGTGATTTCCCAGTAAAGTTATTTTGAGATCTGGCCATTCGGTAGCAATTACGAGATGATAATATATTATTCTTTGAATGACAATATTATAATTTACCAATGTTTTCGAATAGTAATTTTGTTATGTTCACCGGAAGCATTTCAGAGAAGAAAAAAATCTGAATTTCACGCTACTGTAAAATGCTGTTTTTGGATATAAATATGAACTTGATGGAACAAAAAATGCATGTATTGTATAACATAATGTCCTAGGAGTGTCATCTGATGGAGATTGACAAAGGTTAGTGCATAATTCTAGCTGGTTTCTGCTTTTGGTGACGCCTGACCTTGAATTGAAAATGGATGTTTGTACTTTTGTGGCTATGTACTGTCCTAACATAATCTAACTTTATGCTTTTGCCGTAAAGCCTCTTTGAAAATCGAACAATGTGGTTAGATTAAGGAGATGTTTATCTTTTAAATTGTGTAAAATAGTTGATTGTTTGAGAAATTGAAATTATTAGATTTTTGATGTTTTGAATTTCCAGCCTTGTTAGCAATCCCGACTCGGGGTTCATTGCTAACCTGTAGCCCCAACAGAACAAATTCTTATTTACAATAACGGCCTACCAGGGAACAGCAGGTTAACTGCCTTGTTCAGGGGCAGAATGACAGCTTTTTACCTTGTCAGCTCAGGGATTCAACCAGCAACCTTTCGGTTACTGGCCCAATGCTCTAACCACTAGGCTACCTGCCACCCCAATGTAAAATGTTACCCACATTAATGTCATGTAATGTAAAATGTTACCCACGTTAACATCACGTAATGTAAAATGTTACCCACGTTAACATCATGTAATGTAAAATATTACCCATATTAAGATCATGTAATGTAAAATGTTAACCATATTAACATCATGTAATGTAAAATATAACCCATATTAAGATCATGTAATGTACAAATGCTGTGCATTAACATCATACCGTTTTTTTTTTAGAGAGAGAATTGAAGTTGATGTGAGAATGCAATGAATTTTAAATATTGTTCAAGATTTTTGTGGATATTTACATTTTTATTAATGTTGACCACCTCACAGCAGCCACATAATTTACACCTGCTTGATCAGTTCAGAATATGCACTCCTTTACTCCACTGCCCAAACAGAGCAATCCCTTTGCATATATTTGTTTTTGCAATGTTACCTACCAGCACAAAACAAAAGGAAACCATACAACCTTACAGCACAGACAGAAAGATAAATTGGTTGTGTACTTACTGTGCCTTTGAGTATCCTTTGAAAGGGGGAAGGGAAAAGTACAGCTGTGAGGAATTTTCCACACTGACTCTCTCGACAGAGTGAAAAGAGTTGTAAGACCTTCAAGATACAGTGGGGGGAAAAAAGTATTTGATCCCCTGCTGATTTTGTACGTTTGCCCACTGACAAAGAAAGGATCAGTCTATAATTTTAATGGTAGGTTTATTTCAACAGTGAGTGACAGAATAACAACAAAAATATCCAGAAAAACGCATGTCAGAAATGTTATAAATTGATTTGCATTTTAATGAGGGAAATAAGTATTTGACCCCCTCTCAATCAGAAATATTTCTGGCTCCCAGGTGTCTTTTATACAGGTAACGAGCTGAGATTAGGAGCACACTCTTAAAGGGAGTGCTCCTAACCGCAGCTTGTTACCTGTAAAAAAAAGACACCTGTCCACAGAAGCAATCAATCAATCAGATTCCAAACTCTCCAACATGACCAAGACCAAAGAGCTCTCCAGGGACAAGATTGTAGACCTACACAAGGCTGGAATGGGCTACAAGACCATCGCCAAGCAGCTTGGTGAGAAGGTGACAACATTTGGTGCGATTATTCGCAAATGGAAGAAACACAAAAGAACTGTCAATATCTCTCGGCCTGGGGCTCCATGCAAGATCTCACCTCGTGGAGTTGCAATGATCATGAGAACGGTGAGGAATCAGCCCAGAACTACACGGGAGGATCTTGTCAATGATCTCAAGGCAGCTGGGACCATAGTCACCAAGAAAACAATTGGTAACACACTACGCCGTGAAGGACTGAAATCCTGCACCGCCCGCAAGGTCCCCCTGCTCAAGAATACATATACATGCCCGTCTGAAGTTTGCCAATGAACATCTGAATGACTCAGAGGACAACTGGTGAAAGTGTTGTGGTCAGATGAGACCAATATGGAGCTCTTTGACATCAACTCAACTCACCGTGTTTGGAGGAGGAGGAATGCTGCCTATGACCCCAAGAACACCATCTCTACCGTCAAACATGGAGGTGGAAACATTATGCTTTGGGGGTGTTTTTCTGCTAAGGGGACAGGACAACTTCACAGCATCATTTGACGGGGCCATGTACCGTCAAATCTTGGGTGAGAACCTCCTTCCCTCAGGCATTGAAAATGGGTCGTGGATGGGTATTCCAGCTTGACAATGACCCAAAACACACGGCCAAGGCAACAAAGGAGTGGCACATTAAGGTCAGGCCAGTCTCCAGACCTTAATCCCATAGAAAATCTGTGGAGGGAGCTGAAGGTTCGAGTTGCCAAATGTCAGCCTCGAAACCTTAATGACTTGGAGAAGATCTGCAAAGAGGAGTGGGACAAAATCCCTCCTGAGATGTGTGCAAACCTGGTGGCCAACTACAAGAAACGTCTGAGCTCTGTGATTGCCAACAAGGGTTTTGCCACCAAGTACTAAGTCATGTTTTAGAGAGGGGTCAAATACGTATTTCCCTCATTTAAATGCAAATCTTATTATAACATTTTTGACATGCGTTTTTCTGGATTTCTTTGTTGTTATACTGTCGCTCACTGTTGAAATAAACCTACTATTAAAATTATAGACTGATCATTTCTTTGTAAGTGGGCAAACATACAAAATCAGCAGGGGATCAAATACTTTTTTCCCCCACTGTATGTCATGTACTGAATACTGTCTGATTATTAAAAACTAAGGTCTGGAATGAATGTGCCTTGAGTATTGTAGAATGCTTGTAAAAACATGTACATTTTACTGAGTTACAGTGCATATAAGGAAATCAGTCAATTTGAAAAAAGGCCCTAATCTATGGATTTCATATGACTGGGAATACAGATACCTTAAAAAAAAAATGGTAGGGGCGTGGATCAGAAAACCAATCAGTATCTGGTGTGACCACTGGTGTGGCCTCATGCAGCACGACACATCGACTTCGCAAAGAGTTGATCAGGCTGTTGATTGTGGCCTGTGGAATGTTGTTCCACTCCTTCAATGGCTTTGCGAAGTTTCTGGATATTGGCGAGAACTGGAACACGTCGATCCAGAGCATCCCAAACATGCTCAATGGGTGACATGTCTGAGTATGTAGGTCATAGAAGTACTGAGACATATTCAGTTTCCAGGAATTGTGTACAGATCCTTGCAACATGATGCCTTGCATTGTCATGCTGAAACATGAGGTGATAACGGTGGATGAATGGCATGACAATGGGCCTCAGGATCTTGTCCCGGTATCTCTGTGCATTCAAATTGCCATTGATGAAATTCAACTGTGTTTGTTGTCTGTAGCTTATGTCTGCCCACAACATAACCTCACCGCCACCATGGGACACTCTGTTCACAACGTTGACATCAGCAAACTTTTTGGGATCTTTTATTTCAGCTCATGAAACATGTGACCAACACTTTACATGATGCATTTATATTTTTGTAACAAACAATTTAATCAATTTTAGAATAAGGCGGTAACGTTACATTTTTTTGGGAAAAGTCAAGGGGTCTGAATACTTTCAGAATGCACTGTAGATCATTATCCAGGTCAGACCACAGCTATAGGCTAAAGAATATCTAAAACTGGCTATGAGCCTTTTTTGTTCTGTGAGAAGAAATTGCAACACATCAGACCACAGACATATACTGAACGCAGACAGATAAATTCTGACAGGAAGCAGGGCCACAACCACAAGACGATGGAAACTCCACACAGGCTTCCTATAGGCTTGGCATTTGTTGTATAAAAGGCTGGCAGATTGATTAAATAATTATTCTTTGATAATGATATTGTATGTATTATTTTGAGAAGCTTTAGTTGAAATAAAGTGTACCTGTTCATTCCTTTGAAATGCAATTGAATACAAGTCCACAAATAATGTTGCTTTCAGTGATGAGACATGATTCACCTGACCACATCTATGTAGTTCCTGTAGCAGCATTGCTAGACTAGTCTAGCCCACAAACTTACATAGCTCTACTAGACTAAACCAGAAGCAGAATGTTACCAAAAAGTGGGAGAGACATTTTCTGACCTACTGCTTATCGAACAAATGTCACACACGCATTCCCTCAACACTCACTCATTGTCATGTCATTTGAAGAACTCAAGCTTTTTTTAAGGTAGAGAAAATTATTAATTTCATTATGGTGATAGACAAATTATATTCAATATTGGTTTTCAAATATAGTAAATTACAGTAGAGGTGGTGTTGTTGTTATGTTCAGTTTCAGTGTTGGTTTTTTAACATACTTGGTGGAACTAGTTTAGAGAATAAGAGACTAATCCACTGAGCACAGACATCAATTCAACGTTGAACCAACATCATTGAAATGACATGAAAACAATGTTGATTGAACCAGTGTGCTCAGTGGGAATGCTCTTTTGTTACACATCATCTCACAATTACATTTTTTTTAAATCCAAAGTTATTTAAAATGCTTCATTCTTATCATTTATTGTTTTGTATTTTTGATCTTCTAAAATCAGGTTCTCTTAGTGGGCATAGCCATGGATGAGTCAGACAAATTGAAACAGGTAAGGTCACTTGGAAATAAAAAAATAAAAATACTTTTCTTATTCTTGTTCTATCAGGTCAAGATCTCATCAAACCGATTTTAACCATAGGGGTATGACCATGGAGTTGATGGTGTGTCTAGCTTTTGGCAGGTTCACTATCCAACGTAAAATTAGCATAGGTTGTTTTTCAAATGGAAAGTGAACTAAAAAGTTACTTCGATATGTCCATACAACTGGCATAGAAATGATATACAACTCAAAACGATGAACTTGGAATACAACAGGAGTAATAATTTACAGTACAACAAATAATAGCAGAATTCACACAGTATATGAAAGATACTTTTCAAGACCAAAGAAGTTAAAGTTGTATTGATGCTGGCACAAAACTGTTGAGGGCTCTATTTGTCAGGTAAAATAACCCGTTGATGGTGGTGATGCAAACACTATGTACTGTAGGCTACTCATTGTTTAGGGGGTGTGGACCAACCATTTAACTGCTACCTCTTGTATTATATACATTGTCTCTGACAGCTTTCAACGATAATAAAAAATTATTAGACATCATTAGAGAGAATAAACTATGCTCCAAGTTCACTTTTTGAATGTGGAGTTAGGTCTAAATAACTATGATAAAAGTACAATCATACTTTGATAAACTTCCTGCCTGCATCAGACAACCAGGTGAAGAGGAAACATAAATAGCAGCCACACCTTTTTACCTGACCTGCCGTCTCCGAGAGTAGCTCGGCACAAGGCGTTTTGAGGCGTCACTCAGTCACTCAGTGATCTCTACACCTGGATGGTATATGTAG
The DNA here is from genome assembly GCF_965601325.2 of Salmo salar. Classification (NCBI taxonomy): domain Eukaryota; kingdom Metazoa; phylum Chordata; class Actinopteri; order Salmoniformes; family Salmonidae; genus Salmo; species Salmo salar. Next base: position 64,603,683 of record NC_138307.1, on the reverse strand, counting down.
ACAGTGTGATACAATACTTCATCTTCTCCTGGCATTGTGGATACCAAGGTAAGTTTGATAACTTGGCTCAAAGGAGGAACTATTTATTATAATTGAAGTAATGACAACGTTTCGACTGGTTATGTATAACTGTTACTCTAAATAAGAGCATTGTGAGTAATCATAAAAATCATACGGAATCTTGTACTATTTCTTATGTTAATTTGTCATTTTATTTGAGTATTCTTTGATTAATGATGACTTTGCCATATTATGATATAGTTTAATAAGTGACCAGAGATATTTTTGTGACAAGGCTAAGGAATAGGAAGTTAATGAGGCATGAGTCCTAGTTAATGATTGGTAGAATTTTAGACTATGATATGAGTTTTATGTGATAACATGGTTGTATGGTTTGGTCTTGTCCAAGACATTGTTTGAGACATTGCTGAACATGCACTTGGCGTATTCACAGGGTAGCACAAGTATACTTTGTTCCAAAAGAGGGGCGATATTATAAAATACTTGTAAAAAAGAAAAACTGGACAATACACTTCGGGAACATTGCAGACGGATCACACATAGTAACTCCCAATAAAGCACTCAAGAGCAAATCTAGAAATATACAAAAGTACATTAACTTAAGCCTTATTCTAAAATGGATTAAATAAATGTTTTCCTCATCAATCTACACACAATACCTCATGCCATCTCACAATACTCCCATGCCTCAGCTGGTTTGACTGGTTTCTGTGCCTCAGCAGAAGCGATCGTCCCGCTCCTGTTCCTCAGGATCGACCAGCAAGAGCCGTGCGTTAGGGAGGGGGTACTGACACATCTACTCCTGCTCCTCTTCTCTGGCGCTCGTTGTCGTCCGGTTTACACATTATTACACACACCTGTCACCATCATTACGCACACCTGCGCCTCAAATCAAATCAAATGTTATTTGTCACATACACATGGTTAGCAGATGTTAATGCAAGTGTAGTGAAATGCTTGTGCTTCTAGTTCCGACCATGCAGTAATATCTAACAAGTAATCTAACAATTTCACAACAACTACCTTATACTCACAGAAGTGTAAAGGAATGAATAAGAATATGTACATAAAAATATATGGATGAGCGATGGCCGAACAACATAGGCAAGGTGCAGTAGATGGTATAGCGTACAGTATAGACATATGAGATGAGTAATGTAGGGTATGTAAACATTATATAAAGTGGCATTGTTTAAAGTGGCAAGTGATACATTTATTACATCCAATTTTTCATTATTAAAGTGGCTAGAGATGAGTCCGTATGTTGGCAGCCACTCAATGTTAGGGATGGCTGTTTAACAGTCTGATGGCCTTGAGATAGAAGCTGTTTTTCAGTCTCTCGGTCCCAGCTTTGATGCACCTGTACTGACCTCACCTTCTGGATGATAGCGGGGTGAACAGGCAGTGGCTCGGGTGGTTGTTGTCCTTGATGATCTTTTTGGCCTTCGGGTGACATCGGGTGGTGTAGGTGTCCTGGAGGGCAGGGAGTTTGCCCCCGGTGATGCGTTGTGCAGACCTCACTACCCTCTGGAGAGCCTTACGGTTGTGGGCGGAGCAGTTGCCGTACCAGGTGGTGATACAGCCCGACAGGATGCTCTCGATTGTGCATCTGTAAAAGTTTGTGAGTGTTTTTGGTGACAAGCCGAATTTCTTCAGCCTCCTGAAGTTGAAGAGGCGCTGCTGTGCCTTCTTCACCACGCTGTTTGTGTGGGTGGACCATTTCAGTTTGTCCGTGATGTGTACGCCGAGGAACTTAAAACTTCTCCACTACTGTCTCCACTACTGTCTGGTCGACGTGGATAGGGGACTGCTCCCTCTGCTGTTTCCTGAAGTCCACGATCATCTCCTTTGTTTTGTTGACATTGTGTGTGAGGTTATTTTCCTGACACCACACTCCAAGGGCCCTCACCTCCTCCCTGTAGGCCGTGTCGTCGTTGTTGGTAATTAAGCCTACCACTGTAGTGTCGTCTGCAAACTTGATGATTGAGTTGGAGGCGTGCATTGCCACGCAGTCATGGGTGAACAGGGAGTACATGAGAGGGCTGAGAGCGCACCCTTGTGGGGCCCCAGTGTTGAGGATCAGCGGGGTGAGGATGTTGTTTCCTACCCTCACCACCTAGGAGCGGCCCGTCAGGAAGTCCAGGACCCAGTTGCACAGGGCGGGGTCGAGACCCAGGGTCTCAAGCTTAATGACGAGTTTGGAGGGTACTATGGTGTTAAATGCTGAGCTGTAGTCGATGAACAGCATTCTTACATAGGTATTCCTCTTGTCCAGATGGGTTAGGGCAGTGTGCAGTGTGACTGCGATTGCGTCGTCTGTGGACCTATCTGGGAGGTAAGCAAATTGGAGTGAGTCTAGGGTGTCAGGTAGGGTGGAGGCGATATGGTCCTTGACTAGTCTCTCAAAGCACTTCATGATGACGGGAAGTGAGTGCTACGGGGCGATAGTCATTTAGCTCAGTTACCTTAGCTTTCTTGGGAACAGGAACAATGGTGGCCCTCTTGAAGCACGTTGGAACAGCAGACTGGGATAAGGATTGATTGATGTCCGTAAACACACCAGCCAGCTGGTCTGCGCATGCTCTGAAGACGCGGCTAGGGATGTCGTCTGGGCCGTCAGCCTTGCGAGGGATAACACATTTAAATGTTTTCCTCAAGTTGGCTGCAGTGAAAGAGAGCCCGCAGGTTTTGGTAGCGAGCCGTGTCGGTGGCACTGTATTGTCCTCAAAGCGAGCAAAGAAGTTGTTTAGTTTGTCTGGGAGCAAGACATCGTGGTCCGCGACGGGGCTGGTTTTCTTTTTGTAGTCCGTGATTGACTGTAGACCCTGCCACATACCTCTCGTGTCTAAGCCGTTGAATTGTGACTCTACTTTGTCTCTATACTGACGCTTAGCTTGTTTGATTGCCTTGCGGAGGGAATCGCTACACTATTTGTATTTGGTCATGTTTCCGGTCGCCTTGCCCTGATTGAAAGCAGTGGTTCGCGCTTTCAGTTTTGCGCAAATGCTGGCATCAATCTACGGTTTCTGGTTGGGGAAGTTTAAATAGTCGCTGTGGGTACAACATCACCGACGCATTTGCTAATAAACTCGCTCACCGAATCAGCGTATTCATCAATGTTATTGTCCTATGTATTCGGAACATATCCCAGTCCACGTGATCGAAGCAATCTTGAAGCGTGGAATCCGATTGGTCGGACCAGCGTTGAACAGACCTGAGCACGGGCATTTCCTGTTTTAGTTTCTGTCTATAGGCTGGGAGCAACAAAATGGAGTCGTGGTCAGATTTTCTGAAAGGAGGGCAGGGGAGGGCTTTGTATGCGTCGCGGAAGTTAGAATGACAATGATCCAGGGTTTTGCCAGCCCGGGTCGCGCATTCGATATGCTGATAAAATATAGGGAGCCTTGTTTTCAGATTAGCCTTGTTAAAATCCCCAGTTACAATAAATGCAGCCTTAGGATATATGGTTTCCAGTTTACATAGAGTCCAATGAAGTTCTTTCAGTGCCGTTGATGTGTCTGCTTGGGGGATATACACAACTGTGATTATAATCGAAGAGAATTCTCTTGGTAGATAAGGCGGTCTGCATTTGATTGTAAGAAATTCTAGGACAGGTGAACAAAAGGACTTGAGTTCCGGTATGTTGTTATGATCACACCATGTATCATTAATCATAAGGCATGAGACTCGCCTGGACTCCATCACCTTCCTGATTACCTCCCCTATATCGGTCACTCCCTTTGGTGCTTTCCTCAGGTGTTATTGACACCGTTTCATGTCTGTACGCTTTTCGTGTTTCTTGTTTTGTACTACGGACTATTTATTATTACCTTTGCACTCCCTGTACTTGCTTTCCAACTCCCAGTGTACACATTACACTACAACTTCATTGGAGTTCACCGGTGGTAAAGTCAATTGATTGAACATGATTTGGAAAGGTACACATCTGTCTATATAATGTCCCACAGTTGACAGTGCATGTCAGAGCAAAAACCAAGCCATGAGGTCGGAGGAATTGTCCGTAGAGCTCAGAGACAGGATTGTGTCAAGGCACAGATCTGGGCAAGGGTACCAAAACATTTCTGAAGCATTGAAGGTCCCCAAAAACACAGTGGCCTCCATCATTCTTAAATTGAAAATGTTTGGAACCACCAAGACTTTTCCTGGAGCTGGCCGCCCGGTCAGTTTGACCAGGCGGCCAGCTCCAGGAGGACAACCATCTCTGCAGCACTCCACCAATCAGGCCTTTCTGGTAGAGTGGCCAGATGAAAGCCACTCCTCAGTAAAATGTACATGACAACCCACTTGGAGTTTGCCTAAAGGCACCGAAGGACTCTCAGACCATGAGAAACAAGATTCTATGGTCTGACGAAAACAAGATTGAACTCTTAGGCTGAATGTCAAGTGTCACGTCTGGTGGCAGCATCATGCTGTGGAGATGTTTTTTCAGAGGCAGGGACTGGGAGACTAGTCAGGATTTGGGGAAAGATGAACAGAGCAAAGTACAGAGAGATCCTGGATGAAAACCTGCTCCAGAGCACTCAGGAGGACAACAACCCAAAGCACACAGCCAAGACAATGCAGGAGTGGCTTCGGGACAAGTCTCTGAATGTCCTTGAGTGGCCCAGCCAGAGCCCGGACTTGAATCCGATCGAACATCTCTGGAGAGACCTGAAAATAGCTGTGCAGCAACGTTCCCCATCCAACCTGACAGAGCTTGAAAGGATCTTCAGAGAAGAATGGGAGCAACTCCCCAAATACAGGTGTGCCAAGCTTGTAGCGTCATGCCCAAGACTCTACGCTGTCATCGCTGCCAAAGGTGCTTAAAAAAAGTACTGATTAAAGGGTACTTACGTAAATATGATATTTCAGTTGTTGTTTTTTTTTTATAAATTAGCAACAATTTATAAAAAGCTGTTTTTGCTTTGTCATTATGGGATATTGTGTGTAGATTGATAAAAAAAATGTTTGAATTTTAGAATAAGGCTGTAATGTAACAAAATGTGGAAAAAGTCAAGGGGTCTGAATACTTTCCGAAGGCACTGTGTATGGAGACTGTTTTGTTCCAAGAATAAGGGGTTAAAACCATGAAAAAAAAATACATTTACGATCTTTCTTATATACTTCAGAACACTTCCTTTGGGTTTTTTCGGGACTCTCTCTTCCACTTAGTGAATCTGTTATTCAACACGTTTGTATGGGCTAATAGCAGTAAGACAATTTTTTAAATATATATTTTTATATATTTTTTTATACTTCAAGAGGTCTTCTAAATCAAATTCTAAATTATATAGCTAAATGATCCTTGGTATGACCTTCTTAAAACAATTCCATATAGCGTAGTAGATTAGAGTCAGGTGTGTGTCAGCTAGTGCTGGGGCAAAATTGTGCCACCAATCATCAGGCCCCTGAGGACTGCAGTTGTCCATCCCTGGTGTACACTGTGTTTGCTGTACATACTGTATACATCGTCATACAAGATAATCAGACTGTCCTCATGAATGCTGAACTTATCAACAGCACTGAACGACACCTGATGTTAGCCTTAGTTTCACTAGTGATGCATTTTACATTCTTTGTTCCCTGGTGTATTGTCATATAAGATAGTTAATGTGCTTGCTGAAATTAATTCATATGTCACCAGCTCTAGCGCTTAACGCTAGAAAAGCCTGGCCTCCTTGGACCCCCTTTGGCCATCCTTTGAAAGTCAACATTATAACAGTCTAATGAATACATTTAATATATCCTATCATTTAATTGTGTTTATGAAGGTCTTAGATAACATTAGAATATGACAGAAAATGTATATGAAAAGGACACAATAGCATTTTCATTTGTTTATGTAACAATATGTGCAATTGAAAAAAAAACACAATTCAAGTGTTAAAATCAATTAAATAAACACTGTCACAAAGATAATTAATTTGTTAAAGACAGGTCTTAATGAGCATCATGAATTTAAGAAAATGCATTTCAAAAGAACAGAATGGCATATTTTCTATTTAAATATATTACTGTTCTTTGAGTGTTGAGTTCACGTGGGGAGTGGATGGATGGGATCACTGTAATTCAGAGTTGTTGGGTTAAATGCAGAAGACACATTTCAGTTGAGTCATTCCGTTGTAGGTATCCCCCTTTCCCATTAAGTTATATCTTCAAAAAAAGAAGATATAAAAAAAAAGTTATATCTTCAAATATATAGTAGCTCAAGGGGTCATTTTTTTTAGTTGTGTGGCAAGGATAAGTGATTTGGAATTTCATAATCTGCTCTTTCTGACACTATATAGACATCAAAACGTCTTACCAGCTTGTGATTTGTAGGACAATTTGAAAAAGTAACTTTTTGGCACACCGTTTACCTGCCTCTGTGTCAATTCCAAGCTGCAACTGTTCATTGGATTCTTCATATACAATTTAACAATTGATAATATTCTCACCCATCAGTCTATTGTCAATTTAATCTTGTCTTTAGGCTAACTCTATTATTATATGTGGGAAATTAGTTTCGATATAGATAGTTTAGTGTGAGGACAGACGCTGGGAGACGAGAAGCAAGTACAGGGAGTGAAGATTTAACCTTTCTGGCGCAGGCGTTCCGCTAGCGACCCACCTCGACAACATCCGGTGAAATTGCAGAGCGCCAAATTCAAATTACAGAAACAGAAATATTTAACATTCATGGAAATACATCATACATCAAAATAAAGCTTAACTTCTTGTTAATCCAGCCGCTGTGTCAGATTTCAAAAAGGCTTTACGGCGAAAGCACACCATGCGATTATCTGAGGACAGCGCCCCGCATACAAAAGCATGAAAAACATTTTTCAACCAGGCAGGTGCGCCACGAAAGTCAGAAATAGCGATATAATAAATGCCTTACCTTTGAAGATCATCTTCTGTTGGCACTTCAAAAGGTCCTAGCTACATCACAAATGGTCCTTTTTCGATAAAGTCCTTCTTTATATCCCCAAATACTCAGTTTAGCTGGCTCGCTTCATTCAATAATCCACTGGTTTCCTTCCTTCAAAATGCATACACAATGAATCCCAAAAGTTACCAATAAACTTCTCCAAACAAGTCAAACAACGTTTATAATCAAACCTCAAGTACCCTAATACGTAAATAAACAATAAAATTTAAGACGAAGAATCGTTATTGACTTTACCGGAGATAAACAACAAAGAATAGCTCTCATCCACGCACATGGAAACAATACAGCCAAAATGGGAGCCACTTAGAAAAACTACAAATTCTAGTTCATTTTTCCAAAAACAAGCCTGAAACTCTTTCTAAAGACTGTTGACATCTAGTGGAAGCCCTAGGAACTGCAATCTGGGAGGATTTAGCCTCCTAATAAACATGACAGCCACTGGAAACAGTGGAAGGCTGAATTTGTTTTGGGGGGGAATGATTTGTCCTCGGGGTTTCGCCTGCCATATCAGTTCTGTTATACTCACAGACATTATTTTAACAGTTTTAGAAACTTTAGAGTGTTTTCTATCCAAATCTGCCCAAAGAGGTTTTTAATAGATAAACGGACATGAAAAAAACCCAAGAACAGCGTCTGGACGGGGAACAAAACAACATTAATGCAGACACAGGAAAGAAACTGAGAAAGTGACAGATATAGGGGAGGCAATCAGTAAGGTAATAGAGTCACATTAAGATTCTAATATAATAATAGAAATTCTAAAAATACATTCAATCAATCTTTCTATATAACTACTTTTTCAGCTACAACCAGTCACTACCATTATTATAGTGTATTTCACATCCATAAATACTTTTCTAGTTGTTGTTGATATTCTAGAGTGGTTTTGATTGGTCTCTTTTCTCTTTCAAAGGGTCAAGGTATGTCCACTCCGGCTTCCCAGGGGGTTCTACGGCCTGTTCTGATTGGCTGTTTTTTTATGGCGTGCTTCATGGGAATATTCTTAATTTACTACAAACCCCAGATCAAGTTCCTTTCATGCCCTACTGACCAGGCATCCCACGAGTGGAAGGCTGGTTGTTCTCCTTGCCCTCAAGTAAGTATGGCAGGGAACCACACAGGGCAAAAAACACACCATGCCCAGACAGTCATTCAGGCTGATGATGACGGAGACACAGACACTATCATTTTGATCTGGATGTGGCCATTTGGTCAGGCCTTTGACATAGACTCTTGTGCCTACTTCAACATCAAAGGCTGTCACCTAACCGTGGATAAAAACCTTTACAGCAAGGCGCACGGTGTCATCTTCCACCATAGAGACATCCATGGAGACCTGAAGAACATGCCTCAAGAACAACGTCCATGGTTCCAGAAATGGGTGTGGTGGAATGCAGAATCACCGGCTAACACAAACAGGATCCCTGGTGTTGACCACTTGTTCAATTTGACTGCGAGTTATCGACTGGATTCTGATATCAAGATTCCATATGGGTCGCTTGTCGAGGTAACGAGTGAAGATAAAATCTTTGAGCTGCCCAAGAAGGACAAATTAGTATGCTGGGTAGTGAGCAACTGGAACCCAAACTACAAGAGGGTACAGGTGTTCAACGAGCTCAATAGACATGTCAAAGTAGAGGCCTATGGGAGACATTTTAGTAGATACCTAGAAAATGAAGACTACTCAAAGACGCTGTCGAGCTGTAAATTCTACCTGGCGTTTGAAAACTCCATCTACAAAGACTATGCTACAGAGAAGCTGTTCAACGCTATGAAGTTGGGAGCAGTGCCCGTTGTTCTAGGTCCATCCAGGGACAACTACGAGCAATTTATCCCAAGGGACTCTTTCATCCATGTGGATGACTTCTCCTCTACAGAGGAGCTGGCAAAGAAGCTTCTCTTTCTCGACCAGAATAATGAAGAATACATGAGGTACTTCAACTGGCGGGAGAACTTTAAAGTCCAGGGATGGTGGTTTGGACTTGAGCACGCCTGTCGCTCATGTGATTACATTCAAAGAAATAAAGGATACAAAACTTTTCATAATCTAAATCAATGGTTTTGGGGCTAATTGACCCATTTGTAGTGGTCAACAATGTGGCTGCGTGAAGAGTATTGTATGCTGGACAAGCATCCTAGAAATCAGAGAGTGCACGTAGGGACATGTCAAAATGCTACATTTTAGCACGATAAGTCTTTATTCGTATAAAAAAAATCTGTTATTGAATTCTCCATGTGGTTTACATTAAAGGGCACTTCATTTAATATAACAGGGTTTTACAATCCAATACTGGTGCACAATTTCTACTTCAAATATTGAAGGGATGGACAAGACACTCTTTCTTGAAACAAAACAACCCTTTAGAATATTAGGAGCCCTAGTAGCTGTTGAACATGCAACAGCCACTTTTCCTGGGGTGCACACACACCATACAATACACGACAGAGAAAGGAGGGGGGAACGTGTAATATGACTTGTTACCTAATAATGTAAAATGTTACCCACATTAACATCACGTAATGTAAAATGTTACCCACATTAACATCACGTAATGTAAAATGTTACCCACATTAACATCACGTAATGTAAAATGTTAACCATATTAACATCACGTAATGTAAAATGTTACCCACATTAACATCACGTAATGTAAAATGTTACCCACATTAACATCACGTAATGTAAAATGTTACCCACATTAACATCACGTAATGTAAAATGTTACCCACATTACCATCACGTAACGTAAAATGTTACCCACATTAACATCACGTAATGTAAAATGTTACCCACATTAACATCACGTAATGTAAAATGTTACCCACATTACCATCACGTAACGTAAAATGTTACCCACATTAACATCACGTAATGTAAAATGTTGCCCACATTAACATCATGTAATGTTTTTTTAAATGTAACCTTCATTTAACTAGGCAAGTCAGTTAACCTGTTGGGGCTAGGGGGCAGTATTGATAAATTTTGAAAAAAATATGTGCCCATTTTTAACTGCCTCCTACACCAACTCAGAAGCTAGGATATGCATATTATTAACACATTCGGATAGAAAACACTCTGAATTTTCTAAAACAGTTTGAATGGTGTCTGTAAGTATAACAAAACTCATATTGCAGGCAAAAACCTGTGAAAAATAGATTAAAAAAAATGTGAATTTTGTGACTGTACTATTTAGTGTCATTGTTTTATAGATACCATAGTGAGAAAGGATTCATTTCGCAACTCCTACGGCTTCCACTAGATGTCAACGATCTTTATAAAGTTGTTTGAAGCGTCTATGATAAACAGAGAGCAAATTAGAATGCAAGGAAGTTGACATGTCGTCACTTCATTTTTTTGCGCCTGCGCATAAATCTGAGAAGCGTGAGTTTGTCATAATTGTTTATCTAGACATAGGATAGGTTGTGTGAAAATATTACTGATGTTTAACGTTAAAAATGGACCAAAAGATTAATGCTAAACAACGTTTGACATGTTTGAACGAACGTAAATAGATTATTTACTAGTTTTTTTTTGCTTTTCGGCGTGATTTTACACCCCCCCACCACGTTTTGTGGGAGCATAATGAACGCTAACTACTTGGTGTTATTTGGACATAAATTATGAACTTTGTCAAAAGAAACCACATTTGTTCTGGACCTGCGATTCCTGGCAGTGCCTTCTGATGGAGATAATCAAAGGTAAGGGGATATTTACAATGTTATTATCGATATTAGATGATGCTAACTGTATAGCATAGCTTATTGTTCTTAGCATAGCACCCCGTTTATTGCAAAATGTGATTTCCCAGTAAAGTTATTTTGAGATCTGGCCATTCGGTAGCAATTACGAGATGATAATATATTATTCTTTGAATGACAATATTATAATTTACCAATGTTTTCGAATAGTAATTTTGTTATGTTCACCGGAAGCATTTCAGAGAAGAAAAAAATCTGAATTTCACGCTACTGTAAAATGCTGTTTTTGGATATAAATATGAACTTGATGGAACAAAAAATGCATGTATTGTATAACATAATGTCCTAGGAGTGTCATCTGATGGAGATTGACAAAGGTTAGTGCATAATTCTAGCTGGTTTCTGCTTTTGGTGACGCCTGACCTTGAATTGAAAATGGATGTTTGTACTTTTGTGGCTATGTACTGTCCTAACATAATCTAACTTTATGCTTTTGCCGTAAAGCCTCTTTGAAAATCGAACAATGTGGTTAGATTAAGGAGATGTTTATCTTTTAAATTGTGTAAAATAGTTGATTGTTTGAGAAATTGAAATTATTAGATTTTTGATGTTTTGAATTTCCAGCCTTGTTAGCAATCCCGACTCGGGGTTCATTGCTAACCTGTAGCCCCAACAGAACAAATTCTTATTTACAATAACGGCCTACCAGGGAACAGCAGGTTAACTGCCTTGTTCAGGGGCAGAATGACAGCTTTTTACCTTGTCAGCTCAGGGATTCAACCAGCAACCTTTCGGTTACTGGCCCAATGCTCTAACCACTAGGCTACCTGCCACCCCAATGTAAAATGTTACCCACATTAATGTCATGTAATGTAAAATGTTACCCACGTTAACATCACGTAATGTAAAATGTTACCCACGTTAACATCATGTAATGTAAAATATTACCCATATTAAGATCATGTAATGTAAAATGTTAACCATATTAACATCATGTAATGTAAAATATAACCCATATTAAGATCATGTAATGTACAAATGCTGTGCATTAACATCATACCGTTTTTTTTTTAGAGAGAGAATTGAAGTTGATGTGAGAATGCAATGAATTTTAAATATTGTTCAAGATTTTTGTGGATATTTACATTTTTATTAATGTTGACCACCTCACAGCAGCCACATAATTTACACCTGCTTGATCAGTTCAGAATATGCACTCCTTTACTCCACTGCCCAAACAGAGCAATCCCTTTGCATATATTTGTTTTTGCAATGTTACCTACCAGCACAAAACAAAAGGAAACCATACAACCTTACAGCACAGACAGAAAGATAAATTGGTTGTGTACTTACTGTGCCTTTGAGTATCCTTTGAAAGGGGGAAGGGAAAAGTACAGCTGTGAGGAATTTTCCACACTGACTCTCTCGACAGAGTGAAAAGAGTTGTAAGACCTTCAAGATACAGTGGGGGGAAAAAAGTATTTGATCCCCTGCTGATTTTGTACGTTTGCCCACTGACAAAGAAAGGATCAGTCTATAATTTTAATGGTAGGTTTATTTCAACAGTGAGTGACAGAATAACAACAAAAATATCCAGAAAAACGCATGTCAGAAATGTTATAAATTGATTTGCATTTTAATGAGGGAAATAAGTATTTGACCCCCTCTCAATCAGAAATATTTCTGGCTCCCAGGTGTCTTTTATACAGGTAACGAGCTGAGATTAGGAGCACACTCTTAAAGGGAGTGCTCCTAACCGCAGCTTGTTACCTGTAAAAAAAAGACACCTGTCCACAGAAGCAATCAATCAATCAGATTCCAAACTCTCCAACATGACCAAGACCAAAGAGCTCTCCAGGGACAAGATTGTAGACCTACACAAGGCTGGAATGGGCTACAAGACCATCGCCAAGCAGCTTGGTGAGAAGGTGACAACATTTGGTGCGATTATTCGCAAATGGAAGAAACACAAAAGAACTGTCAATATCTCTCGGCCTGGGGCTCCATGCAAGATCTCACCTCGTGGAGTTGCAATGATCATGAGAACGGTGAGGAATCAGCCCAGAACTACACGGGAGGATCTTGTCAATGATCTCAAGGCAGCTGGGACCATAGTCACCAAGAAAACAATTGGTAACACACTACGCCGTGAAGGACTGAAATCCTGCACCGCCCGCAAGGTCCCCCTGCTCAAGAATACATATACATGCCCGTCTGAAGTTTGCCAATGAACATCTGAATGACTCAGAGGACAACTGGTGAAAGTGTTGTGGTCAGATGAGACCAATATGGAGCTCTTTGACATCAACTCAACTCACCGTGTTTGGAGGAGGAGGAATGCTGCCTATGACCCCAAGAACACCATCTCTACCGTCAAACATGGAGGTGGAAACATTATGCTTTGGGGGTGTTTTTCTGCTAAGGGGACAGGACAACTTCACAGCATCATTTGACGGGGCCATGTACCGTCAAATCTTGGGTGAGAACCTCCTTCCCTCAGGCATTGAAAATGGGTCGTGGATGGGTATTCCAGCTTGACAATGACCCAAAACACACGGCCAAGGCAACAAAGGAGTGGCACATTAAGGTCAGGCCAGTCTCCAGACCTTAATCCCATAGAAAATCTGTGGAGGGAGCTGAAGGTTCGAGTTGCCAAATGTCAGCCTCGAAACCTTAATGACTTGGAGAAGATCTGCAAAGAGGAGTGGGACAAAATCCCTCCTGAGATGTGTGCAAACCTGGTGGCCAACTACAAGAAACGTCTGAGCTCTGTGATTGCCAACAAGGGTTTTGCCACCAAGTACTAAGTCATGTTTTAGAGAGGGGTCAAATACGTATTTCCCTCATTTAAATGCAAATCTTATTATAACATTTTTGACATGCGTTTTTCTGGATTTCTTTGTTGTTATACTGTCGCTCACTGTTGAAATAAACCTACTATTAAAATTATAGACTGATCATTTCTTTGTAAGTGGGCAAACATACAAAATCAGCAGGGGATCAAATACTTTTTTCCCCCACTGTATGTCATGTACTGAATACTGTCTGATTATTAAAAACTAAGGTCTGGAATGAATGTGCCTTGAGTATTGTAGAATGCTTGTAAAAACATGTACATTTTACTGAGTTACAGTGCATATAAGGAAATCAGTCAATTTGAAAAAAGGCCCTAATCTATGGATTTCATATGACTGGGAATACAGATACCTTAAAAAAAAAATGGTAGGGGCGTGGATCAGAAAACCAATCAGTATCTGGTGTGACCACTGGTGTGGCCTCATGCAGCACGACACATCGACTTCGCAAAGAGTTGATCAGGCTGTTGATTGTGGCCTGTGGAATGTTGTTCCACTCCTTCAATGGCTTTGCGAAGTTTCTGGATATTGGCGAGAACTGGAACACGTCGATCCAGAGCATCCCAAACATGCTCAATGGGTGACATGTCTGAGTATGTAGGTCATAGAAGTACTGAGACATATTCAGTTTCCAGGAATTGTGTACAGATCCTTGCAACATGATGCCTTGCATTGTCATGCTGAAACATGAGGTGATAACGGTGGATGAATGGCATGACAATGGGCCTCAGGATCTTGTCCCGGTATCTCTGTGCATTCAAATTGCCATTGATGAAATTCAACTGTGTTTGTTGTCTGTAGCTTATGTCTGCCCACAACATAACCTCACCGCCACCATGGGACACTCTGTTCACAACGTTGACATCAGCAAACTTTTTGGGATCTTTTATTTCAGCTCATGAAACATGTGACCAACACTTTACATGATGCATTTATATTTTTGTAACAAACAATTTAATCAATTTTAGAATAAGGCGGTAACGTTACATTTTTTTGGGAAAAGTCAAGGGGTCTGAATACTTTCAGAATGCACTGTAGATCATTATCCAGGTCAGACCACAGCTATAGGCTAAAGAATATCTAAAACTGGCTATGAGCCTTTTTTGTTCTGTGAGAAGAAATTGCAACACATCAGACCACAGACATATACTGAACGCAGACAGATAAATTCTGACAGGAAGCAGGGCCACAACCACAAGACGATGGAAACTCCACACAGGCTTCCTATAGGCTTGGCATTTGTTGTATAAAAGGCTGGCAGATTGATTAAATAATTATTCTTTGATAATGATATTGTATGTATTATTTTGAGAAGCTTTAGTTGAAATAAAGTGTACCTGTTCATTCCTTTGAAATGCAATTGAATACAAGTCCACAAATAATGTTGCTTTCAGTGATGAGACATGATTCACCTGACCACATCTATGTAGTTCCTGTAGCAGCATTGCTAGACTAGTCTAGCCCACAAACTTACATAGCTCTACTAGACTAAACCAGAAGCAGAATGTTACCAAAAAGTGGGAGAGACATTTTCTGACCTACTGCTTATCGAACAAATGTCACACACGCATTCCCTCAACACTCACTCATTGTCATGTCATTTGAAGAACTCAAGCTTTTTTTAAGGTAGAGAAAATTATTAATTTCATTATGGTGATAGACAAATTATATTCAATATTGGTTTTCAAATATAGTAAATTACAGTAGAGGTGGTGTTGTTGTTATGTTCAGTTTCAGTGTTGGTTTTTTAACATACTTGGTGGAACTAGTTTAGAGAATAAGAGACTAATCCACTGAGCACAGACATCAATTCAACGTTGAACCAACATCATTGAAATGACATGAAAACAATGTTGATTGAACCAGTGTGCTCAGTGGGAATGCTCTTTTGTTACACATCATCTCACAATTACATTTTTTTTAAATCCAAAGTTATTTAAAATGCTTCATTCTTATCATTTATTGTTTTGTATTTTTGATCTTCTAAAATCAGGTTCTCTTAGTGGGCATAGCCATGGATGAGTCAGACAAATTGAAACAGGTAAGGTCACTTGGAAATAAAAAAATAAAAATACTTTTCTTATTCTTGTTCTATCAGGTCAAGATCTCATCAAACCGATGTTAACCATAGGGGTATGACCATGGAGTTGATGGTGTGTCTAGCTTTTGGCAGGTTCACTATCCAACGTAAAATTAGCATAGGTTGTTTTTCAAATGGAAAGTGAACTAAAAAGTTACTTCGATATGTCCATACAACTGGCATAGAAATGATATACAACTCAAAACGATGAACTTGGAATACAACAGGAGTAATAATTTACAGTACAACAAATAATAGCAGAATTCACACAGTATATGAAAGATACTTTTCAAGACCAAAGAAGTTAAAGTTGTATTGATGCTGGCACAAAACTGTTGAGGGCTCTATTTGTCAGGTAAAATAACCCGTTGATGGTGGTGATGCAAACACTATGTACTGTAGGCTACTCATTGTTTAGGGGGTGTGGACCAACCATTTAACTGCTACCTCTTGTATTATATACATTGTCTCTGACAGCTTTCAACGATAATAAAAAATTATTAGACATCATTAGAGAGAATAAACTATGCTCCAAGTTCACTTTTTGAATGTGGAGTTAGGTCTAAATAACTATGATAAAAGTACAATCATACTTTGATAAACTTCCTGCCTGCATCAGACAACCAGGTGAAGAGGAAACATAAATAGCAGCCACACCTTTTTACCTGACCTGCCGTCTCCGAGAGTAGCTCGGCACAAGGCGTTTTGAGGCGTCACTCAGTCACTCAGTGATCTCTACACCTGGATGGTATATGTAGACAGTGTGATACAATACTTCATCTTCTCCTGACATTGTGGATTAAAAAAAGAATAATAATGATTTCACCTTTATTTAACCAGGTAGGCAAGTTGAGATCAAGTTCTCATTTACAACTGCGACCTGGCTAAGATAAAGAAAAGCAGTTCGACACATACAACAACACAGAGTTACACATGGAGTAAAACAAACATCCAGTCAAAAATACAGTAGAAAAATAAGTCTATATACAATGTGAGCAAATGAGGTGAGATAGGGAGGTAAAGGCAATAAATAGGCCATGGTGGCGAAGTAAATACAATATAGCTATATTATATTAGATACCAAGGTAAGTTTGATAACTTGGCTTGGAGGAGGAACTATTCATTATAATAGAAGTAATGACAATGTTTTGACTGTTTATGTATAACTGTTACTCTAAATAAGAGCATTGTGAGTAATCATAAATATCATATGGAATCTTGTACTATTTGTTATGTTAATTTCTTATTTTATTTTAGTATTCTTTGATTAAAGATGACTTTGCCATTTTATGATATAGTTTAATAAGTGACCAGAGATATTTTTGTGACAAGGCTAAGGAATAGGAAGTTAATGAGGCATGAGTCCTAGTTAATGATTGGCAGAATTTTAGACTATGATATGAGTTTTATGTGATAACATGGTTGTATGGTTTGGTCTTGTCCAAGGCATTGTTGGTCATTGCTTGAGACATATTGCTGAACATGCACTTGGCGTATTCACAGGGTAGCACAAGTATACTTTGTTCCAAAAGAGGGGTGATATTATAAAATATTTGTGAAAAAGAAAAACTGGAAAATCGATCCACTCTTGGTCCTCAGGATCGTCCCTCTGGTCGGCGTCCTGCGGCTGGGGCCGTGCGTCAGGGAAGGGGTACTGTCACATCTACTCCTGCTCCTCTGGCGCTCGTTGTCACCAGTTTACTCATTATTACGCACACCTGTCACCATCGATTCACGCACCTGCTCCTCATGAGACTCGCCTGGACTCCATCGCCTTCCTGACTAACTCCTCTATATCTGTCACTCCCTTTGGTTCTTTCCTCAGGAGTTATTGAATCTGTTTCATGTCTGTACGCTTTCGTGTTATGTTCTATTTAATATTACATTTGCACTCCCTGTACTTGCTTCCCGACTCCCAGCGTACACATTACACTACAACTTCATTGGAGTTCACCTTTGGTAAATTCAATTGATTGGACATGATTTGGAAAGGTACACATCTGTCTATATAATGTCCCACAGTTGACAGTGCATGTCAGAGCAAAAACCAAGCCGTGAGGTTGAAGGAATTGTCCGTAGAGCTCGGAGACAGGATTGTGTCGAGGCACAGATCTGGGGAAGGGTACCAAAACATTTCTGCTGCATTGAAGGTCCCCAAAAACACAGTGGCCTCCATCATTCTTGAATTGAATATGTTTGAAACCATCAAGACTTTTCCTGGAGCTGGCCGCCCGGCCAAACTGAACAATCGGGGGAGAAGGGCCTTGGTTAGGGAGGTGACCAATAACCTGATGGTCACTCTGACAGAGCTCTATAGTTCCTCTGTGGAGATGGGAGAACCTTCCAGAAGGACAACCATCTCTGCAGCACTCCACCAAAAAGGCCATTATGGTAGTGGCCAGATGGAAGCCACTCAGTAAAATTCACATGACAGCCCGCTTGGAGTTTGCCAAAAGGTACCGAAAGACTCTCAGGCCATGGGAAACAAGATTCTCTGATCTGATGAAAACAAGATTGAACTCTTTTTTTTCCCTGAATGTCAAGTCTGGAGAAAACATGGCACCATCCCTACAGTGAAGCATGGTGGAGGCAGCATCATGCTGTGGGGATGTTTTTTCAGCGGCAGGGACTGGGAGACTAGTCAGGATCGAGGGAAAGATGAACAGAGCAAAGTACAGAGAGATCCAACTAACTACTTTTTCAGCTATAACCAGTCACTACCATTATTATAACGTATTTCACATCCATAAATACTTTTGTAGTTGTTGTTGATATTCTAGAGTGGTTTTGATTGGTCTCTTTTCTCTTTCAAAGGGTCAAGGTATGTCCACTCCGGCTTCCCAGGGGGTTCTACGGCCTGTTCTGATTGGCTGTTTTTTTAAGGCGTGATTCATGGGAATATTCTTAAATTTACTACAAACCCCAGATCAAGTTCCTTTCATGCCCTACTGACCAGGCATCCCACGAGTGGAAGGCTGGTTGTTCTCCTTGCCCTCAAGTAAGTATGGCAGGGAACCACACAGGCACACCATGCCCAGACAGCCATTCAGGCCGATGATGACAGGGACACTATCATTTTGATCTGGATGTGGCCATTTAGTCAGGACTTTGACAGACTCTTGTGCCTACTTCAACATCAAAGGCTGTCACCTAACAGTGGATAAAACCCTTTACAGCAAGGCGCACAGTGTTATCTTCCACCATGGAGACATCCATGGAGACCTGAAGAACATGCCTCAAGAACAACATCCATGGTTACAGAAATGGGTGTGGTGGAATGCAGAATCACCGGCTAACACAAACAGGATCCCTGGTGTTGACCACTTGTTCAATTTGACTTTGAGTTATCGACTGGATTCTGATATCAAGATTCCATATGGGTCGCTTGTCAAGGTAACCAGTGAAGATAAAATCTTTCAGCTACCCAAGAAGGACAAATTAGTCTGCTGGGTAGTGAGCAACTGGAACCCAAACTACAAGAGGGTACAGGTGTTCAATGAGCTCAGTGGGCATGTCAAAGTAGAGGCCTATGGGAGACATTTTAGTAGATACCTAGAAAATGAAGACTACTCAAAGACGCTGTCGAGCTGTAAATTCTACCTGGCGTTTGAAAACTCCATCTACAAAGACTATGCTACAGAGAAGCTGTTCAACGCTATGAAGTTGGGAGCAGTGCCCGTTGTTCTAGGTCCATCCAGGGACAACTACGAGCAATTTATCCCAAGGGACTCTTTCATCCATGTGGATGACTTCTCCTCTACAGAGGAGCTGGCAAAGAAGCTTCTCTTTCTCGACCAGAATGAGGAAGAATACATGGGGTACTTCACCTGGCGAAAGAACTTTAAAGTTCAACAAGGGTATTTGCACGCCTGTCGCTCATGTGATCACATTAGAAGAAATAAAGGATACAGAACTACTCATAATGTAAATAAATGGTTTTGGGGCTAAGTGACTCATTTGTAGTGGGATATTTCCATGTAAAAGGACCCATAAGCACCAACCTGTGCAGTTCAATCAATAGAATGTATTATAATGCCCTTTTTTACATCTGCAGTTGTCACTAAAACCCCAAAGAGCAAGCAATATAGAGGCAGGGTGGCTAGGAAAAACTCCCTAGAAAGGCTCGATCCTAGGAAGAAACGTAGAGAGGAACCAGGCTCTGGTTGTGCAGGGTGGAGATTATAAGAGTACATAGCCATTAAGGCCAGATCGTTCAAGATATTCAAACATTTATAGATGACCAGTAAGGTCAAATACAAATCATATTGGTTATAGATGTCTAGGACAAGGTAGCACGACCGGTGAACAGGTCAGGCTTCCATAGCCGCAGACAGAACAGCAGAAAGTGTATCATCAGCACGACCATCTGTTTCCCAACCCTGGTTCTCAAGTACCCCCAGCAGTACACATTGTCGTTGGAGCCCTGGACAAACACACATCATTCAACTCATTGAGGGCTCGATGATTAGTTGATAAGTTGAATCAGGTGTGCTTGTCCAGGGTTACAATAAAAATGTGTTGGGGGTACTCTGTTGGGGGTACTCAAGGACCAGGGTCGGGAATCACTGACTTAAAACACAAGGCCAAATCTATATCCATTGGAGTTGCTTACCAAGAACACAGTGAATGTTGCTGAGGTTTGACTTAAATCTACTTGAACATCTATGGCAAGCCCTGGAAATGGTTGTCTTGCAATGATCAACAACCAATTTGACAGAACTTGAAGAATGTTTAAAATAATAAATGGCAAATGTTGCACAATCCAGGTGTGGAAAGCTCTTAAGCCTTGTTCACAACGCAGGCCTTAATGCTCTAATCTGTTTTGGAGTACTGACTGTCCAAACAGCAAGTTACTAAATCAGATGTGTGTGTTCAGACAGCAGTCAATTGCTGATAAGGCTATGCCAGTTGTCATAGTAATGACGGGGGTGTGTGTGAGAGCAGTAGTGTAGACTGATTGGTGGAGGTGCTTCCTTTCACTCAGAAGTTAGGTGTCAAGCTAAAGTGACAACAATGCCTGCCATGGACGTTTCCCAGTTGATTTAAATGTTTAAAATCATAGTAGAGAACACAAAGCCTCAAAGGATGAGATGATCCAACTTGTCAAACTGTCACCTGAGTAGCTAACAAGCAAAAAGATATGTGGAATAACAGTCTAAAAATCACAACTCACATGGCCAATTTGTATCTGACTTCAAACCACCGACGAAGACTGTTCAGACTGCAGAAAAAAATAAGATTCAAATCAGATATGCAAATAATAGGATTTGGGTCACTTCAAACTGCCAATGTGAACACGGCTTTAGAGACCTACCCAGAAAGTCACACAGCTGTAATCGCTGCCAAAAGTGCTTCTACAAAGTATTGACTCAGGGATGTGAATAATTATGTGTTACGTATGCCTCTAAGAAGAGGGAACGCAACACCCTGCTACATCTCAACTCCCCATGGAGTGAAAGAGGTATGGGATTGTAAGTGCGAGTAAGGATGAAAAAAGGCAGAGAATTTACCATTTACTGGGAATTTATTTATTCCTTCACACGGTAAATTTGGGGAAAAGCGGTTGAACGGAACCAAAGCAAAGAAAGTAAATGTCGAAGCCACCTCTCCTACCTTACCTGCCTACCGACCTAACCTTTTAACACCACCTGATGCGCTAACCAAAATACAGGGGGTGGTCCACCCAGGTCTTACCTAGTGTGTATAGACAGTAAATACTACAGGTTATGTATGCCCGCAGGACTCTTGCCTAAGCACTCCCTAGGTGCCTTCCCCCCTGGGAACAAATGAAACAGAATAACACAAACATAAGTAAACAATTTCAATAATCAAAACCACTGCATCCCATTGGCACACACATACCCCAGAAGCAGCGACTACACAATACTTAACAAAACCTGTTTCTGAGCAACAACCAAGACAGAGCATTGCATTAAATTCTCTCTCTATCTATCTACATACAACCGACACACTAATCATCTCTCTTCTGAGCAACAGAACACTGTCTTATACAGCTGGAGACGGAGTCTGTAATGGGATACAGCTGTATCCTCTGACGAGAGGGCGGGGTCAGCTCCAATCAGCTGCTTGGGGGGAATTTCAGGAAGCCATCCTGAAACACACACATACAAACAAAACCACAACACAGAAACTGGGGAACGTAACATTATGTAAATGAGATTTCTGCATTTAATTTTCAGGGAAAAAAATCTATTTATTCAATTTTGAATTTAGGCTGTAACACTTTTGTAAAAGAAATATAAGTCAAGGGGTATGAATACTTTCTGAAGACACTGGGCCCTTTCCACTTTGCCAAAACACAACCCCCACACCAACATAGGGATAACAACAGACCACTAATTTACTACCCTGAGACAAGGCCGAGTATAGCCCACAAAGATCTCTCCCACCACAGGAGCCTGAGTACAGGAAGGATGGGAGAGCTCAAGCAAGCCAGTGACTCAGCCCCCGTAATAGGGTTGGAGGAAGAGAATCCCAGTGGAGATTAGCTGTTCAGGAGTCTTATGGCTTGGGGGTAGAAGCTGTTCAGAAGCCTTTTGGACCTAGACTTGGTGCTCCGGCACTGCTTGCCGTGCGGTAGCAGAGAGAACAGTCTATGACTAGGGTGGCTGGAGTCTTTGGCAATTTTTAGGGCCTTCCTCTGACATGCCTGGTATAGAGGTCCTGGATGGCAGGAAGCTTGGCCCCAGTGATGTACCGGGCCGTACGCACTACCCTCTTGTAGTGCCTTATGGTCGAAGGCCAATCAGTTGCCTTACCAGGCGGTGATGCATCCGTTCAGGATGCTCTCGATGGTGCAGCTGTAGAACTTTGAGGATCTGAAGACCCATGCCAAATCTTTTCAGTGTCTTGAGAATAGGCGTTGTCGTGCCCTCTTCACATCGGTCTTGGTGTGTTTGTACCATGATAGTTCGTTGGTGATGTGGACACCAATGTGGACACCAAGCTCTCAACCTGCTCATGTAATGTAAAATGCTGTCCACATACATAATGTAATGTAAAATGCTGTCCACATACATAACGTAATGTAAAATGCTGTCCACATACATCATGTAATGTATAATGCTGTCTACATACATCATGTAATGCAAAATGCTGACCATTAACATCATGATACTGTTCTCTATTGTTTAGAATTGGAATGGATGTGAGAGAAAAAAATACTTGCAATAAATAGGATAAATACAATAAAACATTAACATATGTAGTGAATTTGAAAATCAAGTTCACAAAATTAATGTTGACAGCCTTACAGGAGCCACATAATTTCCTCCTGGTTGATCAGTTCACAATATGCCCTTATTCACCAACGCCCATAAAGGAGATAAAGCACTGCATCTCAGTGCAAGAGGCGTCACTACAGTTCCAGGTTTGAATCCAGGCTGTATCACATCCGGTAATGATTGGGAGTCCTATAGGGCGGAGCACAATTGGCCCAGCTTCGTCCAGGTTTGGCAGGGGTAGGCCGCCATTAAAAATAAGAATTTGTTCTTAACTCACTTGCCTAGTTAAATAAAGGTTAAATGTAAAAATAAATAAAACATTTAAAATCAACTGGTTGTGTCCTTATTGTGCCTTTGAGTAGTGGAGGTGACAAGTTAAGTTGTGAAATGAATTTTCCACACGGCTATTGCTCTCTATGATCCATGGGACGTCCCTAACCCCTCCCCTATTGAAGTTGTAACGTAAAATGCTTAGGGATTAGTTATACATCTTTGGTTAGGGTTTTAGGGTAGGGACGCCCCAAGGATCCCAGGTAACACGTTTTAGATATCATGCACTGGATACAAAATATAAAAAACAATGTACGTGACATCATGTATTGTTGAATGTTTTGTAAAAATGTATTTAATCTTTCTCAAACGTCACATCCGTAAACAAAGCGGTCCCATGTGAAGCAGAGCCTACCATTCATCGATAAGGAAAGGGAGGTACTTGTACTGTAAACAATGGACGTGTCATGTATCGAAGTGGATATTTTCTTTCAGTGAGCTAGAGCCGGGATAATACCATATATTGAGATGAATGAAACATGTATTCGGTATATAATGATAACTATCTATCCATAAATTGCTGTTTGTATATACGGTTTAGGTTTGTATTAACGTTGCCCAACAAAGTACCCCCCACCGCTACTGAACGGTTTAGCCCAAATCGAACAGCAAGCCAGCTGAGGTCTTGGACCTTTAAAAATACTAAAGTGCCGTCAGCTAACTAGACTCAATCTCCTTTACAAACTACTCTTTTGGTGTATAACCTAGTCTCCCACAGCGGAGACGTGAAAAAGGTAAAACATAACTATATTTCGACGTATATTTTTGTTAGCATTAGCACATGCTAGTTGGGAACTTAGCTAGATAGCGAAAGCCTTTGAGCTTGTCAACAGTCACCTATGCTATGATGTTGCTAGTTACCAATGTATTGTTTGGGTCATCTTTATCCTTGTTGGTGGGATTGAGCTGGATGTATGTAATCGTAACGTTAGTTACAAACTTGAACCCATTAGAAATTGGTGATTTAGCGTTAGCATTCTTGTTTACAAACATAACAATGTATATCTTCTTGCTATTAAAAAGCCATTTAGCTCCTTGTCAGATGAATCTAACGTCGTTAGCCTGCTGCGCTTGTGACTTCATCCGAAACAATAACTGTTGCTTGTAGCGACATTTTAATTGGAGTTGGTAGCTTCAGTACAATTCTTCCTGTGTAACAAGATGCGAGGATCAACATGCTTTGCAATCAATTCAAACCCTTTCAGCCACATAGTTATTGTCTTGCGTTTCTTTTGGCACAGGCAGATCTCTTCTCAGTCTTGTCCAGCTCTCTTGTTTTGGTGCTGCAGGATCACGTGTACTTATCAGTAACGCGTGTGAGGATATATTGTTTTGTGTATGCAGCTTGTACAGTATTGCAGCTTAACTGAAGATGCCCTTTGCTGTAACCAGCCTTGTAGGGCTGAGCGACGGATAGCCTCTACGAATCCGAGAGTGAAAGACTCGTCTCTAACACGCAGGCTCAGTTTTTGTAAACATTCCTATCACAAGTCAGACTTTTGAATATACTTAATTTGAATGTACAGTACCAGTCAAAAGTTTGGACACACCTACTCATTCAAGGGTTTTTCTTTATTTTTAATAGTGAAGATAAACTATGAAATAACACATGGACTCATGTAGTAACCAAAAGTGTTAAACAAATCAAAAACATGTTATATTTTAGATTCTAAAAAGTAGCCACCCTTTGCCTTGATGACAGCTTTACACACTCTTGGCATTCTCTCAACCAGCATCACCTGGAATGCTTTTCCAACAGTCTTGAAGGAGTTCCACATATGCTGAGCACTTGTTGGTTCCTTTTCTTTTACTCTGTGGTCCAACTCATTCCAAACCATCTCAATTGGGTTGAACTCAGGTGATTGTGGAGGCCAAGTCATCTGATGTAGCACTTCATCACTCTCCTTCTTGGTCAAATAGCCCTTACACAGCCTGGAGGTGTGTTGGGTCATTGTCCTGTTGAATAACAAATGATAGTCCCACTAAGCGCAAACCAGATGGGATGATGTATCGCTGCAGAATGCTGTGGTAGCCATGCTGCCTTGAATTCTAAATAAATCATTGACAGTGTCACCAGCAAAGCACCATCACGTCTTCTCCTCCATGCTTCACGGTGGGAACCACACATGCAGAGATCCGTTCACCTACTCTGCGTTTCACCAAGACAGCGGTTGGAACCAAAAATATCAAATTTGGACTCATCAGACCAAAGGACAGTCTTCCACCGGTCTAACATCCATTGCTCGTGTTTCTTGACCCAAGCAAGTCTTCTTCTTATTGGTGTCCTTTAGTAGTGGTTTCTTTGCAGCAATTCAACCATAAAGGCCAGATTCACACAGTCTCCTCTGAACAGTTGATATTGAGATGTGTGTGTTACTTGAACTCTGAAGCATTTATTTGGGCTGCAATTTGAGGCTGGTAACTCTAATGAACTTATCCTCTGCAGTAGAGGTAACTCTGGGTCTTCCTTCCTTGTGGCGATCCTCATGAGAGCCAGTTTCATCATAGCGCTTGATGGTTTTTGCGACTGCACTTGAAGACACTTTAAAAGTTCTTGACATTTTTCGCATTGACTGACCTTCATGTCTTAATAGTAATGATGGACTGTCATTTTTCTTTGCTTATTTGAGCTGTTCTTGCCATAATATGGACTTGGTCTTTTACCAAATAGGGCTAACTTCTGTATACTACCTCTACCTTGTCACAACTGATTGGCTCAAATGCATTAAGAAGGAATGAAATTCCACAAATTAACTTTTAACAAGGCCCACCTGTTAATTGAAATGCATTCCAGGTGACTACCTCATGAAGCTGTTTGAGAGAATGCCAAGAGTGTGCAAAGCTGTCATCAAGGTAAAGGGTGGCTACTTTAAAGAATAAAAAATAAAAAATATTTTTTGAATTGTTTAACACTTTTTTTTTTTGGTTACTACGTGATTCCATTTGTGCTATTTCATAGTTGTGATGTCTTCGCTATTATTCTACAATGTAGAAAATAGTAAAAATAAAGAAACCCTGGAATGAGTAGGTGTGTCCAAAGCTTTGACTGGTACTGTCCTTCACCAGTTATCTGCTGATTTTTGTCCTTATGTAAGAGGTGATCTGAGACAAAGTATTCGCAGGGAAGTGTTCTTTGCCCAACTTTTAGTACAATGGTCTGTATATGGTTTTATATTAAAAAATCAATACTGATGCAATTGAGTACCACAGTATGAGTCATAAAACCTGGAAATGGTTCCAATCGTTTTTTTCACCATACATTTTTACATCTGGGATTTTAGCACAGGAGGTTGGTGGTACCTTAACTTGGGAGTACGGGCTCGTGGTAATGGCTGGGAGTGGAATAGTATCAACTACATTAAACATGTTTTCCATGTTTGATGCCATTCCATTCGCTATGTTCCAGCCATTTATTATGAGCCATCCTCCCCTCAGCAGCCTCCTGTGGATTTTAGAATGATGTCATATAAGGTCTGTGTTTCGTGTAGGCTTACCCTGGCATGACATTTTGATAACCACGCAAATCTCTCTTGGGCAAGGTAACTTAAAAAAAAAAAAAATTAAATGCTAACTATTGATAAAAGTAAATGGACATTTTTGTGCATCACGTGCAATGCCTGAAATGATTGAAAATACAAGTTACAGAAACTACCGACACCGCAAAAAGTCAGGTAAACAACCCTTTCCTGTGGATACCCTTTCTCCACCACCTACCTCCAAAAGGATCAACAGCATGAACAACTAGTAAAGTAAGTGTAAATATCATTTTATTCAACATCCTGGCTTGTAGAGCCTACTGCATCTTTTTTAGGGCAACTTCAGTCAGACTGCTAATCCATGGCATAACCATGGTAACAGTCTGTTTAGACAAAGCGATGGGAATCAACCAATGATAGCGTTGCCATGGAAAGCTATTTTCCCCACTGTTGTTCACTGATATAGTCCGTGCACTGCACACACAAGGGTAGCTATTTTGTCTGCGTGTGGATACGGGACGCTTTGTGATTGTAATGTGATCATATCGAACTAACTCGCCTAACTACAGTAATAGACATATCCTAGTCTATTTATATCCACTGTGAAGTGGTGGTGAAGTGTCAGTTGCTCTACTGGGATTGACATTAAGGGTTGCCCTATTGCCAAGGGCAAATTACCTGAGCAGTCGTGCAAGTTGAGCCTGCTCTGTGGTTGCCCCAATGGGCATGTGATATTTTCTTTTTTGCTAAGTATTCCAGTTGTCTAGTCTTTCTAGTTTCTCTGGTTCCTGTCTAGGGAAAAATAGCTTAAAATGATCATACTTGATCATAATCTTCAGGCATTCAAAATACTCCTGACTTGGCCGATGGGCGAATGCCTTTCAGACCTTCATCTCAATCCCTGCTCTGTAACGTTCCTTTTCCTCCTGGGTCAGGGCTCTACAGTGCAACCATTTTACTCACACATGCGCCTAAATATGTTGCTGTGCGATCTGGAATTTAAATTTAGGAGCACCAGTGTGCCTAGAAATATAAAGGATTCTAGCTTTATTACCTCAACTATTTTTCATTGTGCTCCTAAATGTCTTTGTGTGCGCCTACATTTTTCTATTTAGGCACACACATGCTCCTTGGGAAAAAAAATAATTAAAAGGTCAGCGTAGATTCTTGTGCTGGTTTGCCTTATCAATGCCTCTGTGTGTCTAAGCAAGCTAATCTGGTGCAGTAATTTCAAAATGTTTTGACTTGCATTTGTATTAGGAATTCTCTCTGAATCCCCTGCCTGTTTATCCTTCATTGGTAGGACTGGGCACATCACTTCAGGCATCACAATAGACATGGGCTGATCTAGAAGGCAAATACAGTGCATTCGGAAAGTGTTCAGACCCCTTGACCTTTTCCACATTTTGTTACGTTACAGCCTTGTTCTAAAATTGAATAAATATTTTTTTTCCCTCCTCAATTTACACACAATACCCCACAATGACAAAGAGAAAAGTTAATTTTTTGGGCAAATTTATTAAAAATAAAACAAATACCTTATTTACATAAGTATTCAGACCCTTTGCTATGAGATTCGAAATTGAGCTCAGGTGCATCCTGTTTCCATTGATCATCCTTGAGGTGTTTCTACAACTTGATTGGAGTCCACCTGTGGTCAATTCATTTGATTCAGCATGATTTAGAAAGGCACACACCTGTCTATATAAGGTCCCACAGTTGTCAGAGCAAAAACCAAGACATGAAGTAGAAGGAATTGTCCGTAGAGATCCGAGACAGGATTGTGTCAAGGCACAACTCTGGGGAAGGGTACCAAAACCATTTCTGCAGCATTGAAGGTCCCCAAGATTGCAGTGGCCTCCATCATTCTTAAATGGAAGAAGTAGCGTCATACTCAAGAAGACTCAAGGCTGTAATTGCTGCCAAAGGTGCTTCAACAAAGTACTGAGTAAAGGGTCTAAATACTTATGTAAATGTGAGATTTATGTTTTATAAAAAAAAAAATACATTTTCACAAATTTCTAAAATGTTTTTGCTTCGTCATTATCAAATTTCAAATCAAATTTATTTTTATATAGCCCTTCGTACATCAGCTGATATTCTCAAAGTGCTGTACAGAAACCCAGCCTAAAACCCCAAACAGCAAGCAAAGCATGTGAAAGAAGCACGGTGGCTAGGAAAAACTCCCTAGGAAAAACTCCCTAGAAAGGCCAAAAACCTAGGAAGAAACCTAGAGAGGAACCAGGCTATGAGGGGTGGCCAGTCCTCTTCTGGCTGTGCAGGGTGGATATTAAAACAGAACATGGTCAAAATGTTAAAATGTTCATAAATGACCAGCATGGTCAAATAATAATAATCATAGTAGTTGTCGAGGGTGCAACAAGCACGTCCGGTAAACAGGTCAGGGTTCCATAGCCGCAGGCAGAACAGTTGAAACTGGAGCAGCAGCACGGCCAGGTGGACTGGGGACAGCAAGGAGTCATCATACCAGGTAGTCCTGAGGCATGGTCCTAGGGCTCAGGTCCTCCGAGAGAAAGACAGAAAGAGAGAAAGAGAGAATTAGAGAGAGCATATTTAAATACACACAGGACACCGGATAAGACAAGAGAAATACTCCAGATGTAACAGACTGACCCTAGCCCCCCGACACATAAACTACTGCAGCATAAATACTGGAGGCTGAGACAGGAGGGATCAGAAGACACTGTGGCCCCATCCGATGATACCCCCGGACAGGGCCAAACAGGCAGGATATAACCCCACCCACTTTGCCAAAGCACAGCCCCCACACCACTAGAGGGATGTCTCCAACCACCAACTTACCGTCCTAAGACAAGGCCGAGTATAGCCCACAACGATCTCCGCCATGGCACAACCCAAGGGGGGGGGGGGGGGGGGGGCGCCAACCCAGACAGGAAGACCACGTCAGTGACTCAACCCACTCAAGTGACGCACCCCTCCCATGGACGGCATGGAAGAACACCAGTAGGCCAGTGACTCAGCCTCTGTAAAAGGGTTAGAGGCAGAGAATCCCAGTGGAAAGAGGGGAACCGGCAAGGCAGAGACAGCAAGGTCGGTTCGTTGCTCCAGCCTTTCCGTTCACCTTCACACTCCTGGGCCAGACTATACTTAATCATAGGACCTACTGAAGAGATAAGTCTTCAGTAAAGACTTAAAGGTTGAGACTGAGTCTGCGTCTCTCACATTGGTAGGCAGACCATTCCATAAAAATGGAGCTCTATAGGAGAAAGCCCTACCTCCAGCCGTTTGCTTAGAAATTCTAGGGACAATTAGGAGGCCTGCGTCTTGTGACCGTAGCGTACGTGTAGGTATGTACGGCAGGACCAAATCGGAAAGATAGGTAGGAGCAAGCCCATGTAATGCTTTGTAGGTTAGCAGTAAAACCTTGAAATCAGCCCTTGCCTTAACAGGAAGCCAGTGTAGGGAGGCTAACACTGGAGTAATATGATCAAATTTTTTGGTTCTAGTCAGGATTCTAGCAGCCGTATTTAGCACTAACTGAAGTTTATTTAGTGCTTTATCCGGGTAGCCGGAAAGTAGAGCATTGCAGTAGTCCAGCCTAGAAGTAACAAAAGCATGGATTAATTTTTCTGCGTCATTTTTGGACAGAAAATTTCTGATTTTTGCAATGTTACGTAGATGGAAAAAAGCTGTCCTTGAAACAGTCTTGATATGTTCTTCAAAAGAGAGATCAGGGTCCAGAGTAACGCCGAGGTCCTTCACAGTTTTATTTGAGACGACTGTACAACCATCCAGATTAATTGTCAGATTCAACAGAAGATCTCTTTGTTTCTTGGGACCTAGAACAAGCATCTCTGTTTTGTCCGAGTTTAAAAGTAGAAAGTTTGCAGCCATCCACTTCTTTATGTCTGAAACACAGGCTTCTAGCGAGGGCTATTATGGGGTATTGTGTGTAGATGGAGGGGGGGGGGGGAACTATTTAATACATTTTATAATAAGTCTGTAATGTAACAAAATGTGGAAAAAGCGAAGGGGTCTGAATACTTTCTGGATGCACTGTATCAAAAAACTTAAGACATTCCGTTTCTCTTGTGACCGTTGAGATATGGGTTATGACCTTGCCATGTCTGACAGGAGAATGACGATGAAGGTCATGACTGAGACTACACACAGGCATAGACTATAAAGTCACAGCCTTCCTCCATAAGAAGGAAGCACCACCTAGCTATCTCTGGACTGGAGTTGTTGGTGTTTTCTTTGCCAGATAGCCCAACAGGGCAACACACGTCTGATAATGTCTTCTGTATATGGCACGTTGGCCTAGTAGTTCGACATAGTGTATTGGAATGTTTTAAGGTCCATTTTAAAACTATTGGCCTAAATTCAAGTGCTTTGCCTCAACAACACTTATTGTTCTAAAAAGTGTAGGCCAAGTTGTTTACTTGATCTCAATGACGGGATGGCTGGAAGTGTGCCTTTATGTTGCTTGGACCGATGTGAGGTACATGAGAATGATTACCCTGTTTATCTAAGCAGTGAAGTGTAACTGGATCTGTGGACGGTTGGCTGAGAATCCTGCTGTTATTGTGTTACCCTGGAGACGCATGTGATCCCATTCATAACACTGTCCCTTTGTTTGGCTGTAGGCTGTACTGGCTGAACTACGGTGATAATATTCCTCTTTTTATCAGCACCCTCTTTTAAGTCAACTAATGTCTGAATCATTTTGGAAACTGTGTGTTGATCCTTTTATCTTAACTGGGGCACAAGTGGATGGCCCTCCTTCTGTTTCCATGGCCACTCTGGCCTAACAGCTGTTATACTGTCCTGTGGTGTTTTATACTCTGCCTCTACTACCAACACAGGCAAAAACACACACACACACACACACACACACACACACACCCCCCCCCCCCGGTAATGGTAACACACCAAACCAAAAAGTAGTGTCTTCAGTAAGGTAGTGCAATTGTTTTTCTTGGGGGACCTCAGACTTTGGAAAGGAAGGTTAAGCTAGGTTTAACTAGCTCATGGCCAGTCCAGAGCCTTTTATAGGCTACATAGCTAGATAATGAATGTAAGCTCAAACTCAAGGCTCTGGCTACAACTGCCTGACCCCCACTACACAAGACCCTTATTTTTCCATAAGAGAAACTTGTGGGTACATTCCAGTGCATTCAAACCACATGTTACAGTATTCATGTAGGCTTAAATAATGCTACATTATATATAGTTGAAATCGGAAGTTTACATACACGTAGGTCGGAGTCATTAAAACTCGTTTTTCAACCACTCCACACATTTCTTGTTAACAAACTATATTTTTGGCAAGTCGGTTAGGACATCTACTATGTGCATGACACAAGTAATTTTTCCAAAAATTGTTTACAGACAGATTATTTCACTTATAATTCACTGTATCACAATGCCAGTGGGTCAGAAGTTTACATACACTAAGTTGACTGTGCCTTTAAACAGCTTGGAAAATTCCAAAAAAATGATTTCATGGTTTTAGAAGCTTCTGATAGGCCAATTGACATCATTTGAGTCAATTGGTGGTGTAGATGTGGATGCATTTCAAGGACTACCTTCAAACTCAGTGCCTCTTTGCTTGACATCATGGGAAAATCAAAAGAAATCAGCCAAGACCAACTTCCAAACACCTGAAGGTACCACGTTCATCTGTACAAACAATAGTATGCAAGTATAAACACCATGGGACCACACAGCCGTCATACCACTCAGGAAGGAGACGCGTTCTGTCTCCTAGAGATGAACGTACTTTGGTGCGAAAAGTGCAAATCAATCCCAGAACAACAGCAAAGGACCTTGTGAAGATGCAGGTATTAAAGTATCTATATCCACAGTAAAATGAGTCCTATATTGACATAACCTGAAAGGCCAGTCAGCAAGGAAGAAGCCACTGCTCCAGAACTGCCATTAAAAAAGCCAGACTACAGTTTGCAACTGCACATGGGGACAAAGATTGTACTTTTTGGAGAAATGTCCTCTGCCTGATGGAACACAAATGGAACTGTTTGGCTATAATGACCATAGTTATGTTTGGAGGAAAAAGAGAGAGGCTTGCAAGCCTAAGAACACCATCCCAACCGTGAAGCACGGGTGTGGCAGCATCATGTTGTGGGGGTGCTTTGCTGCAGGAGGGACTGGTGCACATCACAAAATAGATGGCATCATGAGAAAGGAAAATGATGTGGATATATTGAAGCAACATCTCAAGATATCAGTCAGGAAGTTAAAGCTTGGTCGCAAATGGGTCTTCCAAATGGACAATGACCCCAAGCATACTTCCAAAGTTGTGACAAAATGGCTTAAGGACAACAAAGTCAAGGTATTGGAGTGGCTACCACAAAGTCCTGACCTCAATCCTATAGAAAATTTGTGGCCAAAACTGAAAAGGCGTGTGTGAGCAAGGAGGCCTACAAACTTGACTCAGTTACACCAGCTCTGTCAGGAGGAATGGGCCAAAATTCACCCAAGTTAAACAATTTAAAGGCAATGCTACCAAATACTAATTGAGTGTATGTAAACTTCTGACCCACTGTGAATGTGATCAAATAAATAAAAGCTGAAATTAATCATTCTCTCTACTATTATTCTGACATTTTCACATTCTTAAAATAAAGGGGTGATCCTAACTGACCTAAGACATGGAATTTTTATTTGGATTAAATGTCAGGAGTTGTGAAAAACTGAGTTTAAATGTATTTGGCTAAGGTGTATGTAAACTTCCGACTTCAACTGTACATACATGCATGACTGCTGTGCCTGCCTGCAGCGCTATCCCACCATGCCTGGGAATGACGAGCAGCCCACCTCCATGTCCACCACTGTTAGCGAGGACGCCAGCAGTGACGCTGAGTCGTCGTCGGACCGCTGTAACAGCATCACGTCTGCCAGCGACTTTGACTGCTCCCGCCAGAGCTTCACCAGTGACTGCTCCAGCAGCAAGCACAGCTCGCCCTCCTGTGAGAAGATCTCCTTCCTCCCTGTCTAGTAGGACTGCTTCTTAGGCTTGTCAAAATGTCACCCTAAAAATTGCATTTCCATTTCCTACCCTTTTCCAGAAAGTGTGCATTTGCACACTTCCCATCATTGATTTAAAAGCATTGGATTGGTGTTGTCATCACTTTTTGAGTAGTATAGAGAATCAGAATGCAACACTGTGCCCTCTCCCCACTTTGGTTGAGCTTTCAAATGCCAAAATGGTTACTCTCAACACTTTTTGTTCTTATTTAAAAATGTTATGCCCCCTATTTACAGCCAGCCCGCCCAAAACTATAACACTGGATGATGTCATGTCTTCTGCCCGGGACCTGTCCAACCTGACCCTGGCCCACGAGATCATCGTCAACCGTGACTTCCATGTAGAGCAGCCCCACCTATCTCAGAACAGGTACCTACCAGCTCAAAATGGACGCCCAGTGAACATGGCCATCACTTGGGCTACTCAAATGCCAATTGACAACTGATGATATTCAATTCTCCTTTTCAGTTTGGAGAAGCAAGTCAAAGATATAGTTCACAAGGCGTTCTGGGATAGCCTGGAGTCTGAGCTGAATGATGACCCACCAGAGTATGAGCACGCCATCAAACTGCTGGAGGAGATCCGAGAGGTGAGCTTTGGCCCTTTTCCCCTCTATCAAACTTGATTAATCCATGGTTGGAAAGCTTATCTTTTCAGGAAGATGACCCTGTTGGAAGATTTTGAAAACGTATCATTTCTAACTCCCTGAGCAGTAATCACTGATCTGACACAAGTGGATAAGCAACAGTTATGTAGTGGAATCCATTCTTTCACCTGTCCAGTTGTGTATGTATTGTGAATGTATGCAAGAAGGATGTATTTAAAATGGGCTAATAGCTTTTAAGATTGATATCTTCTAGCTATATATTGTTTCTTTCCTTCATTTTTAAAAAAACCATTTACTATGAACAGATCCTGTTGTCATTCCTGAGCCCGGGAGCCAATCGGCTACGGACTCAGATCCTGGAGGTGCTGGACATGGATCTGATTCGACAGCAGGCGGACAAGGAAGCGGTGGACATACAGGGCCTGGCCTCTTACATCGTCACCATCATGAGCAAGCTGTGCGCCCCCGTCCGTGACGACGAGGTCAAGAAGCTCCGCGAGAGCCCCGACTATGTTGTGTCAATGTTCAAGTACGTTTGGGCAAAGTTTTGTTTCCAACCCTTGTGAATATTTATTTGGATAATTGTAGCCATCCCCATACATGGCTGGCACCCATTTGATCTTTTTGGCTCTCTAAAGCTACCGTGCATTCGGAAACTATTCAGACCCTTTGACTTTTTCCACATTTTGTTACGTTACAGCCTTATTCTAAAATGGATTTAAAAAAAATGTAATCAATTGACACACAATACCACAATGACAAAGTGAAAACAGGTTTTTAGACATTTTTGCAAAATGTTAAAATAAATATAGAAAAACAGACCTTTATTTACATAAGTATTCAGACCCTTCGCTATGAGAATCGAAATTGAGCTCAGATGTATTGTGTTTCCATTGATCATCCTTGAGATGTTTCTACAACTTAATTGAAGTCCACCTTTGGTAAATTCAATTGACCCTTTTAGATCTCCAAAGCTAGAAGTACAGATGTTGAGGCATGGGTTTGATGATGGCAAGTCACTAGGTATTACTTCCGGAAGCATCCGTTTTGAGAGTGTTATTACATTGAGCAGGGAGATCTTCCGGGTGCTGGACCTGATGAAGATGGACATGGTGAACTTTACCATCCAGAGCCTGCGGCCCGATCTGCAGAGGCAGTCAGTGGAGTATGAGAGGGCCAAGTTCCAGAGCGTTGTGGAGAAGACTCCCAGTGAGTCTGCATTGTTATTAACTTTTGTTTATTATGAGGAACGTTTTATTGGCAATGGACTGGCGTTTGGATCATTTTCCTGTTCCTTTACAAATACATTTGTCAGTTGAGTGCCTAAAGGTCAGCATAGTATTCATTCATTGTTTGAACAGGGTGTGCTCCTGTGTAAGTTTCAGGTCCAGCAGGTTTTCTTCCAAAGTGAATTATGTGCCTGTACTAATTTATGGTATTAGGGGATGTTTGTGTTGTGGTATTTACTGCATGTGAAGCGTGGGTTTGATTTCTCTACGTCATTAAATGAAAGATGTCAATCACTATTAAATGCCATACAAATGACTGTCCTAACTTCCTCAGGTGCGTTGGACCATACCACTGAGTGGATCAAGTCTTCTCTGGAGGAAGTGCTTTTCTCCATGCCAACCGTGGAGCAGCCCAACGGCCATGGAAAGGCGGGGAAAGCCCTGCCAAGTCCCTTCCTGGTCTTCAACAGTGGATTCATCCGCCTCCTCACCTGGGACTACCACAAGAGTCCACTGCCTGAGGTGGGTTGGAGTGTGTGTGTGTGTGTCTTAGTACACAGACGGTTTCAAAATAATGATTTGCTTATTCAAGACATATCTTGATTGCCATTGGATTACTCATCTTTTGTTATTAACTTTTTAGGGTATAGGGGGCAGTATTTTCGATTTCGGATGAAAAGCGTGCCCAGAGTAAACTGCCTAATACTCGGGCCCAGAGTCAAATATTTGCATATTATTAGTAGATTTGGATAGAAAACACTCTGACGTTTCTAAAACTGTTTGAATGATGTCTGTGAGTATAACAGAACTCATATGGCAGGCAAAAACCTGAGAAAAATCCAACCAGGAAGTGTGGAAATCTGAGAATTGTAGTTCTTCTTTTGAATCCCTATCGAAACTACAGTGTCTGTGGGGTCACGTTGCACTTCCTAAGGCTTCCATTGGCTGTCAACAGCCTTCAGAAAGTTTTTCCATCCTTCTCCTGTTACTGGGCAGAGAATAGTAGCTCAGTCAATGAGTGGACTGCCTGAGGACAAAGGGCTTGGTGGTGCGTGAGCCCGACCAGCGCGCCCCTTCTTTGTTTTCTTCTTGAATGAATACGCTATTGTTTTATGTTAAAAATACACTAAGGATTGATTGTAAACAACGTTTGACATGTTTCTACGACCGGTAATTGAACATTTTGACTTTTTGTCTCTGGTACTGCGCTCGCGCGTTATGCCTTTGGATAGTGATCTGAATGTACGAACAAAACGGAGGTATTTGGACATAAATATGGAGTATTTCGAACAAAACTAACATTTCTTGTAGAAGTAGGAGTCCTTGGAGGGCATTCTGACGAAGATCAGCAAAGGTAAGAGAATATTTATAATACTAATTCAGAGTTTTGTTGATGCCAGAACTTGGCGGGTAGCTGTATAGCTTGCTTCGATGGCTGAGCTATGTACTCAGAAAATGTAACAATGTGCTTTCTCCGTAAAGTTATTTTGAAATCTGACAAAGCGGTTGCGTCAAGGAGTAGTGTATCTATAATTCTTTCAATAACTGTTGTCAATTTTATCAACGTTTATGATGAGTATTTTTGTAAATTGATGTGCACATTCACCAGCAGTTTTGGTGGGAATACATTTTCTGAACATCACGCGCCAATGTAAAATGCTGTTTTTGGAAATAAATATGACATTTATCGAGCAAAACATACATGTGTTGTATAACATGAAGTCCTATGAGTGCCATCTGATGAAGATCATCAAAGGTTAGTGAATATTTTAGCTGTACTTTTGGTTTTTGTGATGCATGTCCTTGCTTGGAAAATGGCTGTGTGGATTTTCTTGTGAAGTTTATGTCCTAACATAAATCTAATTTTATGCTTTCGCCGTAAAGCCTTTTTGAAATCGGACAATGTGGTTAGATTAACGAGAGTCTTATCTTTAAAATGGTGTAAAATAGTTGATTGTTTGAAAAAAATGAAATTGAGATTTTTGCTGTTTTGTATTTCGCGCCATGCTATTTCACTGGCTGATGAATAGTGTGGGACGGTCACGTCCCACCTAGCCCAGAGAAGTTAAGAAAAGGTGACATTCAGTGTGTTTGTCAAGTGGTGAGGGTGTTGCTGAATGGTCACAGGGGAAACGTGTGTGTGTGTGTGTGTGTGTGTGTGTGTGTGTGTGTGTGTGTGTGTGTGTGTGTGTGTGTGTGTGTGTGTGTGTGTGTGTGTGTGTAAATAGAGGTGACAAGGATGTTGACAGGTGTTAGCTTCTGTTTCTGTGTATTATACTCATTGGTCAAATGAAATTGTCGTATTTATTTGCATATAGACTATTATCTAGAGGATTTGTTTGTCTGAAATCTGTGTGAATTCCATATGAATGCAAGTGTCAAAGAAGGTACCATCTCTCTCAACCAACTTACAACCACAAGTCTATTAAATGACCATTGTCTAAAATCTAGTCTCCATGGGGTGAATCCTAACTTCCACTAATGTCAAATGTTAATTTAGTCATGCATTGATGTCAATGGGAGACTAAGTAAAAATGTGGCTTAAGTTGATGATTCGCCCCTATATGTGAAGGCCATTTGAGTCTATCTCTGTGTGTTTAACCAACTCAGACCCTGATGACAGATGAGGTGCGTCTGCGGGAGCTTCAGCGGAGGCTCCAGCTGCTAAAGGCCGTGGCCTCCGTGCTGCTCATTGTCTACAGCGCCATCGGAGGGCCCATCTCGGGGCTGCCCGCACTGGCCGAGCGCCTCAAGAGGATGACCAGCGTGCTCCTGGAGGGCATACACAGCCCGTAGGTTCTACATAACACACACACTCATATATATCAATTTCAATGTGAAAATTGAGACTGACAACTTCCTCCACTCTGCAGGGACTTTAACCTGTCAGAGGCTCTGGGGAACGTTAGTGGTCAGATCTGCTGTGAGCTCAACAAGTCCCTGACTGAGAGGAACTACCCAGCCTTGCCCCCAGAACTCCAGGTCACACTCAAGGGCCAGATCACTAGCATCACCCAGGAAAACAACCCTATCCGCAGTCTTCTGGGTAAGCAAAATGACACCGGAGGGCCTGACATGGCTCTAACTATTTCATTGTATATATTTAATGCAATGTTCTCAGCCAAGCTACATTGCATTCGGAAAGTATTCAGACCCCTTGACTTTTTCCACATTTTGTTACATTACAGCCTTATTCTAAAATTGATTAAATTGTTGTTGTTTTTTGCTCATCAATGTACACACTATTCCCCATAATGACAAAACAATTTTTATTTTTTTATTTTGTAAATGTATAAATAAAAAAACGGAAATATCACATTTACATAAGTATTCAGACCCTTTACTCAGTACTCTGTTGAAGCACCTTTGGCAGCGATTACAGCCTTGAGTCTTCTTGGGTATGAAGGAATTGACGCTACAAGCTTGGCACACCTGTATTTGGGGAGTTTATCCCATTCTTCTCTGCAGATCCTGTCAGGTTGGATGGGGAGCGTTGCTGCACAGCTATTTTCACGTCTCTAGAGAGGTTTGTTTGAGTTCAAGTCCGGGCTCTGGCTGGGCCACTCAAGGACATTCAGAGACTTCACCCCAGTCTGAGGTCCTGAGCGCTCTGGAGCAGGTTTTCATCAAGGATCTCTCTGTACTTCGCCATTCATCTTTGCCTCATCCTGACTAGTCTCCCAGTCCCTGCTGCTGAAAAACCCCACAGCATGATGCTGCCACCACGCTTCACCGTAGGGATGGTGCCAGGTTTCCTCCTGACGTGACGCTTGTCATTCAGGCCAAAGAATTTCATCAGACCAGAGAATCTTGTTTCTCATAGTCTGAGAGTCCTTTAGGTGCCTTTTGGCAAACTCCAAGTGGGCTGTTATGTGCCTTTTACTGAGGAGTGGCTTCCGTCTGGCCACTCTAACATAAAGGCCTGATTGGTGGAGTGCTACAGAAGGTTGTCCTTCTGGAAGGTTCTCCCATCTTCACAGAGGAGCTCTGTCAGAGTGACCATCGGGTTCTTTGTCACCTCCCTGACTAAGGCCCTTCTCCACCGATGGCTCAGTTTGGCTGGGGCAGCCAGCTCTAGGATTTTTGTACCTTGTCAGCTCAGGGATTTGAACTTGCAACCTTTCGGTTACTAGTCCAACACTCTAACCACTAGGCTACGCTGCTGCCCAGGAAGAGTCTTGGTGGTTCCAAACTTCTTCCATTTAAGAATGATGGAGGCCACTGTGTTCTTGGGGACCTTCAATGCTGGAGAAATGTTTTGGTACCCTTCCCCAGATATGTGCCTCGACACAATCCTGTCTCGGAGCTCTACGGTCAATTCCTTCGACTTCATGGCTTGGTTTTTGCTCTGACATGCACTGTCAACTGTGGGACCATATATAGACCGGTGTGTGTGCCTCTACAAATCATGTCAAATCAGTTGAATTTACCACAGGTGGACTCCAATCAAGTTATAGAAACATCTCAAGGATGATTGAAACAGGATGCACCTGTGCTCAATTTCAAGTTTCATAGCAAAGGGTCTGAATACTTATGCAAATCAGGTATTTCTGTTTTATTTTTAATACATTTGCAAATTTCTAAACCTGTTTTTTCACTCAGCCATTATGGGGTATGTGTGTAGATCGATGAGGATTTAATTTTTTTTTAAATCAATTTTAGAATGAGGCTGTAACGTAACAAAAGGTGGAAGAAGGGGTCTGAATACTTTCCGAATGGACTGTGTAATTGTACATTGCGTGAAATTTTCCTCCAGTTTATTGAATTGCTTGAATAGCTCACAATTGTCTCGTGCCTGTTTTTCTGATCACTCTGTTTGTTCTGTGCCTCTTCTCCGTTCCTCTCCAGAGGGAAGGGTCCAGCAGTACTTCCGGGTGCTCCTCGCCACGCCCAACTCCCACGTGAATCTGCCCCCGATGCCCGGAGGCCTGGCCCTGATCCAACCGGAGCTCACCTCCTTGGCGGTCACCTTCGTCAGCCTGGTCAACTTCAACAAGCAGGTCTACAGCCCCTTCTACATGATGATCCTCAAGACCCTGCTCTTCAGTAACGAGGCGCCTCCACCGGCAGCCACCGCACCTCAGGACCCCAGCATACAGAACCCTGTGAACTCCAAATAGGACCGCCAACCTACCTACCGAGCCAGGAGCAATACAAAGCTGGAGCTGACAACACCTTATTTGAAAAAGGGGCGAAGAAAAGAAAGACTTAGCAGCTAGCTAAATCCACCCCCCCAGTGGTCAAAGGTTCCTCTGATTCCTTGAGGTTGCAATCGCCCCCCCATCCCTAACCCTCCTTCCCTTAGGCTTTAGATGAAGTTGTATCACATCTACGTTTTGTCTAGAATGTCGGGGTACGTGTATTAGAGGTGCGTCAGGAAAATGACAACGAGCGATTGTGGTGCACGTACAAGCTTTGACTAATCCACCTCCCACTGTCGTGTATTGCGACATCCGCCTTTCTGACACCTGACCTGATCTGTTAGTGAGATTTTGTGTAGATTCATACCTAAAAACACACCCTAGTGTTTTGAGTGTGGAATCTTTCCCAATGTCCTTTTTATTTAGATTCGGGTACGTTGTGAGTCTGCATTCCCATGGAAGGGAGTGCTCGACGTCCATTCTCCTGTTGTTATTTTGGAGGGTGTCATCGGAAAAGGGTAGAACGTTCATGAAGTGCTACTGTTACAAAGAACATTTATACACATTTTATAGACTTTATGACAAAAGGGAAAGGCCTATATATTTAGAATCATGTCGCCCATTTTTATAACATCACATCTCATATGCTTTATGCTGTGCAGAGCGTAGGTTAAATAAAGTTGATCTATAACTGTTTGTTACACGTTGACAAAACCAGAACACAAAATGCTATATTATTCATGCCATTAGCCTATTCATTGAAGTGCCACCATTTGATAGAAATATAAAAAGTTGTTTTTTTAACTTATGTCGGCTTGTGATAACTCGCCATTAAACAGGTTAGGGCTCAGGAAATGTCATCTTGAATGAAAACAAGAGACTTGTTTTAATTGTTGCTTTCCAACATGTCGAAGACATGTTTAAAACACTTGAGCTAAATTAGGAGACTTAATTAATATATTACCTTTGGGGGGGGCTGATTAATTGATATGATTATGGAATCGCTAAACCTGATGGATTCTGACCTTTTTGGAGATAAATATAATGCATGTTTTATTTTGTGTTAACATTCGTTGGAAAATGTTTTGTTGTATGTTCGACCTTGCATAGTATTCAGTAATTTTGTTGGGTTGTTTGAATGTGTTGACTTAATGTAGATTTTTATTTTGTGTCAGTGGATTTATAAAGTTGCTTGCTTTATATCTTCAAGGTACCAGTATTAGTTGTCCTTCTATACCTATATTTCCCTCAAAGCTATCCAACAGCTGTATATTTCTGGACATTTTATGTAATATCTATCTTTTGGTTTAGAACCCAAGTCATGAGAGGTGCTGAAGATGGGTGTTTTGAAATGTCTCAAACTTCCCACAATGGAACTTTTTGATGCAGGATAAACATTGTATGTTGTTAGCATTTAAAATTCACTTGAATAAATACATTTATCTTCTCATGTAATGCAATAAACTCTCATGCAGTACCTTATTATTTGTCTAGCAGTGACCTGTGTGTGTGCTTATTGAAAATAGCTGTCTACATAGACACAACAATCAAAGACAGTTGTAATACCTGCAAAGGGCATAGATTGTATAGATTACAATCGGACAAGGAATGTAAGTAGAAGGAACAGTCCTTGCTGTTAGATTACAGAACTCGAGTGACCTGACAAATCAGCTGCCTGTCTAGTCCTGTAACCTCTCTGCTGCAGTGGCTGGGGGTACGGTCTTGAAGCCACCTCTCCTCCATCTTGCTCCCCGTTTAATGCATACTTTTTAAATTATGTGTGAGCTAAATATATAAAACATTTCTTTAAAGTGTGTTTTTTTTGTTTCAAAGTTGTAATGTTACTGTCCCCACTACAACAACAAATTATGTAGAATTCCATTCATTCTTATCCTATGGAGGACTGCTCCTTCTGGGGAGTGCCAATATGACTGACCTGTGGCTTCAAAGCCTCTCAGTGGCCAATTCACGTAATTTGCTCACTGGTGAGTACTTGCGTTTCCAAGCAACGCGTCCTTCCTGAAACGGGCTATGAGGAAATAATGGTAGCTAAACGTACAGCAAGTTATGTTTCTTATCTATTAATATGAAT
Organism: Salmo salar; assembly: GCF_965601325.2. Classification (NCBI taxonomy): domain Eukaryota; kingdom Metazoa; phylum Chordata; class Actinopteri; order Salmoniformes; family Salmonidae; genus Salmo; species Salmo salar. Next base: position 64,560,948 of record NC_138307.1, on the reverse strand, counting down.
TAACAATTATTTTGGTATTCTCCAAATTATGACAAATTCAAGTAGTATTTTCGTTTAATTTTATATCGTTTTTAGAGCTCACTTGTCAAAGTTCCAACTTCCATTGCTTGCTGGCGAGCTAATGTTAGCTAGCTAGTTAGTACAGAGCATTGCTGTAAAGAGTACGCATTACCGTTCAAGGTGGGAGCTACCCACGGTAAAAACTGGTTGAATAAACGTTTCCACGTCTTTTTATTTAATTTTTATGTGATGACGTTGAATTAACCTAAATCCAATGACATGGTGACGTTCAAGAGTGGAGCTACCCACTGGGCAAAAACTGGTTAAATAAACGTTGTTTCCACGTCTTTTTATTACATTTTTATGTGATGCCGATAAATTAGCCTAAATCCAATGACTTGGTTACATGTTTTGTTGATTTCACGTTCCATTCACGTTAGTTGACAACTCAAGGAAATGTAAATCAAAACCTGATGTCTGTGACCATGTGGGTAGCTAGATATTTGGTTCACAAAGTTAAAAATGACAGCCTGTGAATGTGAATCATAACAGGCAGCGGGTACAGAAATTCATGTCTTTGTGTGCACTGTGCATCATGTAGCGGGGGGGACACGACCCCCCCATCCTGGGAAAAATATGATTTGTCCTCCCCAATATATCACTGAAACATAACTATGTAATTTAAATAATATTAATAATACGCAATGAAAGCAATTGTGCTGATTATAGACACTTAGTAGCGCGTTTTTAAGTTTCAAAAGATTGCGACCCCCCCGCCCTTTGCCTCACAATGGTTTGATCCACTGCCAGTTCCTTAGCTTGCTACGTAACTGCTGTGAGGTTCATCCAGTCAATCGCGCACACACACACTAGCTGAATATGCAGAGCTAGCGCGCAAATATTAACTATTAAGCTAGCTAGTACCTATTCCATTTATGTGGCGTCGTCAAAGATGGAATCAGCATGCAGATGATGTAAGTTAGTGCTTCAAAGTCCCTATGATAAGGTTAGCGATAAACTGAAGTCCAAACTGAACAGAACTACACTCTCATCTACCATTGTCTTAAATATATTTAATGTTCTCGTTGCAAAAGCTAAATTGTCGCAAGGGAACTTTTATTTATTTAATTTCACCTTTATTTAACCCGGGTAGCAAAGATTATAGCAAACACCACTGAAACTGAATTGGTGCTCGCTAGCTTTGCAAATTCAGCTATTGTTGGAAGCCAGCCAATATGAAACAAACTATTAAAATTACAAAAGGTTGCAGCATATGTTGTGTAAATGGTGAACTCATACAGCTGTCAACTCTTGTCATTTTAATCCGTTTCACATTTGCTAGCTACCTTTTAGATCGAAGCCCATATAGAATGATTGAAGATGATAGAAGCCCATCTCCTACTGTAAATAACCTACACACTGTGTGTGTAGCCAGCCGGGTAGAAAAATGGCAGAAAAATAAAAGACGGACATCAGAGTATTTTTCATATACACCAAATACACCAAAACGCATAGTAAGAACCCTAGTAGCCTAATATCTCAAAGACTAGTTGATAAAATGTTCATAAGAAAGAAATGAAATTCTAATGGAAATGTTTCACAATGATGTCATTAGGCAGAGCAGGCAACAGATGGCACACAGACAGCAGAGTTGGGGACAGATATGCAGGGACAGACTGGCAGAGACAGGGAGTCTCAGGTAAGTTTGTTGAGTCTTTGTTTGGCAACATTATGAAAGGTTCTCCATTTTTTTGACTTGTAAAATAGGAACATAATTGGAAAATGCCATGGATACCCCCACTCTCAACTTAAACTGGTGACTGAACTAAGATTTGTTAAAGGCAATGGTATTGCTGTTGTGATTAGTTGTGTAGTTTTGGGTACCGGTAGTTAGGAGTACGGCAAACACCTTATTTCTTTGGTTCCTCAATATACATTTACCATATTACAATGTAGGCTATGTGTTACAGCACTACTTTTGGTGTCCCCCTCAGGAATTGCTCTTGAGAAAATTTCATGTAATTGTCCCCTCCAAAGTGGATATCAGATTTTCGCCCCTGCATGTAGCTACAGTATGTGTATGACCCAAAAGATGTCTGAACCTGGACCCAGGTTACCATGCATGCCCAAAAGTGCCATGTCATATCCTGATACTAGAGTTGCTCATTCAAGCTCTGTAGATCAGTGTATACCAAGGCTTCTTTGCTGTCTATGTTAAACGGTGGCCAAATGAAAGTGGTGGGCTGCCTCTCCCGAGCGGCGGAGGCCAAACGACGGGTGACAGAGGGCCAGGACATGCTGACCTCCATGACCCAGATGGTGGCCTGCACCCAGGATATCCAGCAGAGATACCGCAGCATCCTGGGGCCACTGTCCCTCTTCTTTCAGTCCAACCCCGAGGGAGAGAAGAGGTTAGGTGTGTGGGGACTTAAAGCTGTTTGAGGGAAGACAGCCTGGTGCCTTGTGTGAGGTGCTATTGTTGATCCATGATTGTATACATGAGGCCTTTGAGTTATTTGAATCAACAAAATGATGTGTAGACAGTTTTACCCACTCAAATTTTAACGTCTAGGCCTATTCATTTACAGGGCTGACCTGAAAACACAAACAGGGTGTCGATCTACACAGTCTATTTTCTTTATCCACATGCCCAACACATCTTTTACAATGCCAAAACAAAATATGTTTCACATTTTTTTGAATGGAGGTGATACAGGAGAATGAAAGGTATGTACATACGTCCCGGGCGTGTTGTTCCTCCCCGACAGGGTCCAGGAGGAGAGGCCAGTGTCCCCGTCGGTGTCAGAGGGGGTGAAGACCAACCCCACCTCTCTGGCCGACGTGTCAGCAGCTGCAGTACAGGATCCAGGAGCATACCGTGCTCCACTCCACCCCTGTGGAGGATCAGCAAGCTCTGGTGAGCCACTCCATTAGGATCCACTATACACTCTCTCTCTCCTAAGCATCTACTAAATGGATGGATGGTTGGATAGATAGATGGATGGAACACTGTCACACACACACAGCCCCCACCCACCAAAAACACTGCGACTCCCCCCAAGGCGGCGGTAATGACGTCAGAGCTGGGCCTGATCTGGCAGGACCTGAAGGGGCTGATGGACGAGCCCACGCTGAACCAGGAGGAGAACAGGCAGGTGGAGACGTGCCAGGAGGTGCTCCGCATCTGCCAGGAGCTCTACCTCAACTATCTCTACCTGCTGGACAGTCTGAGGCGCCACGCCATCTTCAGCGACCAGGCCAACCGCAGCCGCCTGGGGGCCCAGATGGCCATAGACTGCACCAGCCTGTGAGTGACTGGCGAGCAAGGTTTCCCCGAGCTCCATTATTTCCTAGGTGGGGATCAAAGGTCCTCAAATCAACATCTCTATCTTCTTTAAACCAAGATTTACAATTGAAACCAATTGTAGCCAAATTCTTATAGGCGAACTTGCCATCTAAGCTCGTTACTTGAATTATCGATCATCCGCCTTTTGTTGATAAGTGCAAACTCACCAAGCAGACCTCCCTCCTCTGATCAAGGCCCTGACGTGGAGAAGTTCCACCAAACTACAACAGCTCACACACACTCTGCAGGTAGGGAACACACTCTGCAGGTAGGGAACACACTCTGCAGGCAGGGAACACACTCTGCAGGTAGGGAACACACTCTGCAAGTAGGGAACACACTCTGCAGGCAGAAAACACACCTCTGCAGGCAGGAAACACACCTCTGCAGGCAGGAAACACACCTCTGCAGGCAGGAAACACACCTCTGCAGGCAGGAAACACACCTCTGCAGGCAGGAAACACACCTCTGCAGGCAGGGAACCCACTCTGCAGGTAGGGAACACACTCTGCAGGTAGGGAACACACTCTGCAAGTAGGGAACACACTCTGCAGGCAGAAAACACACCTCTGCAGGCAGGAAACACACCTCTGCAGGCAGGAAACACACCTCTGCAGGCAGGAAACACACCTCTGCAGGCAGGAAACACACCTCTGCAGGCAGGGAACCCACTCTGCAGGTAGGGAACACACTCTGCAGGCAGGGAACACACCTCTGCAGGCAGGAAACACACCTCTGCAGGCAGGGAACACACCTCTGCAGGCAGGGAACACACTCTGCAGGCAGGGAACACACCTCTGCAGGCAGTGAGCACCCTCTGCAGGTAGGGAACACACCTCTGCAGGCAGGGAACACACTATACAGGTAGGGAACACACTGCAGGTAGGAAACACACACTGCAGGCAGGGAACACACCTCTGCAGGCAGGGAACACACCTCTGCAGGCAGGAAACACACTCTGCAGGTAGGGAACACACTCTGCAGGCAGGGAACACACTATGCAGGTAGGGAACACACTGCAGGTAGGAAACACACTCTGCAGGCAGGGAACACACTCTGCAGGCAGGGAACACACTCTGCAGGTAGGAAACACACTCTGCAGGTTGGAAACACACTCTGCAGGCAGGGAACACACTCTGCAGGCAGGGAACACACTCTGCAGGCAGGGAACACACTCTGCAGGTAGGAAACACACTCTGCAGGTAGGGAACACACTGCAGGCAGAAAACACACCTCTGCAGGCAGGGAACACACTCTGCAGGCAGGGAACACACTGTAGGTAGGAAACACACTCTGCAGGTAGGACACACTCTGCAGGCAGGGAACACACTGCAGGCAGAAAACACACCTCTGCAGGCAGGGAACACACTCTGTAGGTAGGAAACACATTGCAGGTAGAAAACACACTCCTCTGCATTTGTACAAATAGCACCATACAATGCTAAAGTGGGTTAACCTTGCTGCCTGGTCTGTCATTGACTTTTGACTATGCAACTTGCATAATTACACTTCTTATCAGATCGTAATTGGACTTATGTTTTGTCATATGGTTTGATGTTGGATGTCTTTATGCTACACTCAAATTGCCATTCGGGGACAATAAAGTGAACTGAACTTGCACACACACACTCACACGCACAAACACATGCACACACATTCTCTCACCATAGTATACTTCCTATGTACCCCCCCATCTATTCTTGTCCAATCCTAGAAACAGGAAGAGGAAGGGGAGAAGAGGGAGAGGTACAGGGTGCCAGTGGAGGAACCGGAGCACCCACAGGGAGCTGTGGTGAACGTGGCCCTGTCCCACGGCTCTCTAGCCAGCACAGCCGCCGCCCGCGTCTCAGACAGGGTTCTCCGCGACACCATCAACATCCACACGTACCCACCCGTCTACAACTACCTCACCAAAGAGGTGGGTCAGAGAGGAGGCGGAGAATAGACATGTTATTATTACTACTCAGTGTGTGATGATGGTACTGTTATACTGTTACTATCATTATGACCTCATCATGGTGGTCTGACCTCTCTCGCTCTCTCTCTCTCTCTCTCTCTCTCTCTCTCTCTCTCTCTCTCTCTCTCTCTCTCTAAACAGCTTGAACTCTCCTCAGTGCAATGGCTGGATCGTAACCTGTTTGCCGTGGAAGAAATAAAGGAAGTCTATAAGGAGTTATCCAAAAGTAAATCTACACAGTATCTCAACTTCGATGAGGTGAGATATACTCTTTTACATTGTCTGTTGAATTTATTTAATTCAGGAAAAATCCAGTCTTGAATTGGCAATTGTTGATCCAGAATTTCAATGAATCTCTTGAATATAAATAGAATTGACTCCCAAATGATCTGTTCCTTTCCCCTATAGGACCCCATGATAGAGCCAGCCCTGACCAACATCAGATGGAGTCTGAAGAAGAAGAATCCTCAGAGGTTCATCAACCCACAGCTGAAGAGACAGAATACCAACGCCATGTCCCACAGGTACTGTACCCTGCATCCCACTTGACTCAACACCTGAACACCACTTTAACACGCTCTCTCTCATAATGCAACACATTTTCTCACGGAGAGCTGCAGCTCTCCCAAGGTAACTCAAAGTGTGTGTGTGTGTGTGTGTGTGTGTGTGTGTGTGTGTGTGTGTGTGTGTGTGTGTGTGTGTGTGTGGGTGTGTGTGTGTGTGTGTGTGTAAGAAACCGGAAAACCAGACTTCCCGGGTCTACACGGCCTGCTGCAGTGGTGGAAGACTGACCTCTCAGTCGAGGACTACCTCCGATACATCACCAATCATGTCAGAGGTCACACATTCTGTAGTTACAGGAAGCAAATAGAAGAAGACTTTCTAATTAATAGAAGGCAGTAAATGCATAAAATCGATTGAGTAACTAGAAGAAAATCAACCGGTTTTGTGTACAAATAAATCTCAATAGACTTTTGAATTGGACCATAGGTTATTCATGTACATTATAGACATGGCTTGATTTATTTCTGCCACAGACAGCTCCTCATTTAAATACGGGTTACATATATCAGAGGGTTCTAACATTGTATTTTCCAGTTTAGTTTTCAGGGAAAATATGTCTTTATAAAATTCTTCCTCAAAATATGCCACATTTTCGTTACCTGAGAACAAACTAGCAAACCCCTTCTCCCACTCTTTAAGTACCTGTGTAATATCAGAGTAACAGTGTTTTTTCAGGCCCAATTCAAACACTGGATACATGTCCAATTATTTCCATGTCCAGTTATTTTTGTGGTATCAGCGAGTGATTGACTAGGACTCTCTCTGTCTCTGTGTCTCTGTAGGACTCTGACTACCTGTGGGCGGCGTTCCACCTGTATGATAGTGGCGATAGTGACGATGAGGAGGACGAGAGGAGGAGACTGCTCCAGCTACGACGAGACGAGAGGAAGAAGTCTGTTTGTCTGATTGTTTGTCTCTCTGTCTTACTATCTGTCTATCTTACTGTCTGTCTGTAGGTCTGTCTATCTTACTGTCTGTCTGTCTGCCCCACTATTTTCATTCTTTTTTCTCCATTTTTTTGTTGTTGAAATCATGTTTCTTACATTATGAGGACTGCGAGCAGCTAACAAACCAATGTGTGTGGACAGGAGGCGGAGGCAGAAGATGGAGGCTCTAAAGGGTCAGAAGCAGGAGTACGTGACAGGGGTGTGGAACGTCAACGCGGTGCTGCTGGGAGGGCTGTGGAAGGAACCCGATCTGGAGGGTAACAAACACACACACACACTGACTTTTGACCATAGTAATTTAGTGAGTCATTCAAAAGCAGGATGTTCCAGTCAAGGATTGTGAAATAAAAGGAAGTCAAACAGTTCTGGTTTAGTAGGTAATGTCATGACTCATTGGATTTCTGGCTCATTAGTACTAAACCTGTTTCATAGTTTATAGACTCATAGGTAACCTATTGTCTGTTGGGTTTTTTACAGAGGAGGAAGAGAGCCCAGCCCTAAACAGGTGTGTGTGTGTATGCGTGTCTTAGTGTACAGATTATACTATAAATGTACTGTAAATGGATACTATAAATGTACAGTACAGATTGCAAAATAGTTGGGAAGAGATTTTTGATGTACCGATTCCATGGTATGAGTTGATATATAAAACGACACAAGATTCAAGACTTTGTGCTTTTCAGCTTTAATTATTATATAGAATACTTGCAACCAACAAAAAGTGTGTATATTTAGGGCATAAAATCATCGAAGCTCTGCAGATTTTGTTGTGAGGATACAGCATCAATAGACCATTTATTTTGGTATTGCCCTCAGGTAGCCTGTTTCTGGTTTCAGGTTCAGGAATGGCTGAAAATGCAGAGCATTGATCTAAAATTGACCCTAGAAATAGTACTGTTAGGAGATCTGGAGAGACCAGGTCAGTCAATTACTAATATACTAATACTCTTAGTAAAAATATTTATCTTCAACTCGCAATCTGTGGATTCTATTCGATTAGATAGATTGAAATTGTACATTAAGCATCACAGTATAGTTGAAAGATACATGTTGCGTAGAAATCCGAAGAGGGTGGCCAACAGAGATAGGTGGGATGAGCTGAGGGAAGCTGAGGGTTGGGATGTGGAATTGGAGACAAGTGGGAGTGGAGTTGCTGGGCAGGAGATAGAATGGTCAAAGACAAAGTATAAAAAATAAAGTCAAAATAAAACATAATAAAAAGTAAATTTGAATGACACAGAGGGGCAGTGTTTTTACAGCTAATGCCGGTTTGCCTGAGGCCGACGCCATGCAGGTGTTTGTACACATGCATATACACACACTCTCATTCAAATACAAATCAAATCAAATCAAATTTATTTATATAGCCCTTCGTACATCAGCTGATATCTCAAAGTGCTGTACAGAAACCCAGCCTAAAACCCCAAACAGCAAGCAATGCATGTGAAAGAAGCACGGTGGCTAGGAACAACTCCCTAGGAAAAACTCCCTAGAAAGGCCAAAAACCTAGGAAGAAACCTAGAGAGGAACCAGGCTATGAGGGGTGGCCAGTCCTCTTCTGGCTGTGCAGGGTGGATATTATAACAGAACATGGTCAAGATGTTAAAATGTTCATAAATGACCAGCATGGTCAGATAATAATAATCATAGTAGTTGTCGAGGGTGCAACAAGCACGTCCGGTGAACAGGTCAGGGTTCCATAGCCGCAGGCAGAACAGTTGAAACTGGAGCAGCAGCACGGCCAGGTGGACTGGGGACAGCAAGGAGTCATCATGCCAGGTAGTCCTGAGGCATGGTCCTAGGGCTCAGGTCCTCCGAGAGAAAGACAGAAAGAGAGAAAGAGAGAATTAGAGAGAGCATATTTAAATTCACACAGGACACCGGATAAGACAAGAGAAATACTCCAGATGTAACAGACTGACCCTAGCCCCCCGACACATAAACTACTGCAGCATAAATACTGGAGGCTGAGACGGGAGGGATCAGAAGACACTGTGGCCCCATCCGATGATACCCCCGGACAGGGCCAAACAGGCAGGATATAACCCCACCCACTTTGCCAAAGCACAGCCCCCACACCACTAGAGGGATGTCTCCAACCACCAACTTACCGTCCTAAGACAAGGCCGAGTATAGCCCACAACGATCTCCGCCATGGCACAACCCAAGGGGGGGGCGCCAACCCAGACAGGAAGACCACGTCAGTGACTCAACCCATTCAAGTGACGCACCCCTCCCATGGATGGCATGGAAGAACACCAGTAAGCCAGTGACTCAGCCCCTGTAATGGGGTTGGAGGCAGAGAATCCCAGTGGAAAGAGGGGAACCGGCAAGGCAGAGACAGCAAGGGCGGTTCGTTGCTCCAGCCTTTCCGTTCACCTTCACACTCCTGGGCCAGACTATACTTAATCATAGGACCTACTGAAGAGAAGTCGTCAGTAAAGACTTAAAGGTTGAGACTGAGTCTGCGTCTCTCACATTGGTAGGCAGACCATTCCATAAAAATTGAGCTCTATAGGAGAAAGCCCTACCTCCAGCCGTTTGCTTAGAAATTCTAGGGACAATTAGGAGGCCTGCGTCTTGTGACCGTAGCGTACGTGTAGGTATGTACGGCAGGACCAAATCGGAAAGATAGGTAGGAGCAAGCCCATGTAATGCTTTGTAGGTTAGCAGTAAAACCTTGAAATCAGCCCTTGCCTTAACAGGAAGCCAGTGTAGGGAGGCTAGCACTGGAGTAATATGATCAAATTTGTTGGTTCTAGTCAGGATTCTAGCAGCCGTATTTAGCACTAACTGAAGTTTGTTTAGTGCTTTATCCGGGTAGCCGGAAAGTAGAGCATTGCAGTAGTCCAGCCTAGAAGTAACAAAAGCATGGATACATTTTTCTGCGTCATTTTTGGACAGAAAGTTTCTGATTTTTGCAATGTTACGTAGATGGAAAAAAGCTGTCCTTGAAACAGTCTTGATATGTTCTTCAAAAGAGAGATCAGGGTCCAGAGTAACGCCGAGGTCCTTCACAGTTTTATTTGAGACGACTGTACAACCATCCAGATTAATTGTCAGATTCAACAGAAGATCTCTTTGTTTCTTGGGACCTAGAACAAGCATCTCTGTTTTGTCCGAGTTTAAAAGTAGAACGTTTGCAGCCATCCACTTCTTTATGTCTGAAACACAGGCTTCTAGCGAGGGCAATTTTGGGGCTTCACCATGTTTCATTGAAATGTACAGCTGTGTGTCGTCCTAATAGCAGTGAAATTTAACATTATGTTTTCGAATGACATCCCCAAGAGGTAAAATATATAGTGAAAACAATAGTGGTCATAAAACGGAACCTTGAGGAACACCAAAATTTACAATTGATTTGTCAGAGGACAAACCATTCACAGAGACAAACTGATATCTTTCCGACAGATAAGATCTAAACCAGGCCAGAACTTGTCCATGTAGACCAATTTGGGTTTCCAATCTCTCCAAAAGAATGTGGTGATCGATGGTATCAAAAGCGGCACTTAGATCTAGGAGCACGAGGACAGATGCAGAGCCTCGGTCTGACGTCATTAAAAGGTAATTTACCACCTTCACAAGTGCAGTCTCAGTGCTATGATGGGGTCTAAAACCAGACTGAAGCGTTTTGTATACATTGTTTGTCTTCAGGAAGGCAGTGAGTTGCTGTGCAACAGCTTTTTCAATTTTTTTTGAGAGGAATGGAAGATTCGATATAGGCCGATAGTTTTTTATAATTTCTTTTTCAAGAGAGGCTTTTTCAAGAGAGGCTTTATTACTGCCACTTTTAGTGAGCTTGGTACACATCCGGTGGATAGAGAGCCGTTTATTATGTTCAACATAGGAGGGCCAAGCACAGGAAGCAGCTCTTTCAGTAGTTTAGTGTGAATAGGGTCCAGTATGCAGCTTGAGGGTTTGGAGGCCATGATTATTTTCATCATTGTGTCAAGAGATATAGTCCTAAAACACTTTAGTATCTCCCTTGATCCTAGGTCCTGGCAGAGTTGTGTAGACTCAGGACAATGGAGCTTTGGAGGAATACCCAGATTTAAAGAGGAGTCCGTAATTTGCTTTCTAATGATCATGATCTTTTCCTCAAAGAAGTTCATAAATTTATTACTGCTGAAGTGAAAGCCATCCTCCATTTGCGAAGGCTGCTTTTTAGTTAGCTTTGCGACAGTATCAAAAAGAAATTTCGGATTGTTCTTATTTTCCTCAATTAAGTTGGAAAAATAGGATGATCGAGCAGCAGTGAGGACTCTTCGATACTGCACGGTACTGTCTTTCCAAGCTAGTCGGAAGACTTCCAGTTTGGTGTGGCGCCATTTCCGTTCCAATTTTCTGGAAGCTTGCTTCAGAGCTCGTGTATTTTCTGTATACCAGGGAGCTAGTTTCTTATGACAGATGTTTTAAATTTTTAGGGGTGCAACTGCATCTAGGGTATTGCGCAAGGTTAAATTGAGTTCCTCGGTTAGGTGGTTAACTGATTTTTGTCCTCTGACGTCCTTGGGTAGGCAGAGGGAGTCTGGAAGGGCATCAAGGAATCTTTGGGTTGTCTGAGAATTTATAGCACGACTTTTAATGCTCCTTGGTTGGGGTCTGAGCAGATTATTTGTTGCAATTGCAAACGCAATAAAATGGTGGTCCGATAATCCAGGATTATGAGGAAAAACATTAAGATCCACAACATTTATTCCGTGGGACACAACTAGGTCCAGAGTATGACTGTGGCAGTGAGTAGGTCCAGAGACATGTTGGACAAAACCCACTGAGTCGATGATGGCTCCGAAAGCCTTTTGGAGTGGGTCTGTGGACTTTTCCATGTGAATGTTAAAGTCACCAAAACTTTGAATATTATCTGCTATGACTACAAGATCCGATAGGAATTCAGGGAACTCAGTGAGGAACACTGCATATGGCCCAGGAGGCCTGTAAACAGTAGCTATAAAAAGTGAGTGAGTAGGCTGCATAGATTTCATGACTAGAAGCTCAAAAGACGAAAACGTCATTGTTTTTTTTTTTGTAAATTGAAATTTGCTATCGTAAATGTTAGCAACACCTCCGCCTTTGCCGGATGCACGGGGGGTATGGTCACTAGTGTAACCAGGGGGTGAGGCCTCATTTAACACAGTAAATTCATCAGGCTTAAGCCATGTTTCAGTCAGGCCAATCACATCAAGATTATGATCAGTGATTAGTTCATTGACTATAACTGCCTTGGAAGTGAGGGATCTAACATTAAGTAACCCAATTTTGAGATGTGAGGTATCACAATCTCTTTCAATAATGGCAGGAATGGAGGAGGTCTTTATACTAGTGAGATTGCTAAAGCGAACACCGCCATTTTTAATTTTGCCCAACCTAGATCGAGGCACACACACGGTCTCAATGGGGAAAGCTGAGCTGACTACGCTGACTGTGCTAGTGGCAGACTCCACTAAGCTGGCAGGCTGGCTAACAGCCTGCTGCCTGGCCTGCACCCTATTTCATTGTGGAGCTAGAGGAGTTAGAGCCCTGTCTATGTTCGTAGATAAGATGAGAGCACCCCTCCAGCTAGGATGGAGTCCGTCACTCCTCAACAGGCCAGGCTTGGTCCTGTTTGTGGGTGAGTCCCAGAAAGAGGGCCAATTATCTACAAATTCTATCTCTAAATTAGAATTATCTAAATTCTATACACACATACACGGACACACACATATATAAAATAGTGCCAGACAAGCACTCAAACATATACATTTGGCCTTGCTGTTATGATTTTATTTGTCCTTGATGTCCTCCTTTTTTTCCCTCATGAGTTAATTTTCTTAGTTGTTGGTGCATGGGGTGGGGTACGGAATTCATTTTCTTTTTTATTATTTTCTTTTCTATGTTTTCTTGGGGGGGTGACTGGAGGAGGGGTCTCGGATGGTTGAGGGACAGCTATGGGGAACTGTGGAGGGATCTTGGAGGGTTCGCATTCCCGTTTTTTGGGGGGCCTTGTGGGAGATATGTCGACGTGCCCTTGAGCAGGGTGTTGACCCTGGATGCTTCTGTGTGTTGCTCTGAATGGGAGTCTGTTGGATGACTGGTATGATGTAGTTGTTGAGTGGCTTCACTGCAAGTATATTGTATGTTTTGGATATTCAATAAAAAAATAAAAATAATGTATTGTAAATGGATATACAGCCATTGTAATACAGTCAGGTTTTATGTGTCATATAGACTGGGAGCCTTCGATCTGGGTAGTTCCCATCATTTCTCCTACCTTGTCCCATTCCATCATCTCTCCTACCTTGTCCCATTCCATCATCTCTCCCTCCTTGTCCCATTCCATCAACTCTCCTTCATTGTGCCATTCCATCATCTCTCCTTCATTGTCCCGTTCCATCATCCCTCCTACCTTGTCCCATTCCATCATCTCTCCTACCTTGTCCCATTCCATCATCTCTCCCTTCTTGTCCTGTTCCATCATCTCTCCTTCTTTGTCCCGTTCCATCATTTATCCTACCTTGTCCCGTTCCATCATCTCTCCTACCTTGTCCCATTCCATCATCCCTCCTACCTTGTCCCGTTCCATCATCCCTCCTACCTTGTCCCGTGCCATCATCCCTCCTACCTTGTCCCGTTCCATCATCCCTCCTACCATGTCCCGTTCCATCATCTCTCCTTCATTGTCCCGTTCCATCATCTCTCCTTCATTGTCCCGTTCCATCATCTCTCCTTCATTGTCCCGTTCCATCATCTCTCCTTCATTGTCCCGTTCCATCATCTCTACTACCTTGTCCCGTTCCATCATCTCTCCTACCTTGTCCCATTCCATCATCTCTCCTACCTTGTCCCATTCCATCATCTCTCCTTCATTGTCCCATTCCGTCAAATCTCCTACCTTGTCCCATTCCGTCATCTCTCATTCATTGTCCCATTCCGTCATCTCTCCTTCATTGTCCCATTCCATCATCTCTCCTTCATTGTCCCATTCCATCATCTCTCCTTCCTTGTCACAATACATTAAATAGTGGGAACTAACCAGGATGTCACCAAGGTCTTCATTTTCTGTTTTCCTCCTTTTTTTTGAGTTGCCCTCTTGGCCAGGTTTCCCTTGTAAATGAGGTATTCTGACCTCAATGGGACTTCATGGATAAATAAAGATTAAATCAAGAATTCCAAAACAACATTTAAAACAGTGGTCAATTCACCAATTCATACATGGTAAATTGGTTCAATTGAAATTAGTTGAATTGACCCAACCCTAGTTCTCCATGTCTGTAAGAAGGCCCAATTCCAAATGAAACCCTAGCCCCTACCCTTACAGTTTTGGAATGGGAAGGAAAGGTATTACTTAGCAACATGGTAACCTCTCCACATAGCCCTAAGGCCTCTGCTATTTTAGTGGAAATATTTCCCATATTTCTAACACCTCAATTGCTTCAGATCTGTGCAAACAGTTTGGGGCTGATTGGGCCCTGTTCCAAATCAAACTCCTACCCCTAGGGAATTTATGTAGACTTGAATTGAATAGGCCTTAGCAATATGGATACTATTTCCCCCCCAAACTGTTTTTTCTACTAACTGTCCTCTCTCCCTGTCAGAAGGCCTATAAGAGGACAGTGAGTGTGGGGAGCAAGGAGGCCAGTCGAGGGGGGGTGATGGGAGAGGGGGACCAGGTCCAGAGCAGGCTGGAGAGGATCTGGACATTTCTCTGCCTGCCTGACACCTACAGACTGGACATGGCCATCAAGTACAGCTCCCACGCACGCAGGGACCAGCTGGAGGAGGTGTGCACAGTACACAGACACACACGCATACGATAACAAATACATACAAGTGAATGCACACTTACTGTACAAGTATCATGCCACCATCTATAGTAGGGCTGTCTAATTCTGGTCCTGGAGGGCTTAAACACTTCTGGTTTTTGTTTCTACCTGGTAGTTAATTGCACTCACCTGGTGTCCCAGGTCTGAATTAGTCTCTGATTAGAAGGAGAGAATGAAAACCAGAAGGTTTTGGGCCCTCCAGGACCGACATTGGACAGACCTGATAGAGGTTAATAGAGATGGCAGCATGATACTTGATGCTGTGCTCATATTTCCTCACCATATCACCATAGACACAGAGCTCCCCATATCACCATGGAGATATAGCTCACCATATCACCATAGACACAGAGCTCATCATATCACCATAGACACAGAGCTCACCATATCACTATAGACACAGAGCTCACCATATCACCATAGACACAGAGCTCACCATATCACCATAGACACAGAGCTCACCATATCACCATAGAGATATAGCTCACCATATTACCATAGACACATAGCTCACCATATCACCATAGACACAGAGCTCACCATATCACTATAGACACAGAGCTCACCATATCACCATAGACACAGAGCTCACCATATTACCATAGACACAGAGCTCACTATATCACCATAGAGATATAGCTCACCATATTACCATAGACACAGAGCTCACCATATTACCATAGACACAGAGCTCACTATATCACCATAGAGACTGAGCTCACCATATCACCAGACACAGAGCTCACCATATCACCATAGACACAGATCTCCCCATATCACCATAGAGACAGAGCTCACCATATTACCAGACACAGAGCTCACCATATCACCATAGAGACAGAGCTCACCATATCACCATAGACACAGAGCTCATCATATCATATATTGCATAATATATATCTGCTCTGGGATGAAGTTTCCCCTCGGTACAGATATATTCCCACGAGCCCGTCCTCCCCAATTAAGGTGACACCAACCTCCTGTGCTCCTTACAATATTATAACATGTTGTTTTACAGCATATTGTATTGGATGATATATTGTAAGTTGCTAAATATGTCATCATATTATTATTGTTATAAATAAAAGGCAGTTGATGAAATATCTAATGCCAGAGTACACCCTACTGGACAAAAAAATGTAAGCACCTGGTATTCCCAGGCAGTCTCCCAGCCAAGTACTAACTAGGCCCAACCCTGCATAGCTTCCGAGAGGCTAGTATGGTCGTAAGTGAAGGAACATATCTTCGTACACTTTACAAAGTGAATGTCTCTCGCTCTATTGTGGTGGATGAATCAGAATTAGTTGTGTAACATAGATAAGTAAGATGTTTTATTTGTATAATATGCTTATGTGAGATACTTGTCATTAGAAAGTGTCCTTTGGACTCTGGTGTTGACAGTTGTACTTTTCCCTTAGCTGGGGCTCAGTCACTTGGGGCCCAGAGAGGGGAGAGGTTAGACTTGTTTTTTACATGTCTCTGTTGCTATGCAGAATATCAGACAGGGAGGAGGACAGAATGAAACATTGTCTTCATATGTGAATGTGTTTTTACCTATTCTTAAACCATGTGAAGGGATGGCGTGATTAATGGGGAACCAATTATTTGTCTCCACAATGTCTGTGCGCAAATCACTCCCCTCAGTGAGCTTGTCCAGGAGTGGGGTCAAAAGGGGGTTTACTTGAGATGGGAGTATCTAGAGTTGACAATTGATATATGCCATTGGATGAAATTGTGATTTTGTTCTATGACGTACCAGGGACGATATTAGAACCTCGTCATTGGGGACCAAACTGAACGATAATTTATAGCGAATGCTATCTGGCTGTGGATACTCCTTTCTAAAGTATAAGGTCCCTTTGTGAACTGTTCCTAAGATCTGTGGTTTGTCATGTCAAAGGGGGGTGGATATTTTCAATAAAATATCTCAGTAGCCATTGTGTTGACACTATTAATGGGTAATTAGAAATGGTGAATCGTTGAAAGTCAAAGTGCTTTTGCAAAAGTATCTTAAGTATTAAAGATGTAGTTTAACTCAGACTGGTGTGTTTTCTAACTCTCCTCATTTGGTAATGCAGAAATTAGCCACCACACTATCTTTGTCTCTTTCTTTCATTCTATCTTTCTTTCCTTCGTCTTTCTTTATTTTCTTTCTATTTATTCTTTCCTGCCCCTCTCTCTTTCTTGCTCTCTCACTCATTTTTTTCTTTCTCAGGCTAGCGGGGCACCTCTCTAGCCAGGATGGATGAGTCCAAGCACCGGAGCAAACTCAACTCCCAGATCTGTTCTCTGGAGAAGGTGTTGTCTAAGATTCTCCATCACATTACAGACAGCTTCCGCGACACTGTCACCTACAAGGTGAGTCAGGCCAATGGGCCATACATCAGGGGTCTATTAATTAGTGTACAGCGTAGCAAAATGTTTTGCAACGGAAAACGAAAACCTGTGTTTCTTATTAGACAAATTGAGCAAAGTCCCTCCTCGTTTTTGCTTGTTTGCTTCCGTTGACTTCCTAGTGAATATGACCCACTAGTGTCACTGTGCTCTCTGACATACAGCACATGCAGTCTGCTATGGGGGATAGAGAGAGACAGAGAGAGAGCAGAGTTTTTAGGTTGGTGATTTACCCTAATTAAAAGAGCCTTGCCATTCCCTCACATTCTCGATTTCTCTCTCTCCCTCCCTCATGTTCTCTGTTTCTTCCTCTGGCCATGTCCAAAATCGGTCCTGTCTTGCCTACTACTTACTAAAACGGCATAATGTGTAATAGTCGTATATTCTATCTAGAACATACCAGTTAGAAAAAAATGTATGCAGTAAGCTACAGATATTGACATACTAGGCTCATACATACTGAGAAAATGCTATGGAGAGCTCTGCGCCACCCCCCTTATCTGATTATCCCCAATAACCAGAACTTGTCAACTCATCATCAAGTCCTTCATTGGTTTAATATGGTGTATTAGTATTGGGCTAGAACAAAAGCCCCAAAACTCTGGTGTAGCCAGACATAACTAAGCAGTTTCCTCACAGCTGTGTTTTCAACTGTCACTCTCTCACTCTCTCCAGGGGAGGCCGTACAGGGAGGAGATGCGCTGGGACCGCATCGAGATTCTCTATTGGCTGCAGCAGGAGCGCCGGGTCCAGGCTCTGGAGAGGGTGGTGGAGGGGAGGGGCTCTCTCCCCACCAGACTGCCCCCCCCTCAACTCCAACCTTCGGCTGTACCCGGGCACCCACCCCACCCCCCAAGGACACACCCCGACCCTCAGCCAGAGACCCCACCCTCACACACACAGCTGCTCCAACCCAACCCAGCCGAGCTCAGTGTATCCAGTATAAGTTTGAACGTTGTAAGCAAATTAATAGAATGCTTGGAAAATTGTTTGTATGCACCGCTTGGAAGGAAATATTATATTTGATCATTTGTATGTATTCATATTATATATAATCCATTATCATTATCACTTGTCAAGTAAATGTATTAACGTGATTGGATAATATATATGCACTACTAGTAGGTTCATCTGACATTGACAACATTTGATATGGTGAATATTTTGTCATTAATGTCGTGGAAAATTGTCTCAAAAATATAACACTCTTACAAGAACTTGTGAATTCAATATAGACTTTAATACAGAGTAGCAAAGCCGAGGCCTTCCATGGAAGGACCCTATTACACACGTAACAGAGCCAAGCCCCTCCATGAAAAAGACTAAATTCTCATATTACAGAGTCCTATCTTTATAGGATTTTGTCTTTGCATAACGTGTAGAGTCCCCTCCCTCTATATGAAAATAGCTTTCCTTGACCTTTCTCCATTATTATCTTTCCCAACAACGCTCATATCTGCTTCTGATTAGATTATAATGGTGGCGGGGAACTCTGTATGTCATACAAAAATAACGCATGCATTACATGCTCATGTTTGGTCCTTTTGCTACCATCCTCCTTCCTGTGCCCTTCTGACTTTGGTATGTCTGGCTGTCATAAATGTACTTATGGCCTTGGCTAATGTACTCATTGCTCGTGTAATCTTAAGAGACTGATGATAATAAGGTTTCAGAAGAGGTAAATACAGAACTCAAGTCCAGTTGCCAGGTTACTGCACAACCCGCAGTGGCCTGTTATCTTATTTGGAAATATCAATTGTACAGGGTGTCACCTTCTCTTCCTATGGCCAATGTACTTATGTCTTTGCTACTTCAGCATAGCAACTACACTTATTTATATTACTTAGCTCCCACATTAATAATTTACATTATTTTCTTCTGAGTGTGGCAGAAACATGCAACTCTAAGTGCCATGACAAAAGGAACGCTGTTTGCACCTTGAGTCTATTTAGGGCCACTGGTAAGTGTCTTATCAGTATTACCAAGTGAAATACCAAAGATACTGAGCTAGCACTGCGGGCCTACAAGTTTACAATGAACAACAAGCTGTCACGTATCACCAGGCAGCATGCTCCCATCTGCCTAGTTACAGTCAAGCATGCATTATCTCACCCTCTCACGTGAGCGCGAAACGCCACCGCATTGGTCATTTCAGACCGAGGGAAGTTGTTTTTTGTTGTAATTCAGGAAGAACCCTACTCATTTAAAAAATAGGTGTTTTTTGTTGTTGTCAGAATTACATTATTTAGAAAGGAAATTATTATAATCCTGACCACTGTGGATAGCGAGCTCCTGTGTCGAGCAAATAGATACATGTGAGTAGTTGTATTTCATTTGTTTCATTTCCTTACAACTTGGGCAAGTCTTATTACGAGTGAAGTATGTGCCACCTTCAGTTAAAAAGTGTTGTTCCTATCTGTTGTTTTTATAAACATTATAAAATGTTTGTGGAAATAATAAACGTATAAATAGCGTTTGTTATGCATACTATATAGCCTACTACAGACAGCTGCTGTGTAGTTTTGGGAATGTCGGCTAGCTAACGTTACACTGTGCTGTGTACTACAGCTGTCAAATTAAATAGTAACGTTATAGTTAACTACCAAGTGCAATATATATATATATATATATATATATATACTGCTCAAAAAAATAAAGGGAACAGTAAAATAACACATCCTAGATCTGAATGAATGAAATAATCTTATTAAATTATTTTTTCTTTACATAGTTGAATGTGCTGACAACAAAATCACACAAAAATAATCAATGGAAATCCAATTTATCAACCCATGAAGGTCTGGATTTGGAGTCACACTCAAAATTAAAATGGAAAACCACACTACAGGCTGATCCAACTTTGATGTAATGTCCTTAAAACAAGTCAAAATTAGGCTCAGTAGTGTGTGAGGCCTCCACGTGCCTGTATGACCTCCCTACAACGCCTGGGCATGCTCCTGATGAGGTGGCAGATGGTCTCCTGAGGGATCTCCTCCCAGACCTGGACTAAATCATCCTTTCAACTCCTGGACAGTCTGTGGTGCAACGTGGCGTTGGTGGATGGAGCGAGACATGATGTCCCAGATGTGCTCAATTGGATTCAGGTCTGGGGAACGGGCGGGCCAGTCCATAGCATCAATGCCTTCCTCTTGCAGGAACTGCTGACACACTCCAGCCACATGAGGTCTAGCATTGTCTTGCATTAGGAGGAACCCAGGGCCAACCGCACCAGCATATGGTCTCACAAGGGGTCTGAGGATCTCATCTCGGTACCTAATGGCAGTCAGGCTACCTCTGGCGAGCACATGGAGGGCTGTGCGGCCCCTCAAAGAAATGCCACCCCACACCATGACTGATCCACCGCCAAACGGGTCATGCTGGAGGATGTTGCAGGCAGCAGAACGTTCTCCACGGCGTCTCCAGACTCTGTCACGTCTGTCACATGTGCTCAGTGTGAACCTGCTTTCATCTATGAAGAGCACAGGGCGCCAGTGGCGATTTGCCAATCTTGGTGATCTCTGGCAAATGCCAAACATCCTGCACGGTGTTGGGCTGTAAGCACAACCCCCACCTGTGGATGTCGGGCCCTCATACCACCCTCATGGAGTCTGTTTCTGACCGTTTGAGCAGACACATGCACATTTGTGGCCTGCTGGAGGTCATTTTGCAGGGCTCTGGCAGTGCTCCTCCTTGCACAAAGGCAGAGGTAGCGGTCCTGCTGCTGGGTTGTTGCCCTCTTACAGCCTCCTCCACGTCTCCTGATGTACTGGCCTGTCTCCTGGTAGCGCCTCCATGCTCTGGACACTACGCTGACAGACACAGCAAACCTTCTTGCCACAGCTCGCATTGATGTGCCATGCTGGATGAGCTGCACTACCTGAGCCACTTGTGTGGGTTGTAGACTCCGTCTCATGCTACCACTAGAGTGAAAGCACCGCCAGCATTCAAAAGTGACCAAAACATCAGCCAGGAAGCATAGGAACTGAGAAGTGGTCTGTGGTCACCACCTGCCGAACCACTCCTTTATTGGGGGTTTCTTGCTAATTGCCTATAATTTCCACCTGTTGTCTATTCCATTTGCACAACAGCATGTGAAATTTATTGTCAATCAGTGTTGCTTCCTAAGTGGACAGTTTGATTTCACAGAAGTGTGATTGACCCAGAGTTACATTGTGTTGTTTAAGTGTTCCCTTTATTTTTTTGAGCAGTATATATATATATATATATATATATATAGATATAGATATAGATAGATATAGATATAGATATATATATATATATATATATATATATGATATAACGTGTAACCTGTGTTAATGTTGCGACAGTTCGTTTCTGGTATCAGAACAAAATAGTCAGCACATAGTAACTTCTGATTTAGCTGTACTTTAATTAATGCAAACACGTGTGGTAAATGGGTGGTTCGTATACGGTCTCTCTGTGACACCTCGCAGGGCAGACAGAAGAAGAGGGCGTCACATTCTATTGTTCTCTCTTTTATACTCTGACAGAGATAGTTCCCGCTCAATGCTGGCCTGTCAGAGGGAGGAGGAGCGTGGTTTAAACTTGCTCCTCCTAACGTCGGCGTGCAGGCTGATCCCAGCGTCGTGACGCACTTCCTGTTGCCGGTTGTAGTTCTTCTTGTCTTCAACAGTTGATTTACCCGTAGTTTATGTACTTAGCATAGCTTCCCCAGTATATTATATAAGTTATGCATACAAATAGCCAGTTCAACCCTAACACCTGACTGACTGACAAAAGCCTACAATCAATGTTCACTCTAAAGAGGAAATTTGCTAACTTTGGAAATTAGGTAACTTCCCGACGTTGAATCATCGCAGTATCTGGCAAGTCAGTGCACGCAGACTGAATGGAGGAGATTGATAACGAAAGTAGTCTCAATTGTTGTTTTTCTGTTACAAATTAGATGGTCAAGTCAGTCAGACTTTTATTCCATTCTCAACCACATTCATGGAGAAAAAAGTCACCTGTCCTTACGAAATATATTGCAGTCAGACTGCTGCAAATACTGCCTCCAAAATTACACAGTCGACTGCAGTTACTGCACTTTTACTGCAATTTCCAAACTGCAATCTTTTTTTGTAAGGGCAGCATAATCAAGTATTTCATGGCCCTGTAATATTACAAGGATCTTCATCATACTGTATATCTATCAGGGCTCTTATCAGTTTCCAGTCTTATTTTAGGGGGGGCACAGGAGTCACTAAGAGGCAGCAGTGCTAGTAGTAGTACTGTCCTAGCTCTGGTCCAGGGTGTTACGTGCAGCTTGAGCCTCCTTCAACATATTATTGTTCAAGAAGCTCAAGCCACACATAGAACCCTGGATCAGAGCTAGTACTGCCCATACTACATCCATCCATGCAACTTCCTTTCCCCGCAGTTCCCTTCACCTGCCAATCAATCACCATTCCAGCCCAGCCACCCCACCTGTGTGGTCGGACCAGGTCTGGCCCGTTGGCATGGCGATGATGGAGGAAGGGGCGCGGAGCTGCCTGCTTCAGTCACGCTCCAGCCTGGAGCAGGACATCAGGGCTTCCTACCTGATGGATCACATGATCAGTGATGGCGTGCTGACGGGGGACGAGGAGGACAGGATCAGGAGCAAGGTGGGGTGAGGAAGTGGGGGGGGGGGGGCAGTAGCACCCTTTTCATACACTTTCCTATGTCCATAGTGGTAAGTGTGTAGTGATGATTAAGTGTATAAAAGTGTTGGTTGTGGGCCAGATTCCAAACAAACTTTCACACTGCTGAGCCAACCGAGTGCACTGTGCTGGGAAAACATATAAGTGGTTGGGTGCCTGATTCCAAACAAACACCCTCATAAGAGGGAGGGGGGAGAGGGAGGAAGAAAGAGAGGAAGGGGGAGAGAGAGAGAGAGAGGTAAAGTCAGAGAGATTGCAGGGCTTTTTAAACACTTAACACTACGGACATCTGAAAGAACTGCATCGGTGTAAGAAAAGCAATAAAGTGGTTTCAAAATTCACATTGTCTCTCTCCATCGATCAGCCCACCAGGAAAGAGCAGGCGGCGGCCCTGCTGGAGCTGCTCCTGAGGAAGGATAACCAGGCCTACATCTCCTTCTACAATGCCCTGGTCCGCGAGAGCTACGGAGACCTGGCCAGCCTGCTCCACAACAGCCTGCCCCTGATCTCCCCTGAGGCTGAGAAGAGCTTCTCAGATGGGGGCACCCGCTATGGTGAGCTGCCCCAAAGGGTGGAGGATGGAGAATACCAGGAGACTAGGGCAGTCTGAGATGTGCCCTCCTTTTCTGATACAGGGAAATAATATGCAGGGGAGCTCTATGTATATTATACAGTTGAAGTCAGAAGTTTACATACACCTTAGCCAAATACATTTACACTCAGTTTTTCACAACTCCTGACATTTAATCCTAGTAAAAATTCCCTGTCTTAGGTCAGTTAGGATCACCACTTTATTTAAAAATGTGAAATGTCAGAATAATTGTAGAGAGAATGATTTTATTTCAGCTTTTATTTCTTTCATCACATTCCCAGGGGGTCAGAAGTTTACATACACTCAATTAGTTTTTGGTAGCATTGCCTTTAAATTGTTTAACTTTGGTCAAACATTTCGGGTAGCCTTCCACAAGCTTCCCACAATAAGTTGGGTGAATTTTGGCCCATTCCTCCTGACAGAGCTGGTGTAACTGAGTCAGGTTTGTAGGCCTCCTTGCTCGCACACGCTTTTTCAGTTCTGCCCACAAATGTTCTATAGGATTGAGGTCAGGGCTTTGTGATGGCCACTCCAGTAGCTTGACTTTGTTGTCCTTAAGTCATTTTGCCACAACTTTGGAAGTATGCTTGGGGTCATTGTCCATTTGGAAGACCCATTTGCAACCAAGCTTCAACTTCCTGACTGATGTCTTCAGATGTTGCTTCAATATATCCGTATAATTTTCCTTCCTTATGAAGCCATCTATTTTGTGAAGTGCACCAGTCCCTCCCGCTGCAAAGCACCCCCACAACATGACGCTGCCACCCCCGTGCTTCACGGTTGGGATGGTGTTCTTCGGCTTGCAAGCCTCCCCATTTTTCCTCCAAACATAACGATGGTCATTATGGCCAAACAGTTCTATTTTTGTTTCATCAGACCAGAGGACGTTTCTCCAAAAAGTACGATCTTTGTCCCCATGTGCAGTTGCAAACTGTAGTCTGGCTTTTTTATGGCTGTTTTGGAGCAGTGGCTTCTTCCTTGCTGACTGGCCTTTCAGGTTATGTCGATATAGGACTCGTTTTACTTTGGATATAGATACTTTTGTACCTGTTTCCTCAAGCATCTTCACAAGGTCCTTTGCTGATGTTCTGGGATTGATTTGCACTTTTCGCACCAAAGTCCGTTCTTCTCTAGGAGACAGAACACATCTCCTTCCTGAGTGGTATGACGGCTGCGTGGTCCCTTGGTGTTTATACTATTGTTTGTACAGATGAACGTGGTACCGTTGAACGTGGTCTACAATTTTTTTTTTAGGTCTTGTCTGATTTCTTTTGATTTTCCCATGATGTCAAGCAAAGAGGCACTGAGTTTGAAATACATCCACAGGTACACCTCCAATTGACTCAAATTATGTCAATTAGCCTATCAGAAGCTTCTAAAGCCATGGCATCATTTTCTGGAATTTTGCAAGCTTATTTAAAGGCACAGTCAACTTACTGTATGTAAAATTCTGACCCACTGGAATTGTGATACAGTGAATCTGTCTGTAAACAATTGTTGGAAAAATTACTTGTGTCATGCACAAAGTAGATGTCCTAACCGACTTGCCAAAACTATAGTTTGTTAACAAGAAATTTGTGGAGTGGTTGAAAAACGAGTTTTAATGACTCCAACCTACGTGTATGTAAACTTTCGTCTTCAACTGTATGTGAATGTGTATGTGTGCGTGTGTATGTTAGCTCACCTCTCTGTCTCTCTGCCTTGTTTGACCCCTCTGTTTATTCCATTGGCAACATACTGCATTTATATATAATGCCATATTTGCTGTATTACCCTGTTCCAGTCCAGGCGGTGCTGAGTGAGGGCGGCGTGCCCCAGAGACCCGTGGTGTTTGTGAGCCGGCCAGCCCTGGTAAACCGGGTCAGGGAGAAGCTCTACCGCTTGCAGGAGCCCGGCTGGGTTACTGTGTTCGGCATGGCCGGCTCCGGCAAGTCAGTCTTGGCTGCGGAGGCAGTCCGAGACCACGCACTCATCACAGGTAGGTGGCTCCGGAGTGAAGTTTTCCCTAGGTACAGATCTAGGATCAGCTTCCTCCGCCAGTCCTAACCAAGCCCAATAATGGGTAAAATGTCAAACTGACCCAAGATGCATTTCAGGAGGGGGGTTAATACATGTAGAGGAGGCTCTTTTTCTCTCTGTCTGCATTCACTTTCTCTGTTTTCTCTCTGTTTGTTATCGCATTGTTCTAACTGTTCTGTCTGTGTGTCTTTCTCTCTGTTTGTCTCCATCTTTCTCTCTGTTTTCTCTGTTCGTTATCGCATAGGTCTCTTGACTGTACTCTCTCTCCCTGTCTTTCTCTCTCCCTGTCTTTCTCTCTCGCTGTCACTCACTCACTCACTCACTCACTCACTCACTCACTCACTCACTCACTCACTCACTCACTCACTCACTCACTCACTCACTCACTCACACTGGTCCTTCTGACACGCTCCCCCCAGAGTGTTTTCCAGGAGGAGTCCACTGGCTGTCCATAGGCCAGCTGGACCGGTCTGACCTGCTGGTTAGGATCCAGTCACTGTGTTTCCGCCTGGAGCAGCAGAGCCAGGAGAAAGACCCCTCGTCCTCCCTCCACCGGTCTCCTGGCTCTCTGGAGGAGGCCAAGGAGCGACTACGCTTCCTCATGCTCCGTCGTTACCCCAGGTCAGTCCCCCAGGGTTGAAGTGTATTGATGTGGACTGGTAGCCAACTTTTCAAGTTGGTCCATTCCTTCTAAATGGTGGCTGTTGATGATAAGTCGAATGTTCAGTTGGACCTCAGAAGTTTCAGCTCTGGAGTGATTTATTGTATTCTGTTAATTCCATTCCAATTCCTGTCAATTTAATTGTGTGTGTGTGCGTCCGTCTGTCTGTCCGTCCGTCCGTCCAGGTCGTTGCTGATACTGGATGACATCTGGGACAGCTCTGTGATCAAGGCCTTTGACATCCAGTGTCGAGTACTGCTCACCACCCGAGACAGAAGCCTAGCCGACTGTGTCAGCGGTGTGTATGAGTAATAGCACTGATATTAATACTAATATTACTACAGTACTACTGATAATGATGACTTCATTTATAGAACACTTCTCAAACATTACGCTCAATGCACCTGCTCAAACTGTGCGTGTGTGTGTGCGTGTGTGTGTGCGTGTGTGTGTGTGTGTGTGTGTGTGTGTGTGTGTGTGTGTGTGCACTCATGCATTTATGTGTGTGTGTGTGTGTGTGTGTCCAGGTTCTAAGTCTGAGGTGGCAGTGGAGAGTGGTCTGGAGGAAGATCAGGCCTTGGAGATCCTCGCCCTGTATGTCAACGGGAAACCCCAGAGACTCCCAGAACAGGCCCGCAGCATTGTCCGAGAGTGCAAAGGTACATGCACACACACATACACACATATGGAACTATAGTGTCAACAGAAATTGTATTGAATGAAATGAAAATTCCATTCAGGTTTACAATAAAATGTCAATTTATTTCACATATTCAAGAGAAATATAGTATTACATTTTCTTATGAAGGATTTGGGAAGCATTATGTAGTGACCAAAAACATTGATAGAAATAATGAACAGATCGTAAATAGAGAACAAGCTAATTAAACATCAAATAAAACAGCACCATGACATACTGTAATAGTATGGATAGAATATAGTACATTATACAAAGGGTGGGTCTAATCCTGAAAGCTGATTGGTTAAAACCACATTCCAGCCGGTGTCTATTACACAAGTTACCACCGTTTAAAGTAACTATGCATAGATAATAGATAATAAACAATGGGGGGGGGGGGGGGGGTTGACAATATAAGTAGTCTAGGTGGCCATTTGATTAATTGTTCAGCAGTCTTATAGCTTGGGGGTAGAAGCTGTTAGGGAGGTTTTTGGTGCTAGACTTGGCGCTCCGCTACCGCTTGCCGTGCGGTAACAGAGATAACAGTCTATGACTTGGGTGACTGGAGTCTTTGACACATTTTTGGGCTTTCCTCTGACACTGCCTAGTATATAGGTCCTGGATGGCAGGAAGCTTGGCCCCAGTGATGTACTGGGCCGTATGCACTACCCTTTGTAGCGCCTTACGATCAGATGCCGAGCAGTTGTCATACCAGGCGGTGACACAACCGGTCAGGATGCTCTCGATGGTTCAGCTGTAGAACTTTTTGAGGATCTGGGGACCCATGTCAAATCTTTTCAGTCTCCTGAGGGGGAAAAGGTATTGTCATGCCCTCTTCACAACTGTCTTGGTGTGTTTGGACCATGTCAGTTCTTGGTGATGTGGACACCAAGGAACTTGAAACTCTCCACCCGCTCCACTTCAGCCCGTTGATGTTAATGGGGGCCTGTTCGGCCTGCCTTTTCCTGTTGTCCATGATCAGCTTCTTTGTCTTGCTCACATTGAGGGAGAGGTTGTTGTCGTCCTGGCACCACACTGCCAGGTCTCTGACCTCCTCCTTATAGGCTGTCTCATTGTTGTCGGTAATCAGGCCTACCACTATTGTGTCGTCAGCAAATGTAATGATGGTGTTGGAGTCGTGTTTGACCACGCAGTCGTGGGTGAACAGGGAGTACAGGAGGGGACTAAGCACGCACCTCTGAGGGGCCCCAGTGTTGAGGATCACCATGGCAAACATGTTGTTGCCTACCCTCACCACCTGGGGGCGGCCCATCAGGAAGTCCAGGATCCAGTTGCAGAGGGAGGTGTTTAGTCCCAGAGTCCTTAGCTTAGTGATGAGCTTTGTGGGCACTATGGTGTTGAACGCTGAGCTGTAGTCAATGAACAGCATTCTCACATAGGGGTTCCTTTTGTACAGGTGGGTAAGGGCAGTGTGGAGTGCAATAGAGATTGCATCATCTGTGAATCTGTTGGGACGGTATGCGAATTGGAGTGGGTCTAGGGTATCCAGGATGATGCTGTTGATGTGAGCCATAACCAGCCTTTCAATGCACTTCATGGCTACAGACGTGAGTGCTTCGGGGCGGTACTCATTTAGGCAGGTTACCTTTGCTTCCTTGGGCACAGGGACTATGGTGGTCTGCTTGAAACATGTAGGTATTATAGACTCGGTCAGGGAGAGGTTGAAAATGTCAGTGAAGACAATCAGCTGGCATCATTTTTATGAATATATACACAAATAAATGTAAATTTAAAAAAGGTCAAATGAAACGGGGCTAGTTTGCAGTCTTTCCAGCTTCAGTTTTTAGTGATTGTGTTAGTTGTGTTGTTGGCTCCTCTGAACAACAATGTCCTGACAAGAGAGTTCATTTTCTATGCCAGTAGAAATTGTGCATCATTAGCTCATTGTTATGGATGTATCCAAGTAAATGTCACTAGAAAACAGCTCAAACAAACACAAATGCAGCTACTGTTGTTATTCTGGCTGTGCTGTTTGACGTGACTGTAAGTTAGACGTAGTTGGCTAGCTAGCAAGCAAGGGATAAGAACGTTGCCAGCCAGTATGGCTATGGAACATTCAGAACAAACAACTGGGTCACATCCATAGATACAGAACAAAAAGACTGAACGACTGGGTCACATCCATAGATGCAGAACAAAAAAGACTGAACGACTGGGTCACATCTATAGATACAGAACAAAAAGACTGAACGACTGGGTCACATCTATAGATACAGAACAAAAAGACTGAACGACTGGGTCACATCTATAGATAAAGAACAAGAAGACTGAACGACTGGGTCACATCTATAGATACAGAACAAAAAGACTGAACGACTGGGTCACATCCATAGATACAGAACAAAAAGACTGAACTACTGGGTCACATCCATAGATACAGAACAAAAAGACTGAACAACTGGGTCACATCTATAGATACAGAACAAGAAGACTGAACAACTGGGTCACATCTATAGATGCAGAACAAAAAGACTGAATGACTGGGTCACATCTATAGATACAGAACAAAAAGACTGAACGACTGGGTCACATCTATAGATGCAGAACAAAAAGACTGAATGACTGGGTCACATCTATAGATACAGAACAAAAAGACTGAATGACTGGGTCACATCTATAGATGCAGAACAAAAAGACTGAATGACTGGGTCACATCTATAGATACAGAACAAAAAGACTGAACGACTGGGTCACATCCATAGATACAGAACAAAAAGACTGAACAACTGGGTCGCGTCTCTGGCAACCGAACCGATAGAACGAACGACCGACCAGCCGGCTTGGGTAGCAACCCTGGAAGGATGAAATAGTATGAATAAGGTAATCAAAATAAAGTTTTTAATGAAAATATGTAAATCATTATTTGAATATGTCAGTAACCCGTTGTATAAATGTGATAATGCCCTCGAAGCCAGTGTTTGGAGAATTTAATTTGCACAGTTTGCCGGCTCTTGACTTCGTCTCAGGCCTAACAACACCCATGCCAATATATCCTCCAAACACCGGCTTCTCGGGCATTATCACTTAATTATGATATTTAATAATGGTTCATGATAAATGAGTACAATGTGAGATGAGAAGGGAATCATTAATTATAGCTGGCACGGGGCAAACGATCCACACTCTAACTCTGTGCTTCTATTCAAAGCTCTTCTTTTTTGGCCCCCTTTTTCTCTCTTTCTGACATTCTTTCTTCTCTTCCTTGTGGAAGACCTTTCCATCTGCCTGCTCTTTCCATCTCAGTTTGAAGTTATCCCATTGGCCTTCATTTTCTCCATTATCTGAGGAACAGAACCAGGATTTATACCCTGAACACTTAATCTTACTGAAGGTTTATTTATTAATACATTGTATGATTAACCAATTTGCATTACACATTTAATTATGGCAGCTATATGCTTCCATATGTAGGTACCTGCACTCGGTTACGGTTTGAAGGGTTTTTCATTACTTGGAGAACTCTCTTAACGTAAGGAGCAGTGGACTGTACTTGTTCTTAACCCTTTACACTCGTGGGAAATTGGCCTTTATGGATAGGGGTAAATTTAAATGTTTCTAAAAGAAGAAATATGAATAGCATGGTAGAAATTGAAAGGGAACAATTGGGAGATTAGGGGAAAAGGATTTGATCAAAGTGAGGACACAACAGTTCACCTGATACAAGACTGAATCCAAACATTGCACTGTTGATTTTATGTGCATTTTACATTTACTGTACTTTTCACTGCATTTGTTATTAGCGAAATCTGAAAATACTCTGGATCCATCCAGTAGCATGACAAGAATATTCCTGGAAAATGTGGGATAGGTGCAACATAAGACAAAACAATTACAAGGGTTTGAGTGAGAGGACTAACTGGTGTCTCCAAGTGGACACACACCTCTCCACAGTGTGCACACTTCCTAAGTCATTCCAATGCACTTTTATGACTCAAAGAAGAGTGTTCAAATATAAAGTGCTTTTTTTTTTAGCTCTCCTAGCGGTGCTGTTGAGGAAGTAGAGCAAGCAAATTTGTAGTTGTTTTGTTTGGAACACGACCCTGCATCCCACAATTACTGTTGTTTACGCAATCTAAAAACGGCCCATTTATAAATCGCAATCTGGGTCAGGTGGGCATAAAATCTGCCACTTTGAACTCGTAAACGATCCAAACATTCTGCCCCTGAACAAGGCAGTTAACCCACTGTTCCTAGGCCGCCATTGAAAATAAGAATTTGTTCTTAACTGACTTGCCTAGTTAGATAAAAATAAAAAAGTGTAAAGGGTTAACTGGCATACATGGTTAAATTAAAATAAAAATCTATAAATGAAGAGGGTGAGACTCACCTGCTGTAAAATGGCCTCCCTCACCTTAGCATCATTCAGGTTCATGTTTGGGTCTGGGGTCATTCTCACTACCTGCATCTTCTTGACTGTTGGGGGTCTTGGGTCTAACACATACACAGATAAACCCTTCTCAGCAGGGAATGAATTGGAAATTCAAACCACCAATTGAAATAATTCATAATTCTATAATAGTGGGCAATTCTATAATGTAGCCTTTTCATGGTCATTTAGCTTTGGGGACCTGAATGTCGAAAGACACATTGTCAAGTAGTCAAATTAAACTCCACAAAATGCAAAACCCATGACGCAGGGTGGTTGGTTATATATACAGTTAAGATGAACAGTCACCATTACATACAAGAATGTTACATATTTAAATCTGTGTGGACAGTTATTCCAAATCAATAGCCCATTTAACGAGATGAGTTCGGCGGCACAATAAGAGATCTTAACTTACTACCGTAGCAAACGAAGGGAAATTCCTTCAGACATTCTCTGTCTATCCATTGGCCTGAGGTACTACGATTCCAAGCCGCGCAGGACTCGTTCAGTTCTCTGTCGACCCAGTATCTGAACGAGGAGTTACTCTGGTCCGACCATTCCCAGGTGTCTTTGAACAGGCCGATCCACACGGCACTACTCCCGGCCACGTTACAGATCTCTTTGTTCTCAGCCTGGTTCCTCACACTGGCCAGGTCTGTGTGGTGCTTTCTGCAGTAGCGCTGAGCCTCCCTCCAGGTCATTGGCTGTTGAACCATTAAGAAACGTCCAGCTGGAGACTTAGTCCCTATGGGGACAAATGCAACCGGCAGATTTTGGATCAGTGCCGTTTGAACTGTTGTCAGTTCATAAACCTTTGGAAATCATAAGCTTGGAATTGACAAGAAATTTGAAAGACAAACGTTGCGACCTTGATAACCCCACAGTAATCTGTTACTTGGTGAACTTGTGTGTACAGTGAGGGAAAAAAGTATTTGATCCCCTGCTGATTTTGTATGTTTGCCCACTTACAAAGAAATGATCAGTCTATAATTTTAATGGTAGGTTTATTTGAACAGTGAGAGACAGAATAACAACAACAAAAATCCAGAAAAACGCATGTCAAAAATGTTATAAAATGATTTGCATTTTAATGAGGGAAATAAGTATTTGACCCCTCTGCAAAACATGACTTAGTACTTGGTGGCAAACCCTTGTTGGCAAACCCTTGTTGGCAATCAGAGGTCAGATGTTTCTTGTAGTTGGCCACCAGGTTTGCACACATCTCGGGAGGGATTTTCTCCCACTCCTCTTTGCAGAGCTTCTCCAAGTCCTTAAGGTTTCGAGACTGACGTTTGGCAACTCGAACCTTCAGCTCCCTCCACAGATTTTCTATGGGATTAAGGTCTGGAGACTGGCTAGGCCACTCCAGGACCTGAATGTGCTTCTTCTTGAGCCACTCCTTTGTTGCCTTGGCCGTGTGTTTTGGGTCATTGTCATGCTGGAATACCCATCCACGACCCATTTACAATGCCCTGGCTGAGGGAAGGAGGTTCTCACCCAAGATTTGACGGTACATGGCCCCGTCCATCGTCCCTTTGATGCGGTGAAGTTGTCCACCCCCAAAGCATAATGTTTCCACCTCCATGTTTGACGGTGGGGATGGTGTTCTTGGGATCATAGGCAGCATTCCTCCTCCTCCAAACACGGTGAGTTGAGTTGATGCCAAAGAGCTCCATTTTGGTCTCATCTGACCACAACACTTTCACCCAGTTTGCCAATGAACATCTAAATGATTCAGAGGACAACTTCAGACGGGCATGTATATGTGCTTTCTTGAGCAGGGGGACCTTGCGGACGCTGCAGGATTTCAGTCCTTCACGGCGTAGTGTGTTACCAATTGTTTTCTTGGTGACTATGGTCCCAGCTGCCTTGAGATCATTGACAAGATCCTCCCGTGTAGTTCTGGGCTGATTCCTCACCGTTCTCATGATCATTGCAACTCCACGAGGTGAGATCTTGCATGGAGCCCCAGGCCGAGGGAGATTGACAGTTCTTTTGTGTTTCTTCCATTTGCGAATAATCGCACCAACTGTTGTCACCTTCTCACCAAGCTGCTTGGCGATGGTTTTGTAGCCCATTCCAGCCTTGTGTAGGTCTACAATCTTGCCCCTGACATCCTTGGAGAGCTCTTTGGTCTTGGCCATGGTGGAGAATTTGGAATCTGATTGATTGATTGCTTCTGTGGACAGGTGTCTTTTATACAGGTAACAAACTGAGATTAGGAGCACTCCCTTTAAGAGTGTGCTCCTAATCTCAGCTCGTTGCCTGTATAAGACACCTGGGAGAAAGAAATCATTCTGATTGAGAGGGGTCAAATACTTATTTCCCTCATTAAAATGCAAATCAGTTTATAACATTTTTGACATGCATTTTTCTGGATTTTTGTTGTTGTTATTCTGTCTCTCACTGTTCAAATAAACCTACCATTAAAATTATAGACTGATAATTTCTTTGTCACTGGGCAAACGTACAAAATCAGCAGGGGATCAAATACTTTTTTCCCTCACTGTATGTGATGCTAGTGTCCGCTGGTGTTACCAGGTTAGTGTGTTTTAACTAGAATACATGTAGTATGTCACTCACCGTCGTAGCACACTGAAGGGAATTGAGTAGTGCAGGGATAGTCGTGCCATTTTCCAGAATTGAACACGACACCGCAATCTTTATTCAAATTACCTGATTGGTCTGTGTCCCAAAAAGTACTAAACTCAGTCTGTCCCTCACTATAGTAGTCTATATCTGCCAGAGACCACTGCCACCTGAAATACTGTCCCTTCCTCAGTCCTATCCACACTGCGCCATCATAACCGCTGTCTAGAGTCGAGTGGTTCAGTCTGTTCATATCCTCCATGTTGCTTACGGTGGCCAGGTCTGTGTACTTCTCTCTGCAGTACCTTTGTGCTTCAGTTTTTAGGGTCCGTTACATAGTGATACTGACAAGAGGATAGTGTGAAGAGCGCTGTGAAGAGGTGCATTGTCATTTCAAGTAACTGCCTCAAGGGCAGCAACATCAATAATATCTACCCTTCTACCCAGAGACTGCAACATTAATAATATAGACCCTTCTACCCAGAGACTGCAACATTAATAATATAGACCCTTCTACCCAGAGACTGCAACATTAATAATATAGACCCTTCTACCCAGAGACTGCAACATTAATAATATAGACCCTTCTACCCAGAGGCTGCAACATTAATAATATCTACCCTTCTACCCAGAGACTGCAACATTAATAATATAGACCCTTCTACCCAGAGACTGCAACATTAATAATATAGACCCTTCTACCCAGAGACTGCAACATTAATAATATCTACCCTTCTACCCAGAGGCTGCAACATTAATAATATCTACCCTTCTACCCAGAGGCTGCAACATTAATAATATCTACCCTTCTACCCAGAGGCTGCAACATTAATAATATAGACCCTTCTACCCAGAGGCTGCAACATTAATAATATAGACCCTTCTACCCAGAGACTGCAACATTAATAATATAGACCCTTCTACCCAGAGGCTGCAACATTAATAATATAGACCCTTCTACCCAGAGGCTGCAACATTAATAATATCTACCCTTCTACCCAGAGGCTGCAACATTAATAATATAGACCCTTCTACCCAGAGGCTGCAACATTAATAATATAGACCCTTCTACCCAGATGCTGCAACATTAATAATATAGACCCTTCTACCAAGAGGCTGCAACATTAATAATATAGACCCTTATACCCAGAGGCTGCAACATTAATAATATAGACCCTTCTACCCAGAGGCTGCAACATTAATAATATAGACCCTTCTACCCAGACTGCAACATTAATAATATAGACCCTTCTACCCAGATGCTGCAACATTAATAATATAGACCCTTCTACCAAGAGGCTGCAACATTAATAATATAGACCCTTCTACCCAGAGGCTGCAACATTAATAATATCTACCCTTCTACCCAGAGACTGCAACATTAATAATATAGACCCTTCTACCCAGAGGCAGCAACATTAATAATATCTACCCTTCTACCCAGAGGCTGCAACATTAATAATATAGACCCTTCTACCCAGAGGCTGCAACATTAATAATATAGACCCTTCTACCCAGAGGCTGCAACATTAATAATATCTACCCTTCTACCCAGAGGCTGCAACATTAATAATATAGACCCTTCTACCCAGAGGCTGCAACATTAATAATATAGACCCTTCTACGCAGAGGCTGCAACATTAATAATATAGACCCTTCTACCCAGAGGCTGCAACATTAATAATATCTACCCTTCTACCCAGAGGCTGCAACATTAATAATATAGACCCTTCTACCCAGAGGCTGCAACATTAATAATATAGACCCTTCTACCCAGAGACTGCAACATTAATAATATAGACCCTTCTACCCAGAGGCTGCAACATTAATAATATAGACCCTTCTACCCAGAGACTGCAACATTAATAATATCTACCCTTCTACCCAGAGGCTGCAACATTAATAATATAGACCCTTCTACCCAGAGGCTGCAACATTAATAATATAGACCCTTCTACCCAGAGGCTGCAACATTAATAATATAGACCCTTCTACCCAGAGGCTGCAACATTAATAATATAGACCCTTCTACCCAGAGGCTGCAACATTAATAATATAGACCCTTCTACCCAGATGCTGCAACATTAATAATATAGACCCTTCTACCCAGAGGCTGCAACATTAATAATATAGACCCTTCTACCCAGAGACTGCAACATTAATAATATAGACCCTTCTACCCAGAGGCTGCAACATTAATAATATAGACCCTTCTACCCAGAGGCTGCAACATTAATAATATAGACCCTTCTACCCAGAGGCTGCAACATTAATAATATAGACCCTTCTACCCAGAGGCTGCAACATTAATAATATAGACCCTTCTACCCAGAGGCTGCAACATTAATAATATAGACCCTTCTACCCAGAGGCTGCAACATTAATAATATAGACCCTTCTACCCAGAGGCTGCAACATTAATAATATAGACCCTTCTACCCAGAGACTGCAACATTAATAATATAGACCCTTCTACCCAGAGGCTGCAACATTAATAATATAGACCCTTCTACCCAGAGGCTGCAACATTAATAATATAGACCCTTCTACCCAGAGGCTGCAACATTAATAATATAGACCCTTCTACCCAGAGGCTGCAACATTAATAATATAGACCCTTCTACCCAGAGGCTGCAACATTAATAATATAGACCCTTCTACCCAGAGGCTGCAACATTAATAATATCTACCCTTCTACCCAGAGGCTGCAACATTAATAATATAGACCCTTCTACCCAGAGACTGCAACATTAATAATATAGACCCTTCTACCCAGAGACTGCAACATTAATAATATAGACCCTTCTACCCAGAGGCTGCAACACTAATAATATCTACCCTTCTACCCAGAGGCTGCAACATTAATAATATAGACCCTTCTACCCAGAGGCTGCAACATTAATAATATAGACCCTTCTAACCAGAGGTAGAAAAACTCATCTTATTACTATTTCTTAAACTACTAATATTCACATTTTAACTCTATCTAAAAGAGTTGCACTTTAGCAGATTCAACTTCTCAAGGGCTTGATGGTTCATTGATTATTTGTGATAGTGTTGGGTTGGAACACAAATGTGCTGGCTGCAGATATGCAATCGTAAATACATTGTAATAAAATATATATATATTTTAAATATCATAATAAAGACACTGACCTGAGAAAAACACAATCAGCACTTTCTTCTCCATGACAAAAGATTAATAAAAAAAGAAACCAATATTTTGAGCTAGCTCTCTTCATCAGGTCTTGACCTGGTGTACTGTGGATCCTCTGCATTCAGCTGCATCTTTCTCTGTAGGGCAGGCCCTATTTCTCTGTCAGAACAATGGGTTTCACAAAACACCTATTCATGTCTTTTTATAGCTTTATTTGTATAGTGGTTATGTTCAGTTCTCTCTTACCAGCAGGACATCAGTCAAATGAGTATGAGGCTGTTAGCCTGTTTTTGTTTGAGTCAAAAAACTGATAGTCAAATTAGTCTGAGCATAGAGCATAGTGAAAAGGAGCCCTTAATGCCC
This sequence comes from Salmo salar, assembly GCF_965601325.2. NCBI lineage: Eukaryota > Metazoa > Chordata > Actinopteri > Salmoniformes > Salmonidae > Salmo > Salmo salar. The sequence goes on along the minus strand of NC_138307.1, from coordinate 64,523,828 downwards.
ACTGAAAATTCTGTTAACCTTCAACGACTTGTAGAATTCCATACTAAATCATGAAATTCAATTTCAATTAGTGAAATTTTAAATTCAATACATTAAATAATGAAATGTAACAGAAATGAAATGTGTATTTATTAGTTTTGATACATCTCAACTCTTAAAAGAAAAACTATAAAACTCTTGGCACAATCAACCAGCCTACCTAAACCCCTCTACCCTCCTTTCTTCCCAAGGCTCCCCCTTGGTGGTGTCCCTAATCGGGGCCCTGCTGCGGGAGTTCCCGGACCGCTGGGCCTACTACCTGCACACGCTCCAGCAGAAGAAGTTCAAGCGTATCCGTAAGTCGTCTTCGTATGACTACGATGCCCTTGACCAGGCCATGGCTGCCAGCATCCAGGTCCTGTCTGATGAACACAGGGAGCTTTACATTGACCTCACCGTGCTGGAGAAGGACGTCAAAGTACCTGCCAAGGTCAGACTGGCCGGGTGGGGGGGGGAGAGAGATCATGGTTAGGCTTGGGTAGGTAAGGTTAGATTCGGCTAGGCTTGGTTAGGTAAGGTTAGGCTAAACTAAGCTAGGCTACAGTAGGTTAGGGTAAGGCTGTCCGCCACCTTCAGCCAAAAAGTATTCACAACCCATGGAGACATTGTGAGCTGTCCTTGTGGAAAGGAGGGGAAAAGATAATAAGAGATCAGAAATGACAAGGAAACAGGTCATTGTCTCTAAATTGAAGCCTGTTCTTCCATCAAAGGAGGTTGCTGAGGGGAGGACGGCTCATAATAATGTCTGGAATAGCGTTCCAGCCATTACTATGAGCCAGTCCTCTCCAATTAAGGTGCCATCACCAATCTGTGTCTTCCATGTTCCTCTGCCTGCAGGTTCTGTCGGTTCTGTGGGATCTAGAACCGGAGGAGGTGGAGGACGTTCTCCAGGACTTTGTGAACAAGTCCCTACTGTTCCGTGACTGTCACCACCGGCCCTACCTCTACTACCTCCACGACCTCCAGCTGGACTTCCTGGCTGAGATGAACCGCTCTGGTCTAGAAGTGGGTCTCATACACTCCAACTAGGTGAGGTTGCTGAGAGGAGGACGACTCATGATAATGTCCCGAATGGAGTGAATGGAATGGTATTAAACACTCCATTCCAGCCATTATTATGAGCCGTCCTCCCCTCAGCAGCCTCCACTGACTCCAACATACACACCTCTACCTTCATTTACATAGGGTTGTTATGTATGCTGGTGGCCATTTTGAAATGTATCTAAAGTTTGATGTTTGTTAACTTTTGTCAAATGTGTTGGAATTAATTCATATTTTCTGAAATCCAATAAAAGGAAAACACTGTCTTCTAGATAATCAATGTACATAGAATTTGGAAAACTAGACAGTCGCTTATAGAATGAATCAGTTAGACTCATGTCTTCTATGCCCTGCATTATTGGGACATCAATCTACTATAATTAAGCAATAAGGTCTGAGGGGTTCGTGATATATGGCCAATATACCATGGCTAAGGGCTGTGTCCAGGCACTCCGTGTTGCGTCGTGCTTAAGAACAGCCCTTCGCTGTGGTATATTGGCCATATATCACAAACCCCTGAGGTGCCTTATTGCTATTATAAACTGGTTACCAATGTAATTAAAGCAGTTAAAATAAATGTTTTGTCATATCTGTGCTATATGGTCTGTTATACCACGGCTGTCAACCAATCAGCATTCAGGGCGTTAAAACCACCCAGTTTATAATATGGTATGTTTTTGAACGTGTGTGTGTGTGTGTGTGTGTGTGTGTGTGTGTGTGTGTGTGTGTGTATGTATGTGTGTTCCAGAGCCTCCACACCAAGGTGGTGCGTCAGTACCAGCAGCGCTACAGCCAGGGTCCCCCCACCTCAGGAGATGAAGAGTGCCTCTACTGGTTCAGATTCCTCACCTACCACATGGCCAAGGCCAACCTCACACAGGTACGCGCACACACAACCCACACATCTAAATCAAGTCAACATTTTTGGGTCGCGTACACAGTTTAGCAGATGTTTAGCGGGTGCAGGGAAATGCTTGTGTTACTAGCTCCTAACAGGTACACAAATAATCAAAAACTAAATCCAATGAACAACCCAAACAACACTTTCAGAGCTTGTGTTTGAGCTTGTTTGAGCTTGTTTGAGCTGGTGTTTGAGTTTGAGCTGGTGTGTGAGAGAGAGCTGGTGTGAGTGTGTGTTTTGTTTGAGCTGGTGTGTGAGTGAGAGCTAGTGTGTGTGTTTTGTGAGCGAGTCTATCTTTGTGTCTTGCTACAGGAGATGGTGTGATGGCTGTTCAACAGTCTGATGGAGATAAAAGCACCACTCCGTATGATGGAGGCCTTCGCCAGACAAGCACAAGTCGCTAACGTCTTTCTCTCTCTCTCTTTCTGTTACCCTTACACCCCTCCCTCTTCCTTCTCTCTCTCTCTCTCTCTCTCTCTCCTCTCTCTCTCTCTCTCTCTCCTCTCTCTCTCTCTCTCTCTCTCTCTCTTTTTCTGTTACCCTTACACCCCTCCCTTCTCTCCCCTCTTCCCCCCCCCTCTCCCTCTTTTTCTGTTACCCTTACACCCCCTCCCTTCCTTCTCTCCCCTATTTCCCCCCCTCTCTCCCTTTAGGAGTTGTGCTCTCTGATGTTCTCTCTGGACTGGGTCAGAACTAAAGCTCAGATTATGGGACCGGCTCATCTCATCAATGACTATGTGGAGTACGGCGCCATACTGGACAAAGAGGTCAGGATTTGATCAACACCAAGTTCAGTGAGGAACTCAGTGTACTCTGTTCTATCCTCATTTGATTTGGTTTTCAGATCTTGCGGTTGGTATCAATTCCTCGTAAGTCAATGGTGGCCTAGCGGTTAAGAGCATTGGGCCAGTAACCAAAACGTCGCTGGTTTGAATTCCTGGGCCGACTAGGTGAACAATTTGTCCTTGTGCCCTTGAGCAAGGCACTTAACCCTAATTGCTCTTGTAAGTCTCTCTGGATAAGAGCGTCTGCTAAATGACTACAATATAGAAATGTCAATGCAAGAAACAGTTACTTGTTTCATGCCTGTGAATACAATTGTTGTGTTCCAATCTCTCCTTTCTCCCGCAGTGTGTACTTGTTCAATTCCCCTCATGGTTTTGAAACACCCCGTTTGTCACATCCTCGCTGTGAGTCTCTTTTTATGGTCCCCCCAGAACAGCGAGGTGCGGGGCCACTTCCAGGAGTTCCTGTCTCTGAACGGCCACCAGTTGGAGCAGCGTCCGTTCCCTGACGTAGTGCAGCTGGCCCTGTCCCAGCCAGACTCCTCTGAGGTGTACCGCCAGGCCCTGCTGCAGGCGCAGGAGAGGGCCACCAGAGGGGGACTCTACCTTGACTGGATGTCAGTAGTAGGCCCATACACACTGCTCATGTGCTTATAAGCGTACTCACTCCTTAATCGGGGTGTACAGTATTGACCCCTACCTCTTACTCCCTAGCCCTTATGCATTCCATTCCCCAGTCAACCATACCCTAACCATAGAGTTGGTTTTGTGTTGCAATTACCACAAAGCCTGTTTTAGCGTAGTGTCAGTGGCACTGCCCATGCTAAAACAGAAGCCATTGTAAATGCCCTCTATCCAACTCTATGACTCCAACTCTATGACCCTCACTCTAAGTTTTAGTCTCATTCCCTGATGTTCAACTTCCTCTAACATCCCCTCATGCTCACGTTCTCGTTCCAGGAACAAAAGTAGTCTGAAGAGCCTGTCTCGTCTGGTGGTCCAGCCCCACCAGGGGTCCATCTACGCTGCCTGCTTCTCCCACGACGGCACCAAGATCGCCTCCTGTGGCTCCAGCAAGACACTGCGAGTAAGACACACATTCTTTTGAAATAAATCTTCACCCACTGTATATCCCACACATCCCTGTTTGTGTGAGTGGGTGTCCTCTATAAACTCTGCCCTGTGTGCGTCTCCAGGTGTTTAAGAGCACCTCTGGGGAGAAGATGCTGGAGATCCAAGCCCACGACGATGAGGTGCTCTGCTGCGCCTTCTCCCCAGATGACCGTCTCCTAGCAACCTGCTCTAGTGATAGGAAGGTCAAGGTATGGTGTGGAACCCTCCCCTCTGCCATTCAAACTTTGGACAGACTTCAGACAGACTTGCCTGACAACCCGACTTCGACAGACGGAAGTCGTTTGTCTGTCTCTAATCTGTGTTGTGTGCCAGGTTTGGAAAGCAAATATAATAGTTGTACATCTGTGTAACTACAGTATCTGTGTTGTGTGCCAGGTTTGGAACGTGGAGCGTGGGACTCTGATGAGGATGTTTGAGGAGGAACACGAGGAGCAGGTCAACCACTGTCAGTTCACCAACACACGTCGACGCCTCCTACTGGCCACCTGTTCCAACGACAAGTTCTTGAACACCAAGGTGAGCCTGTGTGTCTGTTGTGTGTGTGTGTGTGTGTGCCTGTTTCTGTTGTGTGTCTGTGTGTGTGATTTTTAAAACCATGAAGTAGGCCACACCCTTATATATATATATATATATATATATATATATATATATATATATATATATATATATATATATATATATTAGGGTGGGAGATGTATGTGTGTGTGTGTATACATGCATGCATACATACATACTAACATACATACATACATCTCTTATATCCAGAGTGCAGAAAATGTGGCTGGCCTACTTCATGGTTTTATTTATATATATATATATATATATATATATATATAGATATAGATATATATATATATATATATATATATATATATATATAGATATATATATATACACATCTCCCACCCTCTCTCTCTCTCTCTAGCTGTGGAACATCAATAAACCCTCCTCCCAGAACACCATGTTTGGTCATTTGGAGCCTGTCAATCACTGCTGTTTCTCCCCTGATGATGCCTACCTCTCCACCTCTTCCAGCGACGGAACCCTGAAGGTGGGCGGGGCATAGTCACCACCTAGGGCTTTGTGTGTTTATATTAGCAAATATAGATACAGGTTTTTCATTTAGGTGTAGACTACTAGTATGTATTTAACAACATTAATTGTACGTACCTATGTGTGAGGGTGTGTGTGTATGTGTTTCTGTGCACGTATGTGTGCGTGCGTACCTGTGTGCTTGCGTGTGTGTTTCAGCTGTGGGAGGTGTCCTCAGCCAATGAGTGGAAGTCCATAGACGTGGCGGACATGTTCCCGGAGCAGAGAGAGCAGACTGCGGTCATGGTGAAGTGCAGCACCTGGTCAGCAGACGGCAGGACCATCATCTGTGCTGCCAGGAACGCGGTCTTTGTGAGTGTTGAAGAGCCAGCCCTCCCCTGCTGAGGCTGGCATGGGGCCGTGGCGTGGGCACAGGGACTGAGGGGTGGTCCCCTGGCGGAGCTCCATGACTCAGACCAGATTTGTTTAGCATGTTGCGATTCATCAGAGTAGGAGCTGGCAGAATGTTGAATGGACTTCGGTAACTGGGGGACATGAGCTAATGCTCATGCTATGGCTAATACTACACTGAACAAAAATAGAAACGCAACATGCAACAATTTCAAAGATTTTACTGAGTTACAGTTCATAAAAGGAAATCAGTCAATTGAAATAAATTAATTTGTTCCTAATCTATAGATTTCACATGACTGTGAATACAGATATGTATCTGTTGGTCACAGATACCTTAAAAAGAAAAGTAGGGAGTGGATCAGAAAACCAGTCAGTATCTGGTGTGACCACCATTTGCTTCATGCAGCACGACACATCTCCTTTGCGTAGAATTGATCAGGCTGTTGATTGTGTCCTGTGGAATGTTGTGGCTGTGGACAACAAGCACGCAGATGAGCTTCCCTGAGACGGTTTCTGACAGTTTGTGCAGAAATTCTTCAGTTGTGCAAACCCTCAGTTTCATCAGCTGTCCGGGTGGCTGGTCTCAGACGATCCCGCAGGTGAAGAAGCCGGATGTGAAGGTCTTGGGCTGGTGTGTTTACACGTGGTCTGCGGTTGTGAGGCCGGTTGGACGTACTGCCAAATTCTTTTGGAGGCGGCTTATGGTAGAGAAATGAACATTCAATTCTCTGGCAACAGCTCTTATGGACATTCCTGCAGTCAGCATGACAATTGCACACTCCCTCAACTTGAGACATCTGTGGCATTAACTACATAACATCAATTGTGTACAAACATTGCACCCCCCCTTGCCCTCAGAACAGCCTCATTTCGTCGGGACATCGACTCTACAAAGCGTTCCACAGGGATGCTGGTCCATGTTGACTCCATTGCTTCCCACAGTTGTGTCAAGTTGGCTGGATGTCCTTTGGGTGGTGGGCCATTCTTGATAAAACTGTGATAAACCCAGCAGCGTTGTAATTTTTGACACAAACCAGGCACCTACTACCATACCCCGATCAAAGGCACTTCAATATTTTGTCTTGCCCATTCACCCTCTGAATGGCACACATACACAATACATTTTTCAATTGTCTCAAGGCTTAAAAAGCCTTCTTTAACCTGTCTCCTCCCCTTCATCTACACTGATTGAAGTGGATTTAACAAGTGACATCAATAAGGTTTTTACCAGGATTCACCTGGTCAGTCTGTCATGGAAAGAGCAGGTGTTCATAATGTGTTGTACACTGTGTCGATGCACTGCGTAGCCTATCTGTCAAATTCTGTCAATATATTTGTGTTTAGCGGTATGTTCTTGTCTAGCAACTGCTCCTAGAGCAATCTGTCCGTGAAGCAATGAGAATGCCCTGGACAACTTGTCTTTCATGTTTTGGTATTTGGGCCTGTCTGCCCATCAGAGGGTAGAAGCGTGTGTTCTGACTGAGAATGAAGCCGTCCCACTCCTGGGAAATGTAAAGGTCTCTGTGTGTCCGTGTCTGTTCTCTCCACTCCAGGAATCAGAGTGGCGTTGAATGTCAGAGTGGCGTTGAATGTCAGCGTTGTCAGTTTGTAGGCTAGTATTGATAGTAGAATAGATAGCTTGATGGACTTTTTTAAAATTATGGCACGTAGAAACAGCAGTTGGAACTCTTTTGTTTTCCACCTCAATTTCTCTCCTTCTCTTTCCCTTTCTTTTCTTTCCCTTCACAATCCCACACTTTGCCAAGTTGGAAGATATGGAAATCATCATCGATGGTTGAGATGCATGTTGACATGTATTGTCATGAGTCTTGCCCTGGAGGCAGAACTGAGCGGTTTCTGCTAGATGGGACAGCTGCAAAGTCAGAAAAATTCATGATAACAAAACCTGCAGTTGAGACTTCACTTAGCAGCTTATCAGGCTATTACCATATTGCTTCCATCAAATCCCATCCTGTCATGTCCTTCACAGTTCACATTACATTTGAGTCATTTAGTAAAGACTCCAGAGCACCTTTAGATCTCTACATGGTCCGACCTAACAACCTCTGAGCCCTCCAAGGGGCCATCAAGAAATGTCTAGAAAGTTAGCTAATGCACAAGCTAATCACTAGCAAATGCATGGAAGCCATTTTGTGCCCCACATATTGGCAGTTGCACTAGAGAGCGATCACCAGCTATAACTATGGTGTAGTGACAGATCCCTCCTGCTGTTCCCAGGTGTTTGATGTAGAGACGGCAGCCATGTTGTTGGAGATCCGGACCAGTCGTCTGAGCACGGTGCAGTACTGTCACTCCTGTCCCAGCAGCAACCTGGTGGCCATCGCACTGTCACACTATGCTGTGGAGGTACACACACACACACACACACACACACACACACACACACACACACACACACACACACACAGCCTGTTGACTATTACACTGTGCCATGTAGGTAGTACACACATGGTGGCTATAGCCCTATCAAACTACTACACCATCATACGGCAGGATATGACATCATACGTCTCTTCCCTCCAGCTGTGGGACATAGAGACCAGTAAGAAGATGGCTGACTGTAGTGGTCATCTGAGCTGGGTCCATGGAGTCCAGTTCTCCCCTGACGGATCTCTACTGCTCTCCTGTTCTGACGACCAGACCGTCAGGGTAAGTGTCTGTGTGTGTGTGTGTGTGTGTGTGTGTGTGTGCGCGCGTCTGCCGTCTGTCTGTCAATAATTTGTCCAATCTGTCTTCATCAGTTAACCCTTTTTGTGACATATTGTACTTATCCATTTAACCTTTTTAATGGCATAAAAAATGTAATTCCTTGGTGTGTGTGTGTGTGTGTGTCTGTTAGGTGTGGGAGACCAATAGAGTCCACACCTCCTCGGCTGTCTGTCTGAAGAGGGACTCTGACGTGCTCTTTAACAACGGTGACATTACCGTGGTCGCCGCCGACAATCGCAACAGACTGCAGGTGAGAGGGCTAGGCTGAACTCGTGCGTGCATGCGTGTGTGCGCACGCGCGCACACACAATGATGTCTTACAGATGTGACAGGTGTTAACCCAGCAGGCTGACGAGTGTGTGTGTGTCAGGTGAGGAATGGGAGGACCGGAGCGGTGATGTTCCAGTCAGAGGACCAGGAGTCTCGTATCCGCTGCACTGCTATCTGCTCACAGACCTCAGCCGTGGGGCTGGGACGAGAGGATGGGACGATACAGGTACACATACACATATGCACACACACACACATATACACACTTTTACCCTCACACACATACCAGAAAGCAAAACTCTTCAAGGACACAAAAGTAGGAAAATGCTTACGTATAATTTATGCTTAACTTGACAAAAGTGCAGGTGCTATGAGGGAAAAGTGCCAGAAATGTAAAAGGCTTTTTGGCTGGAGAAGAGGGGGTATCACTGCCAAACTTGATAAAGACCAACTGAGCTGTAGGAAAGGCGGGAAGAGACATTTTTGCAGGTTAAGCTGGACACAATGTTACACCAAAACTAAGTTTGACAGTTTTACCACTGGTGCTGTTCTAGTAGCATTGTGACTACTGTGGTCTGCCTATGCTTGGAAGAGTTGGTCCATGTGGTGTGTGTGTAAAAATCATGTTCACCTTGCTGGCCGAGGTGTTTTTCACATCTAGTAATGGCTGGTGACATTGTGCTAGAACCCTCTCTGTCTGGCCTGTCAACCCTGCCTCAGTCCTACTGTACCCAGCTCTCTCTTTCTCTCTCTGTCTGGCCTGTCAACCCTGTCTCAGTCCTACTGTACTGTACTGTACCCAGCTGTCTCTCTCTCTCTGTCTGGCCTGTCAACCCTGTCTCAGTCCTACTGTACTGTACTGTACCCAGCTCTCTCTCTCTCTCTCTCTCTCTCTCTCTTTCTCTCTTTCTCTCTCTGTCTGGCCTGTCAACCCTGTCTCAGTCCTACTGTACTGTACTGTACCCAGCTCTCTCTCTCTCTCTCTCTCTCTCTTTCTCTCTTTCTCTCTCTGTCTGGCCTGTCAACCCTGTCTCAGTCCTACTGTACTGTACTGTACCCAGCTCTCTCTCTCTCTCTCTCTCTCTCTCTTTCTCTCTTTCTCTCTCTGTCTGGCCTGTCAACCCTGTCTCAGTCCTACTGTACTGTACTGTACCCAGCTCTCTCTCTTTCTCTCTGTCTGTCTGGCCTGTCAACCCTGTCTCAGTCCTACTGTACTGTACCCAGCTCTGTCTGTCTGTCTGTCTGTCTGTCTGTCTGTCTGTCTGTCTGTCTGTCTGTCTGTCTGTCTGTCTGTCTGTCTGTCTGTCTGTCTGTCTGTCTGTCTGTCTGTCTGTCTGTCTGTCTGTCTGTCTGTCTGTCTGTCTGTCTGTCTGTCTCAGTCCTACTGTACTGTACCCAGCTCTCTCTTTCTCTCTGTCTGGCCTGTCAACCCTGTCTCAGTCCTACTGTACCGTACCCAGCTTTCTCTCTCTCTTTCCTTACCTATTTTGTACTCTCTGTTCTCTCGCTTTCTGCTTCTCTTTTCTAGTTGTCATAAATTAGATTTTTCCTACTTATTCCCACTCTGCACTACTTGCTCCATCGCTCCCTGTCTCTATGATAAATGGTTGTTTACTGCGAGCCAAGGAAAATCTGCTCCCTTTTGGAAGTGTGTGTGGAGACTCAGGGATGTCCCTGGAAGTGGTAGTAAGTAGTGTCACACACCCTCTGTCCCCTGGCAGGTGTGTAGAACTCTGTACTCCAGTTGGGGCCGCACCTCAGGAACCTCTTTAATTAATGAAGGGGGCCTGGGCTCTAACCAACACAGGGGTTAATGGATTCTAATTACTCAGGCCTCTTCACACACACACACCTGGGTGTCTGTCTACTCTTCTCAGTCAAGAGGGGGATGAGGAGAGGGGGATGAGGACAGAGGGATGATAATGAGTGGAGCTGAAAGACTGCAGGGTTGTGTAATATCAGTTACTTAATATGTGAAAAGTGGGCATACCATGGAAATGTTGGTTTCACTGTGAGTATACTTGTGTTGGTCTTTAAACCTGTTCCATTACATCTAATTCCTGTCATTTACACCAGAGGGAGCTGCTGCTTTGTTTCCTTACAGGTCTGCTGCTGCAGTAGTCTGCCCCCGCTCTAGCTCTTTCTCTCTCTCCCTCTAGCTCTTTCTCTCTCTCCCTCTAGCTCTTTCTCTCTCTCCCTCTAGCTCTTTCTCTCTCTCTCTTGTTCTCTCTCTCGCACTCTCTCTTGCTCCCTCTAGCTCTTGCGCCCTCTTTTGTTCTCTCTCTCTCCCTCTCTCTCTCTCTCTCTCTCTCTCCTCTCTCTCTCTCTCTCTCTCCTCTCTCTCTCTCCTCCCCCGCCTGCTCTCTCTCTGCCTGCTCTCTCTTTCTCTCCACCTCAGAGCCACTGTGCTATTAGAGCAGAGAGGTAAAAATTGACCAGAACTCTAATGAACTCACAAAGCAATGCCCTCATTGTCATTGACTCAGTTTGACGCATGCCTCACATTCTAGTCTTCTTTCTGGGCCGTAATTGCCACTTTGATTGGCTCGGTTCTCTCCTCTGTTGAAATGACATGCTGTTTTTCTATTAAGAAGGAAAAGAAGAGAGGGTGTGCTGGAGAAAGAGAGGTACAGGAGTGTTGAAGAGAGTGACTGTGTGTGTTCTACTCCAGGCAGGAGGGATGACAGTTAGGCAGGTACTGAGGACCATTGGATGGAGGACTCTACAGCGGCTGACCCCTCACAGGGGCTCGTTGCTGGCGCTAGGGCTAGAAACAGGCAGTGTGCAGGTATGGTAGCGTGATATGGCATGTGTGCGAGTCAGTGGAGGCTGCTGAGGGGAGGACGGCTCATAATAATGGCTGCAATGGAGTCAATGGAATTGTATCGAACACGTGGTTTCTATGTGATTGATACCAGTCCAGCCATTACTATGAGCCGTCCTCCCCTCAGCGGCCTCCACTGTGTGCTTCGACCTGGATTCAAATAATATTATAAATACTTTGCTTTAGTCTGCCTAGATGGTTAGGGTGTGCACTGTTGGGACTATTCCATTTGTCCATTTGCACCAGGCTTAATCAAGTCCTGATCTTTTTCAAAGGTGTGTGTGTGTGTGTGTGTGTGTGTGTGTGTGTGTGTGTGTGTGTGTGTGTGTGTGTGTGTGTGTGTGTGTGTGTGTGTGTGTGTGTGTGTGTGTGTGTGTGTTCCTTGACCTTCTCAAAGGGATTGTGATCAGTGTCAGGGGGAGGGATAGCTCAGGTACTGTGGAGTGATCTATTGTTCAAATGGAGTTTAACGTGTACGTCACAGCATATCTTTCAGTATGCAGTATTACACTAGGGAGGCTGCAGATGTGGATGAAAACAGATCAGAGATCAGTAAACGTTAACCCGCTCATCGTAAGGTACTTCGATGACCACTGCTCTCAGATCAGATCTGTGCTGCTTTCGTTGATCTGTTTATTCCTAAGCGTCATAAGCCAAACTAGTATTCCTAACGCTAACATGTTTTACTCAACCTTTCCCCCATATCGCCCTGAGCACCCTCCCTGCTGCCTCATTCCCAAACCTTGAGGTGAGCTGGCAACCTTTTGAAACCCGTTTCCCAGTAGCATCGCAGAGTGTCTTCTGGTTGGCATGCCCTGCGGCTAGCCTTCTCACGCGTTTGTTTGAAGTAGGGTTTTATTTGAGAGGCTTAAATATTTTAGCACAAGGTGAATCCTAGATTGAGATTTCACTTGTGTGGGTGTCGTGTGTGTGTGTGTGTGTGTGTGTGTGTGTGTGTGTGTGTGTGTGTGTGTGTGTGTGTGGTGTGTGTGTGTGTGTGTGTGTGTGTGTGTGGGTGTGGGGGGGGGGGGGGGGGGGCGGTGTGTGTGCATGCTTGCGTGCATTTGTAGTCATTTTTCGTCTTAAGTTATGAGCTTGTGTGTTTCTTTGCCTTTTGGTTTACACTACAGATATCATACCAGGAGAGTTAATTGGGTTGAATTATTTTGCGATAATATTAATAGACTTCAAGTATGTTTAATAACTTAAGTTTGCAATAATTTCCAATAGTTCAATGTCAACAGAATTCAGCCTTAAAATTCTAGTCCAACTACTCAGTCAAGTTAGCAAAGATGGCGCAGGAAGTTTCTAAGACAGTTAGGACTTCTAGGACCTCAATAATGTACTCTAGGTTGTCAGAGTTTCCGTTGTCTCCCTTATAAGATTAAAGTGGTTTTGTAACTTGAAGCCAGTTCTTTGAGCATCAGAGCTGCTTTTTCTCCTGCTGTGACAGTGTTGTCTGTCAGACCCTCACACAAAGCAGTCAGGGCAGATCCACTCTCCGACTGGGCTGATCAATCGCACGCAGAGCCCGGTAATATTTAAAAAAAAAAAATCCTTTTTGATGAGCTTATCACTGTCAACACAAACACATTACTTTGGTCTCCTTTTTTATTCTATATATTTGTATTGTTTTTATTTTGCTCTTTTACTAGTTTTGGTCTAGTCAGAAGGTTATCACTTTATGCTCTTTATCCTTTCCCCTCTAAATATCTCTGTCTTAACCTTCTGACTGTCTATGGGTATCACTTTATGCTCTTTATCCTTTCCCCTCTAAATATCTCTGTCTTAACCTTCTGACTGTCTATGGGTATCACTTTATGCTCTTTATCCTTTCCCCTCTAAATATCTCTGTCTTAACCTTCTGACTGTCTATGGGTATCACTTTATGCTCTTTATCCTTTCCCCTCTAAATATCTCTGTCTTAACCTTCTGACTGTCTATGGGTATCACTTTATGCTCTTTATCCTTTCCCCTCTAAATATCTCTGTCTTAACCTTCTGACTGTCTATGGGTATCACTTTATGCTCTTTATCCTTTCCCCTCTAAATATCTCTGTCTTAACCTTCTGACTGTCTATGGGTATCACTTTATGCTCTTTATCCTTTCCCCTCTAAATATCTCTGTCTTAACCTTCTGACTGTCTATGGGTATCACTTTATGCTCTTTATCCTTTCCCCTCTAAATATCTCTGTCTTAACCTTCTGACTGTCTATGGGTATCACTTTATGCTCTTTATCCTTTCCCCTCTAAATATCTCTGTCTTAACCTTCTGACTGTCTATGGGTATCACTTTATGCTCTTTATCCTTTCCCCTCTAAATATCTCTGTCTTAACCTTCTGACTGTCTATGGGTATCACTTTATGCTCTTTATCCTTTCCCCTCTAAATATCTCTGTCTTCCCTCTTCTTTCTGTCTCCTGTTTTCCATCTCACTTGAGCAGTTGCTTGTTTTTACACTTTTGGGAGCAAAATATAGTGTGTGACTATCTTATTTAATTTTTTCTAAGTTTACTATTCTGTTAGTCAACACCTCTCCAAGTTCTTGGGATGTGTGTCAACTCATGCTTTTAATAGATTGTTTTTGCTCTTTTGACACAGTAATAAAGGATTGAAATGGAATCATCTCTCCCTTCCCCTTCCTCCCTCTCTCTCCCAGGTGTTGGAGGTGCCATCGGGGACCTCTCTAGCCACTCTTCAGGGTCACACCAGGACAGTTCTCCACTGCCAGTTCACCCCGGAGGGACACACACTCATCACCTCCTCTGAGGACACCACCATACGGGTGGGGCCCTTCTCTTTCTTCCTCATCCTTCTTTCTTCTCTTCTTCTTCTCTTCTGTGGTTTGTTATTTCCCTCCCTGTGTGCATCTGTGCATGTGATGTTTTCAGACTGTTCCACTCTGTCACCCCTAACAGCTCTCCTCTACTGTTCCACCTCACTGAACATATCCTCTCATCTCCTCTGTTTCTCTCATCTCCTCTCCTCTGTTTTTAGGACAGCCTGTCCACTGCTAGACCTATCTGCCTATCAGAAGTACACACACTATCCAGAGCACCACCTTGCTGCAAATCTGAACAGCACAGCCTCACTTTGTATTTATCTTACTCTGTATTCCCTTACTGTCCATGGACCATCTCCTGTGTATTACCTTACTGTCCACGGACCATCTCCTGTGTATTCCCTTACTGTCCACGGACCATCTCCTGTGTATTACCTTACTGTACATGGACCATCTCCTGTGTATTCCCTTACTGTCCACGGACCATCTCCTGTGTATTCCCTTACTGTCCACGGACCATCTCCTGTTTAGTCCCTTACTGTCCACGGACCATCTCCTGTGTATTACCTTACTGTCCACGGACCATCTCCTGTGTATTCCCTTACTGTACATGGACCATCTCCTGTGTATTACCTTACTGTCCACGGACCATCTCCTGTGTATTACCTTACTGTCCATGGACCATCTCCTGTGTATTCCCTTACTGTCCACGGACCATCTCCTGTGTATTACCTTACTGTCCACGGACCATCTCCTGTGTATTCCCTTACTGTACATGGACCATCTCCTGTTTAGTCCCTTACTGTCCACGGACCATCTCCTGTGTATTACCTTACTGTCCACGGACCATCTCCTGTGTATTACCTTACTGTCCACGGACCATCTCCTGTGTATTACCTTACTGTCCACGGACCATCTCCTGTGTATTCCCTTACTGTCCACGGACCATCTCCTGTGTATTACCTTACTGTCCACGGACCATCTCCTGTGTATTCCCTTACTGTACATGGACCATCTCCTGTGTATTACCTTACTGTCCACGGACCATCTCCTGTGTATTACCTTACTGTCCACGGACCATCTCCTGTGTATTCCCTTACTGTACATGGACCATCTCCTGTTTAGTCCCTTACTGTCCACGGACCATCTCCTGTGTATTCCCTTACTGTACATGGACCATCTCCTGTGTATTCCCTTACTGTACATGGACCATCTCCTGTGTATTACCTTACTGTCCACGGACCATCTCCTGTGTATTCCCTTACTGTCCACGGACCATCTCCTGTGTATTACCTTACTGTACATGGACCATCTCCTGTGTATTCCCTTACTGTACATGGACCATCTCCTGTGTATTCCCTTACTGTACATGGACCATCTCCTGTGTATTACCTTACTGTCCACGGACCATCTCCTGTGTATTCCCTTACTGTCCACGGACCATCTCCTGTGTATTACCTTACTGTCCACGGACCATCTCCTGTGTATTCCCTTACTGTACATGGACCATCTCCTGTTTAGTCCCTTACTGTCCACGGACCATCTCCTGTGTATTACCTTACTGTCCACGGACCATCTCCTGTGTATTCCCTTACTGTCCACGGACCATCTCCTGTGTATTACCTTACTGTACATGGACCATCTCCTGTTTAGTCCCTTACTGTCCACGGACCATCTCCTGTGTATTACCTTACTGTCCACGGACCATCTCCTGTGTATTCCCTTACTGTACATGGACCATCTCCTGTTTAGTCCCTTACTGTCCACGGACCATCTCCTGTGTATTACCTTACTGTACATGGACCATCTCCTGTGTATTCCCTTACTGTCCATGGACCATCTCCTGTTTTATATGAATAATGTTTGAGTAGCTTCGCTGAAAAGGGAGTATTTGGTGGATAGATTCACTTTGAGGAAATGTTGACCTACAGGGAATGTGAATAGCTCTATACAGTAAACATAGCTGTTACTCTGACCGCTGACTTCTGGAGTGGTGAGGGGGGTGAATGGTACATTCACAAACCCAACATTGGTAAGAGTTTGATGTGTCAATCATTGTCTGAGATATTTGCATAGAGGCCAATATTTTGCCCAGTGCCCATTCCCTACCTAGCAGCTAAATACTCCCACTCTGGACACAGATCCAGGATCAGCTTACCCTCAATAACTCTGATTGTGCTAAATCCCTGGTTGAGGTGCAACTTTTACCCACTCCAGTACCAGAAGGTGATTGCTCTCTTGCTCTCTCTCGCACTTTCTCTCGCTCTCGCTTTCTCTCTCTCTTTGTCTCTCTCTCTCTCCCCCCCTGTAGGTGTGGAGGTGGAGGACAGGTGAGTGTGTGGTTCTGGAGGGCCACAAGGAGCAGGTCAGATGCTTCTCTCTGCTCACCACCTCACCCTCCTCAGAGACACATCTCCTCAGCTGGTCCTTTGACGGCACCATCAAGGTAATACAAGCACACGTATGGAGTACCAGACAGACAGTAAGACTTAGAAACACACACGCATGCATGCATGCAAAACCTGTTAAAAGCAACAAGTTACGATCAGCGTGCACTTACATGAACTAAAGGATATTTACTAGAGGGAGGTGACACAGAAAGCGTCTCCCCCTCTCGCTCCCTCCCCCAGGTGTGGGACATGTCTAGTGGTGAACGGCTGCAGGACCTAGTGTGTCACCAGGGGGCGGTGCTAGCCTGTGACGTGTCGCCTGACAGACAGCTCTTCGCCACCACCTCCGCTGACAAGACTGCCAAGGTAACACACACACACGTGTCATCAGTATGCAACAGAACCTAGCCTAAATCGTTAGATCAGTGTGAGACAGATATGTTGTCTATATCACGATCCCTTCAGAACCGTGTGTATAGTGTACATTATTATGCGGTCAACTAAAGGTCATTGGTAGCTTGAGGTGGACATGAAGCAGATGGTTACTGCGGTCACTAACTTAGCCAGCGGTCAAGCCGCCCACTCGCCTCCCTGCCCCTCCAGCGGTCAAGCCGCCCACTCGCCTCCCTGCCCCTCCAGCGGTCAAGCCGCCCACTCGCCTCCCTGCCCCTCCAGCGGTCAAGCCGCCCACTCGCCTCCCTGCCCCTCCAGCGGTCAAGCCGCCCACTCGCCTCCCTGCCCCTCCAGCGGTCAAGCCGCCCACTCGCCTCCCTGCCCCTCCAGCGGTCAAGCCGCCCATTCGCCTCCCTGCCCCTTCAGCGGTCAAGCCCCCACTCGCCTCCCTGCCCCTCCAGCGGTCAAGCCGCCCATTCGCCTCCCTGCCCCTCCAGCGGTCAAGCCGCCCATTCGCCTCCCTGCCCCTCCAGCGGTCAAGCCGCCCACTCGCCTCCCTGCCCCTCCAGCGGTCAAGCCGCCCATTCGCCTCCCTGCCCCTCCAGCGGTCAAGCCGCCCACTCGCCTCCCTGCCCCTCCAGCGGTCAAGCCGCCCATTCGCCTCCCTGCCCCTCCAGCGGTCAAGCCGCCCATTCGCCTCCCTGCCCCTCCAGCGGTCAAGCCGCCCACTCGCCTCCCTGCCCCTCCAGCGGTCAAGCCGCCCACTCGCCTCCCTGCCCCTCCAGCGGTCAAGCCGCCCACTCGCCTCCCTGCCCCTCCAGCGGTCAAGCCGCCCACTCGCCTCCCTGCCCCTCCAGCGGTCATTAAGTCTGACTGCAACCTACAGACCGTACCGCTGCCCTCTCCTCTCCTCCTACCTAGCATTACCTATGTGTTTGTGAGAGAGAGCAGGCTGCTGCTCTGCGGTTGACTTTGATTGACACTGTGGGTGTGGGATCTCCTCTGACCCCTGACTCCTCTGATCACTGTGGGATCTCTCCTCTGACTAGGTTTTCACTCTGTCACCTTACTGTGTTTTTGCCCTTGATCGTCCTTCCTCATTCTCTCCGTCAGTTTGTATTGTTCTCTCTTTCTTCTATTTTCTATCCTTGTTTCCCCCTCTGTCTGTCAGTCACAGGATCATTGAGTTGGTCACTCACTGTGGAAATGGCTATTAGGTCAGCATCCAAATTGGCATTGGAGGATTGTGTGTGTGTTGTAATGGTTCAGAGCTGGTGTTCCCATTAACCACACTGTTTATTTCTGTTCACCAGACCAGCATGCTTTCATTAGTGCTTTGGACCTAGACACTCTGGTAATGATGTGGAAAAGTAGTCTGAAGGGCTGGCCATGGTTCCACCATCCACAAACGCATACACACACATACACACGCAGGTGCGCTGTCTCTCACACACACATACAGTGCCTTGCAAAAGTATTCACCCCCCTTGGCGTTTTTCCTATTTTGTTGCAATACAACCTGTAATTTAAATTTATTTTTATTTGGATTTCATGTAATGGACATACACAAAATAGTCCAAATTGGTGAAGTGAAATTTAAAAAATGACTTACTTTAAAAAAAAAATGTTTTTTTTTTAATTTTTAAAAAGTATTTTTTTATTAACAAAATAAGGAAAAGTGGTGCGTGCATATGTGTTCACTCCTTTGCTATGAAGCCCCTAAATAAGATCTGGTGCAACCAATTACCTCCAGAAGTCACATAATTAGTTAGATTGCACACAGGTGGACTTTATTTAAGTGTCACATGATCTCAGTGTATATATATATATATATATACACCTGTTCTGAAAGGCCCCAGAGTCTGCAACACCACTAAGCAAGGCGCACCACCAAGCAAGCGGCACTATGAAGACCAAGGAGCTCTCCTAACAGGTCAGGGACAAAGTTGTGGAGAAGTACAGATCAGGGTTGGGTTATAAAAAAATATCTGAAACTTTGAACGTCCCACAGAGCACCATTAATACAACCGCTGTGTCAGATTTCAAAATAGCTTTACGGCGAAAGCACATTGTTCAATATTCTGAGTACAGAGCTCAGCCATCAAAGCAAGCTATTCAGTTACCCGCCAAGTTCTGGAGTCAACTAGACTCAGAAATAGAATTATAAATCTTCACTTACCTTTGCTGATCTTCGTCGGAATGCACTCCCAGGACTCCCACTTCCACAAGAAATGTTAGTTTTGTTCGATACACTCCATATTTATGTCCAAATACCTCCGTTTTGTTCGCACGTTCAGATCACTAATCCAAAGGCATAATGCGCAAGCGCAAAACCCGAGACGAAAAGTCAAATAGTTCCATTACCGTTCATAGAAACATGTAAAACGATGTTTACAATCAATCCTTAGGGTCTTTTTAACATACATCTTCTATAATATTCCAACCGGACAATAGCGTATTCATTACAGAGGAAAAAGAAGGAGGGGCGCGCCCGCGTGAGTGCGCAGTAAACAACTCACTGGTCCCAGGCTTGAGACAGCTCTTATTCTCTTCCCAGTAACAGTAGAGGCATGAAACAAGGTTCTAAAGACTGTTGACATCTAGTGGAAGCCTTAGGAAGTGCAAAATGACCCCACAGACACTAGTTTGGAAAGGCAATCAGTTGAAAAAACTACAAACCACTTCCTGGTTGTATTTTTTCTCAGGTTTTTGCCTGCCATATGAGGTCTGTTATACTCACAGACATCATTCAAACAGTTTTAGAAACTTCAGAGTGTTTTCTATCCAAATCTACTAATAATATGCATATCCTACCTTCTGGCCCCGAGTAGCAGGCGGTTTAATTTGGACACGTCATTCATCTGAATTTCCGAATACTGCCCCCCGTCACTAAAAAGTTAAATCTATTATACATTTCTTTTTAAAGAATATGGCACGACAACAAACGTGCCAAGAGAGGGCCACCCACCAAAACTCTCAGACCAGGTAAGGAGGGCATTAATCAGAGAGGCAACAAAGAGACCAAAGATAACCCTGAAGGAGCTGCAAAGCTCCACAGCGGAGATTGGAGTATTTGTCCATAGGACCACTTTAAGCCGTACACCACAGAGCTGGGCTTTACGGAAAAGAGTGGCCAGAAAAAAATAAGCAAACATGTTTGGTGTTCGCCAAAAGGCATGTGTGAGACTCCCCAAGCTAATGGAAGAAGGTACTCTGGTCAGATGAGACTAAAATTGAGCTTTTTGGCCATCAAGGAAAACGCTATGTCTGGCGCAACCCCAACACCTCCCATCACCCCGAGAACACCATGGTGATGTTTGCATCATGCTGTGGGGATGTTTTTCATCGGCAAGGACTGGGAAACTGGTCAGAATTTAAGGAATGATGGATGGCGCTAAATACAGGGAAATCCTTGAGGAAAACCTGTTTCAGTCTTCCAGAGATTTGAGACTGGGACGGAGGTTCACCTTGCAGCAGGACAATGACCCTAAGCATACTGCTAAAGCAACACTTGAGTGGTTTAAGGGGAAACATTTAATTCTCTTGGAATGGCCTAGTCAAAGCCCAGACCTCAATCCAATTGAGAATCTGTGGTATGACTTAAAGTACACCAGCGGAACCCATCCAACTTGAAGGAGCTGGAGCAGTTTTGCCTTGAAGAATGGGCAAAAATCCCAATGGCTAGATGTGCCAAGCTTATGGAGACACCCCAAAATACTTGCATCTGTAATTGCTGCAAAAGGTGGCTCTACAAAGTATTGACTTTGGGGGGGTGAATAGTTATGCACGCTCAAGTTTTCAGTTTTTTTGTCTTCTTGTTTGTTTCACAAGAAAAAATAGTTTGCATCTTCACAGTAGAAGGCATGTTGTGAAAATCAAATGATACAAACCCCCCAAAAATCAATTTTAATTCCAGGGGTAAGGCAACAAAATAGGAAAAATGCCAAGGGGGGTGAATACTTTCACAAGCCACTGTATGCACACATACACCCACTGTCTTTTTCTGTCTGCTATCATAGGTCAAAGCCGAACCCTGAGTCTGATCGTCTTTGTCAGATAGAATAAAAGACTGAAGGTTTTTGTTCCACTCATCTCTCTCTCTCTCTCTCTCTCTCTCTCTCTCTCTCTCTCTCTCTCTCTCTCTCTCTCTCTCTCTCTCTCTCTCTCTCTCTCTCTCTCTCTCTGTTCCTTTCTCTCTCCCTTCCTCCCTCTGTCTATTGACCTTTAGATGACTACGAGACGTGCCAAATTAACTTTTTTAATCATCTACCATGTGATGTTCTCCATCAAGCATGAAAGAGAGATCGAAAGAGGGAGAGCGAGACAGAAAGACAGAGACAATTTACTAAGAACATTGTGTTCTTGTAATAAACAGAGTATTCTTTAATATGTTAGGTTCTAAATAAACAGAGTAAAACTAACGGACAGCTAGGAAAAGCTCAAACAAAATTTATTCACCCAATGGGTCAGACAGCTGAACAGACAAAGACATGTTCCCACCAGCACAAGTGTGTGTGTGTGTGTGCGTGTGTGTATATGTATGTCTAATATATATATATAATATCCCACTTTAGGTGGTCTCCCTTTCTCTATACATTACATATTTAATGGTAGGTAGGAAGGTAAGTGATGTGGGTAATAAACTGTTCCTTCTCCCTTAATGTGACCTGACCTCGGCCCCGATTCCTCACTAATCCACAGCTCTCCACCCTTATCATTGACCACAACCATGTGATTGCCTTTCCCTTACTCAGTAACAGTCCAAGCCCCTGGCTCATATCCAACCTTAATTGACCCCACCATACACATTCCTTCTACAGATAACCATTCACTTCTGGTGTAGCAAGTATTTCAAATTACAACCCAACAACTGAAACCAGACTGTGGCCCTTCTCCTTTCCATAGGATACCTGATGTCAAACAATAACATGTTCTGCATTCCCCTCTCTCCCTCAGTACCATGAACAAGGATATTGTAAGTTTAGAAGTCAGAGCTCATCAATTAGATGTACTTTACATACTGATGAGATTAAATTAAAATGGGTTTACACTACCTTGTAAAATAATCCAATAAAATAGGCGGATGGTGACGTAGACATACTTCGTATTCACGTCTCAAAATAAATAAATTAAATTACCACAATCAATTTCAATAGAAAGTTAGCAAAAATAGATACGATTCTGCAACCATGGACCATGGAGAGGTAAATACTTGTCTATTTATGGAAAAATCACATTGATTAACACTTTGGTCCTATCACAGTTTACTTACTAATGGCACTACCTACTCCAAACGACTCGTTTTTTAAAATCATATGAGCAAATTATATTTTATTTTATTTGGAATGCTAAGCCAGACAAAATTTAAATGTGCCTATTTATATAATAAATATGAGTTTGGGGGGCTAAAATTATTAAATATGAAATATTTAAACCTCTCACTAAAAGCTTCACTCATGCATAAGTTATACTTAAACCCAAAATGGTTCTCCAGTAGATTATTAAGGCTCATCCTTTGTTAAAAAATGTCCTTTTGGCCTTTATACAGATTACAACTTCTCATTTCCGACTAATTGAAAATGAAATTTTGTTTAAAGTATCGCCCTTTCTTAAACAAGCCATACAAAGCTGGTTACAATTTCAGTTTTATCCTCCAGAAAAGATAGAACAAATGTTATGGTTAAACTCAAATATACTGATTAATTAAAAAAACAAAGAAATGGAGGAGTTATGTCACATATTCCAATATATTTCTGATAGCTGCATATCTGGTCAATCCTAATTTACAACCAACTGATTGCAGCACTACCACAATGGAGGAGGCAAGTGGAAAAGGGAGAAGGTAGGGAACTTGTTTGCCTGCCATATATTAAAGATACAAATTGGCTGAAAGGAATTGGCGTAAATTGAAAAATATACCCGTTTTCATTTGAGGACAAAAATGTTGACAGCTGCGCCATACAGATTGCAAAATAAATGTGAAGAGATTTTTGATGTACCGATTCCATGGCACATGGTTTATGAACTGGTACAAAAAACAACACTTAGAGTTTTTCAATTTAAATGATTATATAAATTCTTGCCACCGACAGAATGCTATATATATGGGGCATACAACAATCTCAGCTCTGTAGATTTTGCTGTGAAGAGACAGAATCACTAGATCATTAATTCTGGTATTTTGCCTATGTAGCTTGTTTCTGGTCACAGGTTTA
The DNA here is from genome assembly GCF_965601325.2 of Salmo salar. NCBI lineage: Eukaryota > Metazoa > Chordata > Actinopteri > Salmoniformes > Salmonidae > Salmo > Salmo salar. The sequence goes on along the minus strand of NC_138307.1, from coordinate 64,500,878 downwards.
GGAATGGTTAAAAAATCACAACATTATCCTTGCAAATAGCAATATTGGGCAATTTGGATAGCCATAGTCAGTCATTAAATAATATAATAATACTAGTAGGAAAAGTTTTCATCTTTAGCTCACAATCTGTGGATACTTTACGATTTAGAAAGGTTAAAAAAGGATGTAAAACATCACAGCACAATTGAAAAATATCTGGTGGATGGAAACCAAACGAGGGTGGTCTATGGTGATAGGTGGGATGGGCTGAGAGTGGCTGAGGGGTGGGATTGGTAATAATACGTTGTTTGGTAATGTATTATTGTTATGTGACTGCTTTATATAAAAGTACCATGTATGTATATGTAGCAGAAAAGCTGTAAAAAAAAAAAATATATATATATATATATATATATATATATATATATATATATCCTCCGAAGACTGGTGCTGGTGGATGGGTTAATACAATGTAAAAATAGCATTATGGTATGGGCAGTATCATCTATCAAAGAAGCAGCCGGAAGCGCTTGTTCCGTTCTTTAAGTTGAGTGGTCTACCGAACTAGCAGCATAGAGAAACAATAGACAGTTAGGCTTTCAGGGAAAAATTACATTTATTCAATTGAATTAACCAAGGCACTCTGCATATAGAAGTGGCCTAACCAATATTGCTATGGCATGTTCAAAAGAACATATTTGAAAAAAAAGTATTTTATTTTCGACAAACTTTTGTAACCTCTGACCTCCTGTTTCTCCTCTCATTGGCCCTCAGGTGTGGAGCAGTGCATCGTGGGAGTGCGTGCGCCTGTTGAACGGCCACCAGGACTGTGTCCGCAGCTGCCGCTTCTCTTGGGACGGCCGGCGCCTAGCAACCGGCGACGACAACGGAGAGATACGGGTGGGTAGGGATAGAGGGATGGAAGGGGGGGTGAGTGAGTAAAGAAGGAAGGAAGGAAGGAAGGAAGGAAGGAAGGAAGGAAGGAAGGAAGGAAGGAAGGAAGGAAGGAAGGAAGGAAGGAAGGAAGGAAGGAAGGAAGGAAGGAAGGAGCATTAGAAGGAGGGAAGTTGAGGAGTGAAGGAGTGAGCACATGAGTGAAGGAAGGATCAATAGAAAAATAGAGAGAAGTCTAAAGAGATGGAGAGGAGGATGTGGAACAGGTGTGCAGGGGTGATGAAGAGGAAGGAAAGAAGGCAGAGGGGAGGAAGTAGAAGACAGTTAGTCAGATTGAATCCCTAAGGCTTTGGCATCTGCATAGATCCTAGAGAAGGAGAGATAGAGAACTAAAGAGAGAGGGAGAAGGGATGATGGAAATGAAGGGAGAGAGGGAAAGTGGGGTAAGAGAAGAAATGAGAGTGGGCAAGAGGGGATGATGGAAAATAAGAACAATTAAAGAGAAGAACGGAGAGTGAAAGAGAGGGACAGACTAGGGACTGAAGAAATGAGAGCGTGACAGAGGGACCTGTCTGTTCCTCTACAATTACATTGTTCCTCTACCAGCTGCTTTCCACAAACTATCCCTGACTGACTGTCTGACTCGTACATTTGGACTACACTCCAAAGTTTTCGAACCTGAAAAGTGATCTAATGTCGAGATGAGTCCACATCTCATGCCACTTCCCAGGTTTGAAAACAACTGACAAACTTTTATTTTGGAGTGAACTGTCACTTTAAAATCATGTCATGACATGTCAATCATCCAGGGTTGTGTTCATTAGGCACCAAACAGAAGGAGACTTAAACCACAAGATTGAATTATAGTACATAGAGTAGAATATATGCCCCTCTTGTTTCTATGGAAACACTTGAGTCATTCTCAGTGAATCATGCAAGGTGTTAAATATAGCATGTTCTGTGTCCTATATAGACAGGACAGTATGGCTCATGGTTGTTAGTTGCATAACTCCAGTATTCAAATGGAGGGTTGTTTTATGTCTCTATGGTGCTTTATTAATCAGTGAAAGTAGTCATTGATTGAAAGGTAAAGTTGAAAAGCACAAGATACTGTAGCATTCAAGGACTGGATTATTGCACACCTAACTGTAGACTACTGTATGTCTATAAGGTTGGTAGTCACTAGATGGCCATGTTAGAAAGTACTAAAGTAGCCCGAACAGTACATGAGATATTTGTTGTTATTTTGGTTTGTAGTTCTGGTTAAGGTTGGGGTTAGATATTTTATGGCCGTTTAGTCAAAAGCTTCCTAAGATACCAGGTTGATAATAAGTCCATAGCTGACATACACCCCACCATTTATAACTACTAGGTCTCATTCAATTCTCTCATTTTTCATTCGTTTGTCTCATGTGTGTCCCGTGTCTCAGCTGTGGAACGTGAAGGATGGTACTCTACTAAAGATCTGTTCCCGAGACAACAAGGACGCCATGGACTCTCTGCACGGAGGCTGGGTGACCGACCTGCACTTCTCCCCAGACAACACTGTGCTGCTGTCTACAGGAGGATACATTAAGGTAGGAAACACACACACGGAGAGAGACACACACACTTTTACAGAGACACGCACACAAACATGTAAAGACAAATAGATGTGCACACACACACACACACACACACACACACACACACACACACACACACACACACACACACACACAAACATGTAAAGACAAATAGATGTGCACACACTAATGGGAACAAACAGAGGTTTAAAGCACTATCGACCAGAGCCCTTGTCCCCCGGGGATTACATCATCACTGCCTGGTTAAAAAGCCAATCAGAGCCCGGCTGAGGCTGACCCCCAGGTGATCCCTCCTTCTGTAAAACTGGAGGTAATCAGAGAGGAGTAACAGACACACACTCCGCAATCCAATCAAGTTGGGAGGAGGATGAGTTATGAAATATCACTCACACTCTCACTGTGACTATTGCTTTGGGAGTACTATAAACCTACTGTGGTGTAAGAAAGCTTGGGGGCATTACATTTAGCATGCGTGGATGGGCGTGGTAGGCGGGCGGGCGGGCGGGCGTGCGTGGGTGTGAGAGGAGAGAGAGGGAGTTTCTTGCCTGAGTGATTTCAGGAAAATTCAACAGCAGCATTCCTTATCTCACTTGTCTCCTCCGCTTTGAATTCCAAAAGCCTCTAGTAAATGTATTAAGCATATTAAACCAGTGATTTTAACCTAAATTGGATCAATGTAATGGATGTTTTTCTTCTAATGTCTCTCAACACATCAACTCTCATGCTTGGCTATTTTTATGTGATATTCAAGTGTCTGTTTGAATCAAACTGGTTGCCACGTATCCAAGAAACACAAAATAAATTGACTGCATGTTCATTTCAAACTTCCTTCTCTCACAGTTGTTAGCTAGCCTTTTGTTTTGTTGTCTTCATTGGGAAGATTCTAGTTTCTATTGATGAGAGCCCCAGGTCACTAAGCCCATTGTGATCAGTCAATATGTTGATGAGTCAACTCCATGGATACTGATGGAGAACGTAACTACTAGACTTAATGAGTCAACTCCATGGATACTGATGGAGAACTTAACTACTAGACTTAATGAGTCAACTCCATGGATACTGATGGAGAACTTAACTACTAATTCCGTCATTACCTCCTGATGACACTCGCTGTTATCCAGAGTGTTAGGACAGAATACATTTACCTCTTCATCACTCACTCTTATCCAGAGTGGTAGGACAGAATACCTCTTCATCACTCTATCACTTCCTCTTTCCACACTTCCCTTCTTTCTTTCTCCTGACTTGATGGATCTGAGCATGTGTGGATGTAACGAGCAGTGATTGATTATTATGCCTGTCTGCGCTGAAGAGGCAAATCCCTTGTAATGAGCCTTGATTGATTTATCGTGGGTGAGAGGTGAGCTGTCAGTCATAATAATTGCCGTGGCAGCTGTGTATTCATAGTTAAACGATGGCAAATTTAGCCTGGGGAGACGTGGGGACAGAATACATAAAACGGACTAATTGCATCTGTATGTATTAACAGTGGGCCTTATTCAAACCAACCTGTGTCCAGATTTCAGCTGGAAATTATTACAAAATAGATAGCACTGGAACAAAATAAGAGACCACTGCAAAATGATCAGTTTCTCTGGTTTTACTATTTATAGATATGTGGTTGGGTAAAATGAACATTTTTGTTTTATTCTATAAACTACTGACAACATTTCTCCCAAATTCCAAATAAAAATATTGTCATTTAGAGCATTTATTTGCAGAAAATGACAACTGGTCAAAATAACAAAAAAGATGCAGTGTTGTCAGACCTCAAATAATGCAAAGAAAATAAGTTCATATACATTTTTAAACAACACAATACTAATGTTTTAACTTCGGAAGAGTTCAGAAATCAATATTTGGTGAAAATCAGGGTTATTCCAATCACAGCTTTCACGCGTGTTGGCATGCTCTCCACCAGTCTTTCACATTGATGTTGGGTGACATTATGGCGCAACAATTCAAGCAGCTCTACTTTGTTTGATGGCTTATGACCAACCATCTTCCTCTTGATCACATTCCAGAGGTTTTCAATGGGGTTCAGGTCTGGAGATTGGGCTGGCCATGACAGGGTCTTGATCTGGTGGTCCTCCATCCACACCTTGATTGACCTGGCTGTGTGGCATGGAGCATTGTCCTGCTGGAAAAACCAATCCTCAGAGTTGGGGAACATTGTCAGAGCAGAAGGAAGCAAGTTTTCTTCCAGGACAACCTTGTATGTGGCTTGATTCACGTGTCCTTCACAAAGACACATCTGCCAGATTCCAGCCTTGCTGAAGCACCCCCAGATCATCACCGATCCTCCACTAAATTTCACAGTGGGTGTGAGACCTGGAGAGGCCTACAAGCCACAGTGTCTCACACCCACTGTGAAATTTGTCTTTGAAGGACGCATGAATCAAGCCACGTACAAGGTTGTCCTGGAAGAAAACTTGCTTCCTTCTGCTCTGACAATTTGGGGTTTTGATTGATTTAAGGCCTAGTTTGTACTGTAGCCTTGTCTTTCCAAATGTTAGTTTTCACACAGCGTGATACAAAATCAACTTGAGGAAGCAGCCAACAGTGAGCAGAACTTATCATTACAGACGTGTGTGTTCAGTAGAAGTGGTGCTGATGGGATCAGTAGTGCTGTGATGATGATTCAATAAAGCTAGTCTCCCTGATGTCTGTCAACCCCTATCTGTCTCCTCCTTATGGCTTCCTGGAGTAACTTCCCACCACACACTATCTCTGTCTTGCTATATTTAAAGGAGATTATCTATCTCTCTCTTTCTATTCTCCTCTCTCTCCATCTCTGGTCCCTTTCCATGGCCTCCTCTCTCATTATTTACCCATTTTTCTCTCTCTCTCTTCATGCACTCTCCTTTTCTCTGTCTCCATCTCTAGTCCTTTTCCATGCCATCTCTACCTCTACCTCTCTGTCTCTGTGTGTCTGTCTCTGTCTATCTCTGTCTGGTTCATACGACAGGTATTATCAGGTTGTGTAATTAAAAGCAGCATGGTGTGTGACCCTCTGGGAGCTGTTCCAATGCTTCCTTAAGCCTCTGAGACACCAGGATAGGACAGTGGTGTGTGTGTGTGTGTGTGTGTGTGTGTGTGTGTGTGTGTGTGTGTGTGTGTGTGTGTGTGTGTGTGTGTGTGTGTGTGTGTGTGTGTGTGTGTGTGTGTGTGTGTGTGTGTGTGTGTGTGTCAGGGAGTGATAAGTTGTTTTGGGGCAGCTCTCTGAGTGAGGGTGTAATATCACACTGACCCCCATCACTCCTCTGTTCTCTGCCCGGTAATACCTCACACTGCCTGTCTTACACCTGGGAGACAGCCCACGACGCACAGCTATACACAGTCTGGCACACACCACACACATGGAGACACACATACACAAACATGCTGACACGCGCAGACACAGGTATGCACACAGGTATGCACACAGGTACACTCAGAGAATCAGCAGGACCTCACAGATTCAGCATGAGTTGCTGTGAGACAATCTGTCATAGTGCCATGATCCAAGTAGAGGTGGGATGTGTGAAGAGGCTCATCCTTACACACACACACACAGCAGGAGACCCTGAGTAATTCACACAGAGCGCTCATACTTACAGATGCTTCATATCTTCCTCCTCTCCCCTACACCTCCACTGTTGCTAAGTCAACACTAGTCCCTAGGATTGAGGAGACACAGTATACATCCCAAATGACACCCTATTCCCCTATTTAGTGCACTACTTTTGATCAGGGCCCAACTCGCTCTGGTCAACAGTAGTGCACTGTATAGGGGAAAGTGCACCGTTTGGAAAGTGCACCGTTTGGTATGCAACCACAGACCAATATACAGTACCAGTCAAAAGTACCATCCGTTTTGTCACCAAAGCCCCATATACTACCCACCACTGCGACCTGTACGCTCTCGTTGGCTGGCCCTCGCTTCATACTCGTCGCCAAACCCACTGGCTCCAGGTCATCTACAAGACCCTGCTAGGTAAAGTCCCCCCTTATCTCCGCTCACTGGTCACCATAGCAGCACCCACCTGTAGCATCCGCTCCAGCAGGTATATCTCTCTGGTCACCCCCAAAGCCAATTCCTCCTTTGGCCGTCTCTCCTTCCAGTTCTCTGCTGCCAATGACTGGAATGAACTACAAAAATCTCTAAAACTGGAAACGCTTATCTCCCTCACTAGCTTTAAGCACCAGCTTTCAGAGCAGCTCACAGATCACTGCACCTGTACATAGCCCATCTATAATTTAGCCCAAACAACTACCTCTTCCCCTACTGTATTTATTTATTTTGCTCCTTTGCACCCCATTATTTCTACTTTGCACTTTCTTCTACTACAAATCTACCATTCCAGTGTTTTACTTCTATAATGTATTTACTTTGCCACCATGGTCTTTTTGCCTTTACCTCCCTTATCTCACCTCATTTGCTCACATTGTATATAGACTTATTTTTCTACTGTATTATTGACTGTATGTTTCTTTTACTCTATGTGTAACTCTGTGTTGTTTGTATGTTGTTTAACTGCTTTGCTTTATCTTGGCCAGGTCGCAATTGTAAATGAGAACTTGTTCTCAACTTGCCTACCTGGTTAAATAAAGGTGAAATAAATAAATAAATAAATAAATAAAAAATGTGGGTTGTGGTTGGGTGATTGTAGAGGCCAGGTCATCTGATGCAGCACTCATCATTCTCCAAGAATCACTCTCCTTCTTGGTCAAATAGCCCTTACACAGCCTGGAGGTGTGTTGGGTCATTGTCCTGTTGAAAAACAAATGATAGTTCCACTAAGCGTAAACCAAATCAAATGTATTTATATAGCCCTTCTTACATCAGCTAATATCTCAAAGTGCTGTACAGAAACCCAGCCTAAAACCGCAAACAGCAAGCGATGCAGGTGTAGAAGCACGGTGGCTAGGAAAAACTCCCTAGAAAGGCCATAACCTAGGAAGAAACCTAGAGAGGAACCAGGCTATGAGGGGTGGCCAGTCCTCTTCTGGCTGTGCTGGCTGGAGATTATAACAGAACAGGGCCGAGATGTTGAAATGTTCATAAATGACCAGCATGGTCAAATAATAATAATAATCACAGTAGTTGTCGAGGGTGCAACAAGTCAGCACCTCAAGAGTAAATGTCAAGTTGGCTAGTCATAGCCGATCATTGAGAGTATCTCTACCGCTCCTGCTGTCTCTAGAGCGTTGAAAACAGCAGGTCTGGGACAGGTAGCACGTCCGGTGAACAGGTCAGGGTTCCATAGCCGCAGGCAGAACAGTTGAAACTGGAGCAGCAGCACGGCCAGGTGGACTGGGGACAGCAAGGAGTCATCATGTCAGGTAGTCCTGAGGAATGGTCCTAGGGCTCAGGTCCTCCGAGAAAGAGAGAATTAGAGAGAGCATAGTTAAATTCACACAGGACACCATATAAGACAGGAGAAATAGTCCAGATATAACAGACTGACCCTAGCCCCCCGACACATAAACTACTGCAGCATAAATACTGGAGGCTGAGACAGGAGGGGTCAGGAGACACGATGATACCCCCAAACAAGGCCAAACAGGCAGGATATAACCCCACCCACTTTGCCAAAGCACAGCCCCCACACCACTGAAGGGATATCTTCAACCACCAACTTACCATCCTGAGACAAGGCCGAGTATAGCCCACAAAGATCTCCGCCACGGCACAACCCAAGGGGTGGCGTCAACCCAGACAGGAAGACCACGTCAGTGACTCAACCCACTCAAGTGAAACCAGATGGGATGACGTATCGCTGCAGAATGTTGTGGTAGCCATGCTGGTTAAGTGTGTCTTGAATTGTAAATAAATCACTGACCGTGTCACCAGCAAAGCACCATCACACCACCTCCTCCATGCTTCACGGTGGGAACCACGCATGCGGAGGTCATCCGTTAACCTCTCTGGGGTATGTGGGACGCCACCCGCGGGACACACTATTCAACAGCCAGTGAAATAGCAGGGCGCCAAATTCAAAACAACAAAAATCTCATAATTCAAATTTCTCAAACATACAACTATTATATCCCATTTTAAAGATACACTTCCCGTTAATCCAACCACATTGTCCGATTTAAAAAAGGCTTTACGGCGAAAGCATAACATTAGATTATGTTAGGACAGCGCTTAGACAAGAAAAACCACACAGCCATTTTCCAAGCAAGGAGAGGCGTCACAAAAAACAGAAATACAGCTAAAATTAATCACTAACCTTTGATGATCTTCATCAGATGGCACTCATAGGACTTCATGTTACACAATACATGTATGTTTTGCTCGATAAAGTTCATTTTTATATCCAAAAACCCCATTTTACATTGGCGTGTAATGTTCAGAAATGTTTTGCCTCCCAAAACTTCTGGTGAATGAGCACATCAATTTACAGAAATACTCATCATAAACGTTGATCAAATATTCAACTGTTATTTAAAGAATTATAGATACACTTTTCCTTAATGCAACTGCTGTGTCAGATTTCAAAAAAGCTTTACAGCGAAAGCACACTTTGCAATAATCTGAGTACGGCGCTCAGTCACAAAACTAAACCCGCCATTTTGTGGAGTCAACAAAACTCAGAAATAGCATTATAAATATTCACTTACTTTTGATGATCTTTATCGGAATGCATTCCCAGGAATCCCAGTTCCACAATAAATGTTCATTTGTTTCGATAAAGTTCATCCTTTATGTCCAAATACCTCCATTTTGTTTGCGCGTTCAGTCGAAAAGTTCAGACGAAAAGTCAAAAAAGTTATATTACAGTTCGTAGAAACATGTCAAACGATGTATAGAATCAATCTTTAGGATGTTTTTATTATAAATCTTCCATAATATTCCAACCGGACGATTCCTTTGTCTTCAAAAAAGAAAAGGAACACAGCTAACTCGCACGTGAGCGCTCGCCACTGAGCTCATGTCATTTTCTCAGTCCTCTGACTCCATATGCTCTTATTCTCTCCCCATTCACAGTAGAAGCCTGAAACAATGTTCAAAAGACTGTTGACATCTAGTGGAAGCCTTAGGAAGTGCAAAATTACCCCACAGACACTATATTGGATAGGGAATCACTTGAAAAACTACAAACCTCAGATTTCCACACTTCCTGGTTGGATTTTTTTCTCAGGTTTTTGCCTGCCATATGAGTTCTGTTATACTCACAGATATCATTCAAACAGTTTTAGAAACTTCAGAATATGCATATCTAAGCTTCTGGGACTGAGTAGCAGGCAGTTTACTCTGGGCACCTTCTTCATCCGGACGTCAAAATACTGCCCCCTACCCAAGAGAGGTTAACCTACTCTGTGTCTCACAAAGACATGGCGATTGGCGCCAAAAATTGCAAATTTGGACTCATCAGACTAAAGAACAGATTTCCACCGGTCTAATGTACATTGCTCGTTTTCTTGGCCCAAGCAAGTCTCTTCTTCTTATTGTTGTCCTTTTAGTAGTGGTTTCTTTGTAGCAATTCAACCATGAAGGCCTGATTCACATAGTCTCTTCTGAACAGTTGATGTTGAGATGTCTCTGTTACTTGAACTCTGTGAAGCATTTATTTGGGCTGCAATTTCTGAGGCTGGTAACTCTAATGAACTTATCCTCTGCAGCAGAGAACTCTGGGTCTTCCTTTCCTGTGGCGGTCCCAGTTTCATCATAGCGCTTGATGGTTTTTGCGAATGCACTTGAGGGAACTTTCAAAGTTCTTGACATTTTCCGCATTGACTGATCTTCATGTCTTAAAGTAATCATGGACTGTCTTTTCTCTTTGCTTATTTGAGCTGTTCTTGCCATTATATGGACTTGGTCTTTAACCAAATACAGTTGAAGTCGGAAGTTTACATACACTTATGTTGGAGTCATTAAAACTCGTTTTTCAACCACTCCACACATTTCTTGTTAACAAACTATAGTTTTGGCAAGTCGGTTAGGACATCTACTTTGTGCATGACACAAAGTCATTTTTCCAACAATTGTTTACAGACAGATTATTTGACTTATAATTCACTATATCACAATTCCAGTGGGTCAGAAGTTTACATATACTAAGTTGACTGTGCCTTTTTAAACGGCTTGGAAAATTCCAGAAAATTATTTCATGGCTTTAGAAGTTTCTGATAGGCTAATTGACATAATTTGAGTCAATTGGATGTGTACTTGTGGATGTATTTCAAGGCTTACCTTCAAACTCAGTGCCTCTTTGCTTGACATCCGTTGGAAAATCAAAAGAAATCAGCTAAGACCTCAGAAAAAAAATTGTAGACCTTCACAAGTCTGGTTCAGCATTGGGAGCAATTTCCAAATGCCTGAAGGTACCACGTTCATCTGTACAAACAATAGTACGCAAGTATAAACACCATGTGAAACACGCAGCCGTCATACCGCTCAGGAAGGAGACGCGTTCTGTCTCCTAGAGATGAACGTACTTAGGTGCGAAAAGTGCAAATCAATCCCAGAACAACAGCAAAGGACCTTGTGAAGATGCTGGAGGAAACGGGTATAAAAGTATCTATATCCACAGTAAAACGAGTCCTATATCGGCATAACCTGAAAGGCCGTTCTGCAAGGAAGAAGCCACTGCTCCAAAACTGCCATTAAAAAAGCCAGACTACGGTTTGCAACTGCACATGGGGACAAAGATTGTACTTTTTGGAGAAATGTCCTCTGGTCTGATGAAACAAAAATAGAACTGTTTGGCCATACTGACCATGGTTATGTTTGGAGGAAAAAGTGGGAGGCTTGCAAGCCGAAGAACACCATCCCAATCGTGAAGCACGGGGGTGGCAGCATCATGTTGTGGGGGTACTTTGCTGCAGGACGGACTGGTGAACTTCACAAAATAGATGGCATCATGAGAGAGGAAAATGATGTGGATATATTGAAGCAACATCAAGACATCAGTCAGGAAGTTAAAGCTTGGGCGCAAATGGGTCTTCCAAATGGACAATGACCCCAAGCATACTTCTAAAGTTATGGCTTAAGGACAACAAAGTCAAGGTATTGGAGTGGCCATCACAAAGCCCTGACCTCAATCCTATAGAAAATTTGTGGGCAGAACTGAAAAAGCGTGTGCGAGCAAGGAGGCTTACAAACCTGATTCAGTTACACCAGCTCTGTCAGGGGGAATGGGCCAAAATTCACCCAACTTATTGTGGGAAGCTTGTGGAAGGCTACCCAAAACATTTGACCCAAGTTAAACAATTTAAAGGCAATGCTACCAAATACTAATTGAGTGTATGTTAACTTCTGACCCACTGGGAATGTGATGAAAAAAATAAAAGCTGAAATAAATCATTCTCTCTACTATTATTCTGACATTTCACATTCTTAAATAAAGTGGTGATCCGAAGACTGAATTTTTACTAGGATTAAATGTCAGGAATTGTTAAACATTTAAACTCAGTTTATTTGGCTAAAGTGTATGTAAACTTCTGACTTCAACTATTGGTCTTTCTTCTGTTACCACCCTTTCCTTGTCACAATACAACTGATTGGCTCAAACGCATTAAGAACAAAAGAAATTCCGCTAGCTTTTAACAAGGCACACGTGTTAATTGAAATGTATTCCAAGTGACTACCTCATGAAACTGGTTGACAGGATGCCAAGAGTGTGCAAAGCTGTCATCAAGGCAAAGGGTGGCTACTTTGAAGATAAACAAATCAAAATATATTTTAGATTTGACTAACACTTGTTTTTGGCTACTACATGATTCCATATGTGTTATTTCATAGTTTTGATTTCTTCACTATTATTCTTCAATGTAGAAAGTAGTACAAATAAAGAAACTCTGGAATGAGTAGGTGTGTCCAAACTTTTGACTGGTACTGTAGGTGCAACCACCTATCTTGATAACCACACAGTATTTAATTTATCATTATATTACTTTATGATGCTTTCCAATACAATATTATACAGCACTATATGACTCAACATAGTGCTCTATATTAGTACATTACGGTTCTATAAATGACTAATGCAAGGGATAGAATGTTGAGTTTTCTCAATATTCCAAAATACAGTGCTTTGCAAAAGTATTCGGACCCCTTGGATTTCTTCACATTTTATTGTGTTGCAAAGTGGGATTGAAATGGATTATATATATTTTTTTTTATTATTGTCAACAATCTTAACAAAATACTCTTTCAAAGTGGAATAATTTTTTCAATACTTTTTTAAAGATTAATAAAAAATAAATCAAATATATTAGTTGCGTAAGTATTCAGCTTCCTGATTCCATACATGCTAGAGGCACCTATGTCAGCAGAACAGAACATGTATGTGGGTATACACTGTATGGTCTGTTCTCTCAATATACCCACATATACTGAGTGTACAAAACATTAGGAGCACCTTCTTTAGAACAGCCTCATTTCGTCAGGGCATGGACTCTTAAGTGTCAAGCGTTCCACAAGGATGCTGGCCCATGTTGACTCCAATGCTTCCCACAGTTGTGTCAAGTTGGCTGGATGTCCTTTGGGTGGTGGGCCATTCTTGATAAAACTGTGATAAACCCAGCAGCGTTGTAGTTTTTGACACAAACCAGGCACCTACTACCATACCCTGATCAAAGGCACTTCAATATTTTGTCTTGCCCATTCACCTTCTGAATGGCACACACAATATATGTCTCAACTGTCTCAAGGCTTACAAATCCTACTTAAACCTGTCTCCTCCCCTTCATCTACACTGATTGAAGTGGATTTAACAAGTGACATCAGTAAGGGATCATAGCTTTCACCTGGATTCACCATTATATAGTATCCCCTCCTCATGGTTACAGACCCAACAACATTATATAGTATCCCTCATGGTTACAGACCCAACAACATTATATAGTATCCCCTCATGGTAACAGACCCAACAACATTATATAGTATCCCCTCCTCATGGTTACAGACCCAACAACATTATATAGTATCCCTTCCTCATGGTTACAGACACAACAACATTATATAGTATCCCCTCCTCATGGTTACAGACCCAACAACATTATATAGTATCCCTCCTCATGGTTACAGACCCAACAACATTATATAGTATCCCTCCTCATGGTTACAGACCCAACAACATTATACAGTATCCCTCCTCATGGTTACAGGCCCAACAATATTATATAGTATCCCTCCTCATGGTTACAGACCCAACAACATTATATAGTATCCCTTCCTCATGGTTACAGACCCAACAACATTATATAGTATCCCTCCTCATGGTTACAGGCCCAACAACATTATATAGTATCCCTCCTCATGGTTACAGACCCAACAACATTATATAGTATCCCTCCTCATGGTTAGACCCAACAACATTATATAGTATCCCCTCCTCATGGTTACAGACCCAACAACATTATATAGTATCCCCTCCTCATGGTTACAGACCCAACAACATTATATAGTATCCCTCCTCATGGTTACAGACCCAACAACATTATATAGTATCCCTCCTCATGGTTACAGACCCAACAACATTATATAGTATCCCCTCCTCATGGTTACAGACCCAACAACATTATATAGTATCCCTCCTCATGGTTATAGACCCAACAGCATTATATAGTATCCCTTCCTCATGGTTACAGACCCAACAACATTATATAGTATCCCTCCTCATGGTTATAGACCCAACAGCATTATATAGTATCCCTTCCTCATGGTTACAGACCCAACAACATTATATAGTATCCCCTCCTCATGGTTACAGACCCAACAACATTATATAGTATCCCTTCCTCATGGTTACAGACCCAACAACATTATATAGTATCCCCTCCTCATGGTTACAGACACAACAACATTATATAGTATCCCTTCCTCATGGTTACAGACCCAACAACATTATATAGTATCCCCTCCTCATGGTTACAGACCCAACAACATTATATAGTATCCCTTCCTCGTGAATAAAAGCACATGAGCTAATTTATGCAGCAGCATACATTTTTAGACCGTTGTTGTGCTTACTTGAACAGGAAGGTGGCGTGGCGGTCCTTCTTGTGGGCAAATTTTGTCATCAAAGGTGTTTTCAAGGTAACTGGGAACTCTAAAAAAACAAAAAGAAGGTTGAATCATGATGTCCGTGAATTTCAGGTCGGAGCGCTAGAAAGAGGCCCAAGTTCCCGGTGTGGAATTCTATGTTGGATGACCGTTCAAAATGTTTCCAAGTTGGAGCTAGTTTTTTTCCCCAGAGTTCCCAGTTGTCTTAAACACGGAAGAAGTCATGCTGGATGGACAGCATGGCTAATGTATTCAACCTTTTCTGGCCCATGGTGTTGCGAGTGAATGTTTATCGTTTTAAGCTTGGAAAAGAGACCATTTCAGACAGATGATTTAAATCCTTAAACCCAGACTTGGACCACACACCCTCTCCACCGAATAGCAGGCAGGCGAAGCAAAATGGTGATTGCTTTGCAACGCTTGCAGTTAGCTACTGATTCCTTCCAAACCACTCATTGTTGAACTTGCGATTTCCAACTTGTTGTGTAATGTTTATGTCCAATGGCCGATGAGCACCGATACGTTTTATCTATAATTTATCTTCATATTGCAAGGATGGAGAAGGATTTTCCAGTAGATTGTCGACGTGGTTCATGGTGATGACTGCTTGTCTAGCTTCCTAGCTAAGATTTTGAAAGTAACATGATCCAATCAAAGCTACAGTAGATATAACGTGATTTGATGTCATTTTATCTGTGGCCAATGACCTTGAGCCTTCTTAAATAGGCACTTCTAATGTAAATCTATGGCAGTACCCAAGGGGACATAAACTGCCTAGCTTTCCCTGTAGATTCTGCGGTGACGTAGTGTTCCCATGAGTGACAGAACACTGAGCCAATCACAGCACAACTAAAGAAGATTACCAACGCCTATGCTCTGTATATTCCGCTAGCTGCCCCTCCACCACAGAAAGCACTGAGCTAGGCTGAAACGCCTGCATTTTGGAGCTGCCTTACTCAAGAAAGAGACCATGTTTGTATGCGGCTTTATTAACTCAATATTATAAAAAAATATATATACATTGTTTGCGAACTGATATGTGACATGAATTAATGCCAAAATAACATGCCCTAAATGACGGGTCGCCACTGAGTACCACTCTCCATATTTTCAAGCATAGTGGTGGCTGCATTATGTTATGGGTATGCTCCTAATCGTAAAGGACTAGTGAGTTTTTCAGGATAAAAAAGAAATGTAATGGAGGTAAGCACAGGCAAAATCCTAACTTACCCAGAAAGACTCACAGCTGTAATCGCTGCCAAAGGTGCTTCTACAAAGTATTGACTCGGGTGTGAATACTTATGTAAATTAGAAATGTCTGTATTTCATTTTCAATAAATTAGCTAACATTTCTTAAAACATGTTTCCACTTTGTCATTATGGGTTATGGGAATAATAATTCTCACCCATGTACACACAATAACCCATAATGACAAAGTGGAAACATGTTTTAAGAAATGTTAGCTAATTTATTGAAAATGAAATACAGACATAAAGTTTTGTTAACTTATTCCACATTTTGTTGTGTTACAGCCAGAAATTATGACTACTTTCTGAAGGCACTGTATGTTCTGTTTTCTCAATATACCCACATTTATCAAACATATCCCCAGATCTCATAGCATCCTTATTTAACCTTCATTCATTTCCCTAGGTACTCTCACATGAATCATGCACTGACACACACGTGTACAGACATACACACACACACAGAGACACACATACGTCTAAAAATACAGACACACACACACATACGTAGACACACACACAGTACTGTAGATGGATGTGGGGAGTTTAGATGAAGGCAGTTGCCTGTCGGTAGTGTTGTCAGACCTCACTTCTCTTCTCTAGGTGATTGAAGACCAAGAGAAGATATCCAACCTTATCTCACCTTTTCACACTCGCTGTTGTTGCTCTCCATCTCTCTGTTCCCCATAGGACGTCTCTCACGCTCTCCTACTAATGGTATCTCTCCTCTCTCACTCTCTACCTCTGTCTGTCTGTCTTTCTCTCACTCTCTCTTTTACTCACTCACTTTGTGGCTCTCTCTCTCTCTTTCTCTGTCTGTTTCTCCCTCTCTCTCAGGTGTTCATTCTCTGTTTCTTTCACTTTTCATCTCCCCATTAGAACCCCTTTCTCAATCTCTCTCTCCTTCCATCATAGGCTGCTGAACAGGGGTAAGAATTGGGTAAAATATGAGAGCTTTCTGCTTCTCTTGTCTGTCTGGTCTGATCGGGTCTAGTCTGTGCTAATAAGACCCAGGTGGGGAGTGAGAGGAGTCAAGGTTAATATGACCTTCCCCTGGAGAGGTGGAAAGGGGGAGAAAATAAAGACTACATTCGTGAGGGAGAGAATCATAGAGAAGGAAGGGTGGGAGTTAGGAAGAGAGAGATATGGAGGTACATTGTGTGATCTCTGTCCCCCATAAAGCTAAATAATCCATCTGTAAATATCTTGTTGCTGAAACCCTGTTAATAATGTTTAATAGTCAGTCGCCTAACAATATTGGACAAGAAATGTATATTATGCTGATTGGTCCGTTTAGTCTCCCGATTTAACGTCACAAACACCTAGTTTAGTAATAAAAAGGCTCTGTTGCCTTCCCATGACAACGGTGCATTTTCTAATGCTTGTAGATACAGCACTCTTACACCACAATCTATGTCGGTAAATAGATTGGATGAAGTCCTCCGATCAGACATGGTGGAGTGAGTCAGTAGGAGAGAACCTTGTCAGTGTAGATCTGTTGTTCCTCCCCAGCCATAACACCACGTACTGATAGTTCCCAACAGAGAAGCTGCAGGAGAGCCATGCCACACTCCACGCAGAGCAGAGACATGCCTCTAAAAATACACACACACTGCCTGTCACATCACAGTTCTGTGCTATGTGGTGGCTTTGTGTGGATGTGGGTATGGGGTGGGTGTTTTTTGTGATTTTTGTTTGAGGTTTTGTTTTTAGGCTTGTGTTTTTGTATAAATTAATTGTGTATTTCGGATAGAATTACGATCAGACACCATACAGTTATTATATTTATGTTCATATTTTTCTGATTCCAAGATCAAAAGCTACATCTCGGTCTTTGAAAGAGCCAGCTATTGTCAACGTTCCCTTGAGTAAGGACCACCCAAACTGCTCATTGGCTGCTCTCTGCTCCAGCTTCTCCAACTTAATGTGTGTTTGCCTGTACACACACACACACACACACATACGTACGTACGTACGTACGTGTGTGTGTGTGTGTGTGTGTGTGTGTATATTCTAATGTATAAAGCATATTATGTCAGGTACAAAATGACTGGTAGTTTAGGAGTGCAGACTGTCGGTCTCTAACAGACAGGGAGACAGGGAGACAGATCTTTCAGCGAGCAGCGATGAAACCGTGGGGTTTGGTAAAAGCAGACTCATTTCTGTCTCGGTTGAACTAATAAAGTATTCTTCTTCTTCTTCAGCTAGAGCCTTGTTCAGCCTTTGCTATGTCCCAAAAGGTACCCTATTCCGTTTATAGTACACTACTTTTGACCAGGGTGCCATTTGGTTGGCAGCCCTGAGTTTGGCCTAGCTACAGTATATCTCTTCCCAGGCTCATGGCGTAAACACATGATGTAGTAAAATATTTATCCCCCCAAAGCCTGTTGTTCCCATGCTCTCCTCTCATTAAACCTGGGTTAATTGTCTTTGGCTGTGGGAGAGAGAGGGGACATGTTATACCTTACACCCCAGGACGAGATGGTGGAGAGGAAGAGCGGCAAGATGTGGGAAAGGGTTAGGGAAGAGAGGGAAAGGGTTAGGGAAGAGAGGGAAAGGGTTAGGGAAGAGAGGGAAAGGGTTAGGGAAGAGAGGGAAAGGGTTAGGGAAGAGAGGGAAAGGGTTAGGGAAGAGAGGGAAAGGGTTAGGGAAGAGAGGGAAAGGGTTAGGGAAGAGAGGGAAAGGGTTAGGGAAGAGAGGGAAAGGGTTAGGGAAGAGAGGGAAAGGGTTAGGGAAGAGAGGGAAAGGGTTAGGGAAGAGAGGGAAAGGGAAAGGGAAGAGAGGGAAAGGGAAAGGGTTAGGGAAGAGAGGGAAAGGTAGAGGGTTAACATTAGGGAAGCGAGGGAAAGGTAGGTGGAGACAGGAGAGAAACACAGACACACACACACGCACACCTGCAGACACACACAGACAGACAGACACGCAGACAGACAGAGACACACACGCACAGGTAGAGGGTTAAGGTTAGGGAAGAGTGGGAAAGGTAGAGGTAGGTGGAGACAGAGAAACACACACACACACACACACACACACACGGTGTTGCCAGGACAGAGTACATATGCATATAGAAATTGAGACAATGCCATCCTTTCCGAGAGAGAGAGAGGAGGTGGAGAGATAGGGAGAGGAAGGGATGGAGAGAGGGAGGTCAAAAAAAAAGACTTGGAGACAGGGCAAGAAAGAATGAGACAGGAAGACTGAGAGAACAATATAGGGAGAGAGAGATGGAGGAGGGGAGGAGTTAAAGGATTAACTGTGCATCAATATTTCAATGGGTGGATCCTTTGTTGAATAATGCAGCTGTTGTGTCAGACAGTTTCCCTCTCTCTCCGCTTGGTCCTGGGTGCTCACACACACACACACACACACACACACACACACACACACACACACACACACACACACACACCTGGCATTGGCATACATACACTGAGTGTACAAAACATTAGGAACATGCTCTTTCTATGACATATACTGACCAAGTCATTCCAGGTAAAAGCGTATTGATGTCACTTGTTAAATCCACTTCAATCAATGTACAGTCGTGTCATTCTCAAAACTTTTGGCCACAAATATACATTTTCACAAAGTCTGCTGCCTCAGTTTGTATGATGGCAATTTGCATATACTCCAGAATGTTATGAAGAGTGATCAGATGAATTGCAATTAATTGCAAAGTCCCTCTTTGCCATGCAAATGAACTGAATCCCCAAAAAACATTTCCACTGCATTTCAGCCCTGCCACATAAGGATCAGCTGACATCATGTCAGTGATTCTCTCGTTAACACAGGTGTGAGTGTTGACGAGGACAAGGCTGGAGATCACTGTCATGCTGATTGAGTTCTAATAACAGACTGGAAGCTTCAAAAGGAGGGTGGTGCTTGGAATCATTGTTCTTCCTCTGTCAACTATGGTTACCTGCAAGGAAACACGTGCCGTCATCATTGCTTTGCACAAAAAGGGCTTCACAGGCAAGGATATTGCTGCCAGTAAGATTGCACCTAAATCAACAATTTATTGGATCATCAAGAACTTCAAGGAGAGCGGTTCAATTGTTGTGAAGAAGGCTTCAGGGTGCCCAAGAAAGTCCAGCAAGCACCAGGAACGTCTCCTAAAGTTGATTCAGCTGCGGGATCGGGGCTCCACCAGTACAGCGCTTGCTCAGGATTGGCAGCAGGCAGATGTGAGTGCATCTGCACGCACAGTGAGGCGAAGACTTTTGGAGGATGGCCTTGTGTCAAGAAGGGCAGCAAAGAAGCCACTTCTCTCCAGGAAAAACATCAGGGACAGACTGATATTCTGCAAACGGTACAGAGATTGGACTGCTGAGGACTGGGTCATTTTCTCTGATGAATCCCCTTTCCGATTGTTTGGGGCATCCGGAAAAAAGCTTGTCCGGAGAAGACAAGGTGAGTGCTACCATCAGTCCTGTGTCATGCCAACAGTAAAGCCTCCTGAGACCATTCATGTGTGAGGTTGCTTCTCAGCCAAGGGAGTGGGCTCACTCACAATTTTGCCTAAGAACACAGCCATGAATGAAAAATGGTACCAACACATCCTCTGAGAGCAGCTTCTCCCAACCATCCAGGAACAGTTTGGTGACAAACAATGCCTTTTCCAGCATGATGGAGCACCTTGCCATAAGGCAAAAGTGATAACTAAGTGGCTGAGGGAACAAAACATCGATATTTTGGGTCCATGGCCAGGAAACTCCCCAGACCTTAATCTCATTGAGAACTTGTGGTCAATCCTCAAGAGGCAGGTGGACAAACAAAAACCCACAAATTCTGACAAACTCCAAGCATTGATTATGCAAGAATGGGCTGCCATCAGTCAGGATGTGGCCCAGAAGTTAATTGACAGCATGCCAGGGCGGATTGCAGAGGTCTTGAAAAAGAAGGGTCAACACTGCAAATATTGACTCTTTGCATCAACTTCATGTAATTGTCAGTAAAAGCCTTTGACACTTATGAAATGCTTGTAATTATACTTCCGTTTTCCATAGTAACATCTGACAGAAATATCTAAAGACATTGAAGCAGCAAACTTTGGAAATTAATATTTGTGTCATTCTTAAAACTTTTGGCCACGACTGTAGATGAAAGGGAGGAGACAGGTTAAATAAGGATTTTTAAGCCTTGAGACAATTGAGACATGGATTGTGTGTGTGCCATTCAGAGGGTGAATATTTAAGTGCCTTTTGAACGGGTTATGGTAGTAGGTACCAGACGCA
This sequence comes from Salmo salar, assembly GCF_965601325.2. Classification (NCBI taxonomy): domain Eukaryota; kingdom Metazoa; phylum Chordata; class Actinopteri; order Salmoniformes; family Salmonidae; genus Salmo; species Salmo salar. Next base: position 64,479,939 of record NC_138307.1, on the reverse strand, counting down.
CCAGTTTGAGTCAAGAACTGCAACACTGCTGGGTTTTTCACACTCAACAGTTTCCCGTTTGTGTCAAGAATGGTCCACCACCCAAAAGACGTCCAGCCAACTTGACACAACTGTGAGAAGCATTGAAGTCAACATGGGCCAGCATCCCTGTGGAACGCTTTTGACACCTTGTAGAGTCCATGCCCCGACAAAATGAGGCTTTTCTGAGGGCAAAATTTAGGGAGGTGTTGTTAATATTTTGTACATCAGTGTACAGTTGTAATATAGGCCTACAGTGTACTGGTATTCACCTAGTTCACTCACAGTTCTCTCACCTTTTATTTGATCATCTCTCTCCCTCCATCTCCTTTCCTGTGGCTACCTTTTCCCAGAGCCTGTAGGAGTTGAAAAAGAGCAAGGGAACTGTACGCATTATCCCTGGGCACTTTGTCTGAGTGTGAAAGAAATTGCTCACACACATATAAACACCTGCCTCTCCATCTCTCTCCCTCTTTCTCTCTCTCTCTCTCTCCTCCCATCCAACTCTCTCTCTCTCTCACTCACACACACACATACACACTCTGTTGTGTTGTGACTGGGCCAGGCAGGCTGTGTTTCTATCATGTAAGTCTGGGCAGCTTCAATAGACAGACCTGCTCAGCTCTGCAAAAGCTGCAAGCACCTGTCACAGCCAGTTTATTCCAGTGGACTGGGTTATGGTTGTACCTACACATACTGACACAAACATACGCTCAGTATACAAGCCTGCATATTCACATACTGACACACACAAACGTACTCTCAGTATACAAGCCTGCATATTCACATACTGACACACACAAATGTACTCTCAGTATACAAGCCTGCATATTCACATACTGACACACACAAACGTGCTCTCAGTATACAAGCCTGCATATTCACATACTGACACAGACGGGCTCATTCTAGTGTACTGTATTAGCATAAGCTAATACTCACTAGACACACATACAGTACATATACTAACACATTTAGTGTGTGTGTGTGTGTGTGTGTGTGTGTGTGTGTGTGTGTGTGTGTGTGTGTGTGTGTGTGTGTGTGTGTTAGACTGGTTGTTATTCTATATTAGTATATCCATGCAGATATCATCATCATTAGTGTTAATTTTAGAAGACTTGGCAGGAGGGGGCAGCAAGCTGTGCTGTTGGATTGAAAAGTTTTATAACTCATGAGAACTCAAGATGGCACAAACACACACACACAAGTTACAAGCACACAAACAAAAACACAGCTTACAGTACACGTATGCGCGCACACACACACACCAGGACATTGCATCTTTCTGCTTCGCTAACACCATCATAAATCAATGGCAGCACAGTAATAGTGTTCATATCAGCAGCACCATCTGTTCTATAGAGGACACACACACATTCCATCATGACTTGTACTGCAGTATTCTCTTGGTGGTCATTAGACCTTTGTCAAATAAGGCTCCTCTTGTAGTCTGTGTGTTTCTGTGTGTACCTATAGTACAGTGACTCTGTCCCTGTCATGTTCGTTCCCTCCCTTGCCCCTGTCTTCCCCCGCATCATGTATCCCACATGTACACACTGTCCCCAGCACATTGTTTCATTGAAAAATACTGCAGCAAACATCTTAGATGTAAAATTGATGCTGCACAAAACATCTAGATGTAAAATTGATGCTGCACCAAACATCTTAGTTAGATGTAAAATTGATGCTGCACCAAACATCTTAGATGTAAAATTGATGCTGCACCAAACATCTTAGATGTAAAATTGCACGACTAAGATCTCTTCGGTAAAACGTCAAAATTAATGACAGATTTCTTGGAATAATTCAGACTATTTTGAGGAAGTATATCCTGGCTACGGCATGTCAAAATGGACAAACAGTACTATTTCAGCTTTTTCCTCCTCTTTCAAGCATAGGTCTTTCAAGGCAGTATGCGAGCACACTCGTTCGGTTCAGCTAGCCGTGTTCGGCTAGGCATCAGCCGAACTGAAGCATGCTGACACCTTTAGCAGGAACCACATTCTCTCTCCTCTCTCTCTCTTTTCTCTCTCTCTCTCTGGGGTTAGAGTTTGGAGGATGTGGAGTGAAGGCCTCTCTTCTCCTCTGTGTCATTCTCGTTCTCTTTATTCGGTCTCTTCCAATCCCTTGTTGGTGGTCTGTCTTTATTCTAATCCCTTGTTGGTGGTCTGTCTTTATTCTAATCCCTTGTTGGTGGTCTGTCTTTATTCTAATCCCTTGTTGGTGGTCTGTCTTTATTCTAATCCCTTGTTGGTGGTCTGTCTTTATTCTAATCCCTTGTTGGTTGTCTGTCTTTATTCTAATCCCTTGTTGGTGGTCTGTCTTTATTCTAATCCCTTGTTGGTTGTCTGTCTTTATTCTAATCCCTTGTTGGTTGTCTGTCTTTATTCTAATCCCTTGTTGGTTGTCTGTCTTTATTCTAATCCCTTGCTGGTTGTCTCTTTATTCTAATCCCTTGTTGGTGGTCTGTCTTTATTCTAATCCCTTGTTGGTTGTCTGTCTTTATTCTAATCCTTGTTGGTTGTCTGTCTATTCTAATCCTTGTTGGTTGTCTGTCTATTCTAATCCCTTGTTGGTTGTCTGTCTATTCTAATCCCTTGTTGGTGGTCTGTCTTTATTCTCATCCCTTGTTGGTGGTCTGTCTTTATTCTAATCCCTTGTTGGTTGTCTGTCTTTATTCTAATCCCTTGTTGGTGGTCTGTCTTTATTCTAATCCCTTGCTGGTTGTCTGTCTTTATTCTAATCCCTTGTTGGTTGTCTGTCTTTATTCTAATCCCTTGTTGGTGGTCTGTCTTTATTCTAATCCCTTGCTGGTTGTCTGTCTTTATTCTAATCCCTTGTTGGTGGTCTGTCTTTATTCTAATCCCTTGTTGGTGGTCTGTCTTTATTCTAATCCCTTGTTGGTTGTCTGTCTTTATTCTAATCCCTTGTTGGTGGTCTGTCTTTATTCTAATCCCTTGCTGGTTGTCTGTCTTTATTCTAATCCCTTGTTGGTTGTCTGTCTTTATTCTAATCCCTTGTTGGTTGTCTGTCTTTATTCTAATCCCTTGTTGGTGGTCTGTCTTTATTCTAATCCCTTGTTGGTTGTCTGTCTTTATTCTAATCCCTTGTTGGTTGTCTGTCTTTATTCTAATCCCTTGTTGGTGGTCTGTCTTTATTCTCATCCCTTGCTGGTTGTCTGTCTTTATTCTCATCCCTTGCTGGTTGTCTTTCGATCAAAGGATATTTACAAGAGAGATTGATGAGTTTGAGAGACTAGGAGTTTTGTGCGCACATGAGTGTGTGTGGGGGGAGCTATTTTTCTTTCCTCCGAGACTTAATCACACTTTCCTCTCTGTATGGGGTACCACCTCCTCCATCACGAGAAGCTGTCAAATAGGAAGAATAGTACTTTATTTTTATATCCATCTGTTACTACAGAAACCTTCTCTGTTGTCAACAGGCAGGCCACATGGACGCACGCACACACACACACACACACACACACACACACACACACACCACTCCAAGTGCAGCACTACCTAGAGTTATCTAGGGTTAAGAGCACTGCTGAAAGCAGTAACTATCTATATCCATGGGTCCATATCTGTGTTGCCCAGTCTGGGATTAGAATCAGCAGTCTTACAGCTACAGTACAGGGTTTCTTTATTACTGACTCACCTCACTGTCTATCTCTCCTCTGGAAATGGAGGGGGGAGAGAATAAAATGAGAGATGGAGAGAAAGAGATGAATTTAGAGACAGAGAGAGATCTTAGTGGTGTTAAATATTGAAGACCTTTGTCTTGTTGTGTTGCATGGTTATGTAACCGCTGTGTGTGTGAGTGACACACAGGGATCTGAAAGGGAATCATCTACCGGACCTTCTCCATCTCTCCTGCCCTCCTTCTCTCCTTCCCTCCATCTCTCCCTCTCTTCTCCACAGAAGCATACCTCATTAAGTCAAAACAGACATCCTGTTGTTCCTCCTATTTGTTTTAATGAGACCCTCCATTCCTCAGTCTTCATAGATCTAGAATAGTCAGCTTGAGGCCCTATGGAGGTCAGTCACCCCACTTCACTGCAGCCCGCTCCATAAGCTGCACACACAGTGGTGTTGGTATTCCACTGACCGTGGCCTAAACCCCTGCAGAGGTTTGTAGTGAACAGACAGAGCCATTACACAGCATGGGCCTCACACTCATAGACTAGAGATGGGGGGGTACAGAGTGGCAGACAGTCAGACACACCACACACACATTAATGAATGATACAAACTCCTCAAACACACAAAAGGGGTCTCATTTGCAAGCTGTACTTGCAGGGGAATGGAAAATGAGACCCCTTTTGTGTGTTTGAGGAGTTTCTATGATTCATTAATATTTCTGTGTCTGTGGTGTGTTTGTGCGTGCGTACATGTGTCTGTGTGTGAGAATGTGTGTGTACTTCAGTACGATGGTACAAGCATACTACTACTAATTCTGCAACAGTTGACGCTGCACACACTCTCTCGGAGACAGACTTGTCCTGGTTTTTCCTCAGACCCACAATAACAGCTGGGTCTTACAGTCTGACTTGTCCTGGTTTTTCCTCAGACCCACAATAACAGCTGGGTCTTACAGTCTGACTTGTCCTGGTTTTTCCTCAGACCCACAATAACAGCTGGGTCTTACAGTCTGACTTGTCCTGGTTTTTCCTCAGACCCACAATAACAGCTGGGTCTTACAGTCTGACTTGGCCTGGTTTTTCCTCAGACCCACAATAACAGCTGGGTCTTACAGTCTAACTTGGCCTGGTTTTTCCTCAGACCCACAATAACAGCTGGGTCTTACAGTCTGACTTGGCTTGGTTTTTCCTCAGACCCACAATAACAGCTGGGTCTTACAGTCTGACTTGTCCTGGTTTTTCCTCAGACCCACAATAACAGCTGGGTCTTACAGTCTGACTTGGCCTGGTTTTTCCTCAGACCCACAATAACAGCTGGGTCTTAGAAGCTGCTAGGTTTCTCCCTTCCACTAATGGAATTGAGGAAGTTGAAATATGTTCTGCAGGGAGATAAGTGGTGTGATGATACTGTCTGTTTTTCATTGGCTTGATAAAAGAGCGAATATGAATATTATTCTGGGAAATGTGGAAGATTGGCATGTCTTCGTTTGAGACGCCTCACGCGTGCACACTTGATACGATTGACTTGGTGGTGGATAGTGAATTCTGAGAGGTGGAACTTCAATGAAAAAATTACAACATATCAGGTCGCATTAAATAGAATCGGTTAGCAAAACCGTGTGTGTGTGTGTGTGGGGCTGACAAGACCAAACTGCATCACTGATCTATTTATCAGAAGGGCTCTTACAGGGTACTGTACATCAGTGGTAGGAGCTTAGAGACACACTTAAACTGATAACTCTCTCTCTCTGTCTGTCTCTCTCACCCTCTCTCATTCTCTCTCACTCTCCCTCTCTTGCCCCTGCTCTCTCTCTCGCTCTCCCTCATAGTGGTGGAACGTGGAGAAAGGGGAGGCCCTCCAGACCTTCTACCCAACAGGAGCCAATCTGAAAAGGATCCATGTGTCACCTGACTTCTCCACCTTCGTCACCATCGACAATATCGGAATCCTCTACGTCCTGAAGAAGGTGGAATGAGAGGGAGGCATAGCTCATTAGTCTAAAGGGGGCGTAGCTCAATAATAGAAATAGTTCTCGTCTCCTCTCCTTGCATTGATCTGAAAGAGCCAGACAGGTGAGAGCCAATGTCTGTTAGTCATCTGCCATGTTGCTTTAGCCTGCGTTCTCAGATCAGAGGAGGTGACGAACAGGAGATCTGCTAAAGGAAGAAATACATCATTTCTCCTGCTCTGCCTTCTTCTGCATGCCATAACAGTCAAAACAATCACAACAAAATTCATATCCTGACAAAATTAACTATTATGCTTTTCTTATTGTATCAGGGGACCATAGCAAAAATGCATTTGATTCTTACTGCACTGGGGTAAATTGCATGCAATATGGACAGATTTTGCTATCCTCTTTTTAACTAGGATAATCTATGCTATAATGAAATGCACCAGTATTATCTGTTGTGATTCTACAGTGATGATGTCAAACACAGTGAATTGGTTTTGTATTTCTAAGTGCACAATGAGTCTTTTGCTTTGTTGATGTCGTGGCACTCTGCAAATGGTCATGAGTGTCTTCTGTCGTCTTAAACAAAGTACATGTATTTTTCCCTGTGAAGTTCGGGCAGCAGGGAGCCTAGCGATTAAGAGCATTGGGCCAGTAACCTAAAGGTTGCTGGTTCGAATCTCTGAGCCGACTGGGTGAAAAATCTCTCTATGCCCTTCAGCAACGCACTTAACCTAATTTGCTCCTGTAAGTTGCTCTGGATAAGAGCGTCAGTTGACTAAAATGTAAAAATGTAAAGGTCTAAACCTGTGTATTTGGAGTAACTAAAGCCTTAAAGATGGAGTCCGCAGTATGGGAAAGCCTCCCCACCACTGTTTTTTTGTTGTTGTCCGGGCTGAGGAGCGTCACACAGCATGGTAAAACTAATAGCAGGACATATTGTGCTCTTTTATCGCGCATGCACTGATGTCTGAGGGGGAAAACTGTTGGTCGTTTCCAGTAACTTCTTTGTTGTTGTAATATCACAAACGGATGTGGCTGTTTCACCATTAAGGAGTCCAGCATTAATGTTTTTAAAGGGGACATATACTAAGGAAAATGTGGGAAAGTAAAGGAAAGGTCCAAATGATAGGGATTTTTGCAGCAAACCAGCTCTCACAGTCTCATGTCAGAATTAGACGTTCATCCATGTTTCTCAAACGTCAAATTTCAAAGATGTTCCAAACGTCAAATTTCAAAGATGTTCTAAACATCAAATTTCAAAGATGTTCCAAACGTCAAATTTCAAAGATGTTCCAAACGTCAAATTTCAAAGATGTTCTAAACGTCAAGTTTCAAAGATGTTCCAAACGTCAAATTTCAAAGATGTTCTAAACGTCAAATTTCAAAGATGTTCCAAATGTCAAATTTCAAAGATGTTCTAAACGTCAAATTTCAAAGATGTTCCAAACGTCAAATTTCAAAGATGTTCTAAACGTAAAATTTCAAAGATGTTCCAAACGTCAAATTTCAAAGATGTTCTAAACGTCAAATTTCAAAGATGTTCCAAACGTCAAAGTTCAAAGTGTTTAAGGTAAAGTCCAGGCATTAACTCCATATTCTTAAGGTTAGGTGTTAACTCTGAATGGTTAAGGTAAGGGTTAAGGTTTGGGTTAGGCTTAACTTTCTATTGCTGTATTCAAACTTGCAACCTTTGGAATCAGAGGGAGATGCTTCCGCCCATCCGCCATCCCTGTCCACAACGCCCTAGCAAAACCAAAACCTAATTGAAGGTAACAGCGCCTACTGTTTCCCCCCTAGTGGCCGGTTTCCACGTCATCTCCCAACATCTTCAGACTTGGATGGATGTCAAATACTGACTTGTATAACAGGTGACCTGGCTGGTTTGCAATGTTATCAACAAGTCAGGTTACCGCCATAAATGCAAAAAAATATTGTATTGGTTCAGCCCACTTTCTAGAGCCAATGAGTAATTCAAACCTTGACCAAAGGCATTTGTCAGAATAGCATCTGTCGACTATGTTTACTATCAAGTTCAATACTATTTAGGACATTTTCTACAGTAATTGTATCTATAGCGCCTGTTTTTTTTGTACAAGTCCTTTTTTTATTGTATATATCTTGCTTTCATACATTTTGTTTTCTTATTACTACTGAGCCACGCTCTAGTGAGCTTTATAGGAAGGCACTATGATTTTTCTCTTGTGGTCTATATCAAGGACATGGCCTTCTTCCAATACTTTGACAATGCGTCCTTCCTTCCTTCCATCATTGCTTGATTTCATCTCTGATCTGACGCTATTGAATAGCTGACCGATTGCTTCCACTTCATGGCTGACAATCCAGAGTCATTTAATATCTGTGGTTATTGAAAGGAAGGATGTGTTTCCAAAGTATTCAATCTGGGCCTTGTTTTTAAAGTTAGAACATGTGCTCTTACCTATTGGTGCTTTAAACTCAGTGTGCAAGTCAATCATCAGAGGAGGTCTCTCCCTGTCAATCAAATCTGTGAAGTCTTGAGGTGATCTCAGGACATGAATACTGTTATGGTAAAGTGCTTGTGTGTGCTGTGTAATTTATAATACCTTAGAGAATAAAACATTCTATGACAGCAGGTGGCTTACTTACTCCTCTTAATTTATCATTAAATCATTTGTTGTTCACCGTCCAGAGCATAGGGTAGTATTTGATCTACACTGAACAAAAAAACGCAACATGTAAAGTGTTGGTTTCATGAGCTGAAATAAAACATTCCTGAAATTTTCCACACGCACAAAAAGCCTATTTCTTTAACAAATTTGTTTACATCCTTTTTAGTGAGCATTTCTCCTTTGCCGAGATGATCCATCCACCTGACAGCTGTAGCATATCAAGAAGCTGATTAAACAGCATAATCATTACATATAAGGCCATTCTAAAATGTGCAGTTTTGTCACACAACACAATGCCACAGATGTCTCAAGTTTTGAGGAAGTGCAATTGGCGTACTGACTACAGGAATGCAGTATTGGATATTCATTTCTCTACCATAAGCCTCCTCCAACATTGTTTTAGAGAATTTGGAAGTACGTCCAACCGGCCTCACAACTGCAGACCACGTGTAACCATACCAGCCCAGGACCTCCACATCCAACTTCTTCACCTGCGGGATCATCTGAGATCAGCCACCCGGACAGCTGATGAAACTGTGGGTTTGCACAATCGAATAATTTCTGCACAAACTGTCAGAAACCGTCTCAGGGAAGCTCATCTGTGTGCTCATCGTCCTCACCAGGGTCTTGACCTGACTGCAGTTCGGCGTCACAACCGACTTCAGTGGGCAAATGCTCACCTTCGATGGCCACTGGCACGCTGGAGAAGTGTGCTCTTCACAGATGAATCCCAGTTTCCACTGTACAGGGCAGATGGTGGCGTGTATGGCGTTGTGTGGCAGAGCGAGCAGTTTGCTGATGTCAATGTTGTGATCAGAGTGCTCCATGCTAGTGGTGGGGTTATGCTATGGGCAGGCATAAGCTACGGACAACGAACACAATTGCATTTTATCAATGGCAATTTGAATGCACAAAGAGACCGTGACGAGATCCTGAGGCCCATTGTCGTGTCATTCATCCGCCGCCATCACCTCATGTTTCAGCATGATAATGCACGGCCCCACATCGCAAGGATCTGAACACAATTCCTCGGAAGCTGAAAATGTCCCAGTTCTTTCATATTCACCAGACATGTTACCCATGATGCATTTTTGGGATGCTCTGGATCAACGTGTACGACAGCGTGTTCCAGTTCCCACCAATATCCAGAAACTTTGCACAGCTATTAAGAGGAGTGGGACAACATTCCACAGGCCACAATTAACACCCCGATCAACTCCATGCGAAGGAGATGTGTCACGCTGTATGAGGCAAATGATGGTCACACCAGATACTGACTGGTTTTCTGATCCACACCACTACTGTTTTTTTTTTTAAGGTATTTGTGTTCCCAGTCATATGAAATCCATAGATTAGGGCCTAATTCATTTATTTCAATTGACTGATTTCAGTACATAAACTGTAACTCAGTGAAATCTTTGAAATTGTTACATGTTGCGTTGACGTTTGTGTTTTAATGGATAAGAGAAGTTAGATCTGAAGCAGTTTGAAAGAAAAATGCAAAAGATGTTCAACTACGATGATGTGTAGACTAGCCATATAATGTGTGTGTCAGTCTGTGTGTGTCAGAGAGGAGATGCTGCATGGCTGTCAGTGTTGTCTCCTCCAGGGATGGAGTGCTGGGTTAGCTAGCTGCTGACACAACGTTGGTCACGCTCCGTCTGCTCCTGAAACATCCTTCTGACAGACCGCTGATGGGGCCGACAAGCCCAACATACCACGCTGCCTGTCTCCTTATACCACGTTGCCTCTCTCCTTATACCACGCTGCCTCTCTCCTTATACCACGCTGCCTGTGTCCTTATACCACGCTGCCTGTCTCCTTACACCACGCTGCCTGTCTCCTTATACCACGCTGCCTGTCTCCTTATACCACGCTGCCTGTCTCCTTATACCACGCTGCCTGTCTCCTTATACCACGCTGCCTGTCTCCTTATACCACGCTGCCTGTGTCCTTATCCCACGCTGCCTGTCTCCTTATACCACGTTGCCTCTCTCCTTATACCACGCTACCTGTCTCCTTATACCACGGTGCCTGTCTCCTTATACCACGCTGCCTGTGTCCTTATCCCACGCTGCCTGTCTCCTTATACCACGCTGCATGTCTCCTTATCCCACGCTGCCTGTCTCCTTATACCACGCTGCCTGTCTCCTTATACCACGCTGCCTGTGTCCTTATACCACGCTGCCTGTGTCCTTATACCACGCTGCCTGCCTCCTTATACCACGCTGCCTGCCTCCTTATACCACGCTGCCTGCGTCCTTATACCACGCTGCCTGTGTCCTTATACCACGCTGCCTCTCTCCTTATACCACGCTGCCTGTGTCCTTATACCACGCTGCCTCTCTCCTTATACCACGCTGCCTCTCTCCTTATACCACGCTGCCTCTCTCCTTATACCACGCTGCCTCTCTCCTTATCCCACGCTTCCTGTCTCCTTATCCCACGCTGCCTCTCTCCTTATACCACGCTACCTGTCTCCTTATACCACGCTGCCTGTCTCCTTATACCACGCTGCTTGCCTCCTTATACCACGCTGCCTGCCTCCTTATACCACGCTGCCTGTGTCCTTATACCACGCTGCCCGTGTCCTTATACCACGCTGCCCGTGTCCTTATACCACGCTGCCCGTCTCCTTATACCACGCTGCCCGTCTCCTTATACCACGCTGCCCGTCTCCTTATACCACGCTGCCTCTCTCCTTATACCACGCTGCCTGTCTCCTTATACCACGCTGCCTGTCTACTTATACCACGCTGCCTGTGTCCTTATACCACGCTGCCTCTCTCCTTATACCACGCTGCCTGTGTCCTTATACCACGCTGCCTCTCTCCTTATACCACGCTGCCTGTCTCCTTATACCACGCTGCCTGTATCCTTATACCACGCTGCCTCTCTCCTTATACCACGCTGCCTGTGTCCTTATACCACGCTGCCTGCCAACTTATACCACGCTGCCTGCCTCCTTATACCACGCTGCCTGTATCCTTATACCACGCTGCCTGCCTCCTTATACCACGCTGCCTGTCTCCTTATACCACGCTGCCTCTCTCCTTATACCACGCTGCCTCTCTCCTTATACCACGCTGCCTGTCTCCTTATACCACGCTGCCTGTGTCCTTATACCACGCTGCCTGTGTCCTTATACCACACTGCCTGTGTCCTTATACCACGCTGCCTCTCTCCTTATACCACGCTGCCTGTGTCCTTATACCACGCTGCCTGTGTCCTTATACCACGCTGCCTGCCTCCTTATACCACGCTGCCTGCCTCCTTATACCACGCTGCCTGCGTCCTTATACCACGCTGCCTGTGTCCTTATACCACGCTGCCTTTCTCCTTATACCACGCTGCCTGTGTCCTTATACCACGCTGCCTCTCTCCTTATCCCACGCTTCCTGTCTCCTTATCCCACGCTGCCTCTCTCCTTATACCACGCTACCTGTCTCCTTATACCACGCTGCCTGTCTCCTTATACCACGCTGCTTGCCTCCTTATACCACGCTGCCTGCCTCCTTATACCACGCTGCCCGTGTCCTTATACCACGCTGCCCGTGTCCTTATACCACGCTGCCCGTGTCCTTATACCACGCTGCCCGTCTCCTTATACCACGCTGCCCGTCTCCTTATACCACGCTGCCTCTCTCCTTATACCACGCTGCCTGTCTCCTTATACCACGCTGCCTGTCTCCTTATACCACGCTGCCTGTCTACTTATACCACGCTGCCTGTGTCCTTATACCACGCTGCCTCTCTCCTTATACCACGCTGCCTGTGTCCTTATACCACGCTGCCTCTCTCCTTATACCACGCTGCCTGTCTCCTTATACCACGCTAGCTGTATCCTCATACCACGCTGCCTCTCTCCTCATACCACGCTGCCTGTGTCCTTATACCACGCTGCCTGTCTCCTTATACCACGCTGCCTGTATCCTTATACCACGCTGCCTGTATCCTTATACCACGCTGCCTGTCTCGTTATACCACGCTGCCTGTATCCTTATACCACGCTGCCTCTCTCCTTATACCACGCTGCCTGTGTCCTTATACCACGCTGCCTGCCTCCTTATACCACGCTGCCTGTGTCCTTATACCACGCTGCCTGTATCCTTATACCACGCTGCCTGCCTCCTTATACCACGCTGCCTGTCTCCTTATACCACGCTGCCTCTCTCCTTATACCACGCTGCCTGTCTCCTTATACCACGCTGCCTGTCTCCTTATACCACGCTGCCTGTGTCCTTATACCACGCTGCCTGTGTCCTTATACCACACTGCCTGTGTCCTTATACCACGCTGCCTGTGTCCTTATATCACGCTGCCTCTCTCCTTATACCACGCTGCCTGTCTCCTTATACCACGCTGCCTGTCTCCTTATACCACGCTGCCTGTCTCCTTATACCACGCTGCCTGTCTACTCATCCCACGTCGCCTATCTCCTTATCCCACGCTGCCTGTGTCCTTATCCCACGCTGCCTGTGTCCTTATCCCACGCTGCCTGTCTCCTTATACCACGCTGCTTGCCTCCTTATACCACGCTGCCTGCCTCCTTATACCACGCTGCCTGTGTCCTTATACCACGCTGCCTGTGTCCTTATACCACGCTGCCCGTGTCCTTATACCACGCTGCCCGTCTCCTTATACCACGCTGCCCGTCTCCTTATACCACGCTGCCTCTCTCCTTATACCACGCTGCCTGTCTCCTTATACCACGCTGCCTGTCTCCTTATACCACGCTGCCTGTGTCCTTATACCACGCTGCCTCTCTCCTTATACCACGCTGCCCGTCTCCTTATACCACGCTGCCTCTCTCCTTATACCACGCTGCCTGTCTCCTTATACCACGCTAGCCTGTATCCTCATACCACGCTGCCTCTCTCCTCATACCACGCTGCCTGTGTCCTTATACCACGCTGCCTGTCTCCTTATACCACGCTGCCTGTATCCTTATACCACGCTGCCTGTATCCTTATACCACGCTGCCTGTCTCGTTATACCACGCTGCCTGTATCCTTATACCACGCTGCCTCTCTCCTTATACCACGCTGCCTGTGTCCTTATACCACGCTGCCTCTCTCCTTATACCACGCTGCCTGTCTCCTTATACCACGCTGCCTGTCTCCTTATACCACGCTGCCTGTGTCCTTATACCACGCTGCCTGTGTCCTTATACCACACTGCCTGTGTCCTTATACCACGCTGCCTGTGTCCTTATATCACGCTGCCTCTCTCCTTATACCACGCTGCCTGTCTCCTTATACCACGCTGCCTGTCTCCTTATACCACGCTGCCTGTCTCCTTATACCACGCTGCCTGTCTACTCATCCCACGTCGCCTATCTCCTTATCCCACGCTGCCTGTGTCCTTATCCCACGCTGCCTGTGTCCTTATCCCACGCTGCCTGTCTCCTTATACCACGCTGCTTGCCTCCTTATACCACGCTGCCTGCCTCCTTATACCACGCTGCCTGTGTCCTTATACCACGCTGCCTGTGTCCTTATACCACGCTGCCCGTGTCCTTATACCACGCTGCCCGTCTCCTTATACCACGCTGCCCGTCTCCTTATACCACGCTGCCTCTCTCCTTATACCACGCTGCCTGTCTCCTTATACCACGCTGCCTGTCTCCTTATACCACGCTGCCTGTGTCCTTATACCACGCTGCCTCTCTCCTTATACCACGCTGCCCGTCTCCTTATACCACGCTGCCTCTCTCCTTATACCACGCTGCCTGTCTCCTTATACCACGCTAGCCTGTATCCTCATACCACGCTGCCTCTCTCCTCATACCACGCTGCCTGTGTCCTTATACCACGCTGCCTGTCTCCTTATACCACGCTGCCTGTATCCTTATACCACGCTGCCTGTATCCTTATACCACGCTGCCTGTCTCGTTATACCACGCTGCCTGTATCCTTATACCACGCTGCCTCTCTCCTTATACCACGCTGCCTGTGTCCTTATACCACGCTGCCTGCCTCCTTATACCACGCTGCCTGTGTCCTTATACCACGCTGCCTGTATCCTTATACCACGCTGCCTGCCTCCTTATACCACGCTGCCTGTCTCCTTATACCACGCTGCCTCTCTCCTTATACCACGCTGCCTGTCTCCTTATACCACGCTGCCTGTCTCCTTATACCACGCTGCCTGTGTCCTTATACCACGCTGCCTGTGTCCTTATACCACACTGCCTGTGTCCTTATACCACGCTGCCTGTGTCCTTATATCACGCTGCCTCTCTCCTTATACCACGCTGCCTGTCTCCTTATACCACGCTGCCTGTCTCCTTATACCACGCTGCCTGTCTCCTTATACCACGCTGCCTGTCTACTCATCCCACGTCGCCTATCTCCTTATCCCACGCTGCCTGTGTCCTTATCCCACGCTGCCTGTGTCCTTATCCCACGCTGCCTGTCTCCTTATACCACGCTGCTTGCCTCCTTATACCACGCTGCCTGCCTCCTTATACCACGCTGCCTGTGTCCTTATACCACGCTGCCTGTGTCCTTATACCACGCTGCCCGTGTCCTTATACCACGCTGCCCGTCTCCTTATACCACGCTGCCCGTCTCCTTATACCACGCTGCCTCTCTCCTTATACCACGCTGCCTGTCTCCTTATACCACGCTGCCTGTCTCCTTATACCACGCTGCCTGTGTCCTTATACCACGCTGCCTCTCTCCTTATACCACGCTGCCTGTGTCCTTATACCACGCTGCCTCTCTCCTTATACCACGCTGCCTGTCTCCTTATACCACGCTGCCTGTATCCTTATACCACGCTGCCTCTCTCCTCATACCACGCTGCCTGTGTCCTTATACCACGCTGCCTCTCTCCTTATACCACGCTGCCTGTCTCCTTATACCACGCTGCCTGTATCCTTATACCACGCTGCCTCTCTCCTTATACCACGCTGCCTGTCTCCTTATACCACGCTGCCTGTATCCTTATACCACGCTGCCTCTCTCCTTATACCACGCTGCCTGTGTCCTTATACCACGCTGCCTGCCAACTTATACCACGCTGCCTGCCTCCTTATACCACGCTGCCTGTATCCTTATACCACGCTGCCTGCCTCCTTATACCACGCTGCCTGTCTCCTTATACCACGCTGCCTCTCTCCTTATACCACGCTGCCTCTTTCCTTATACCACGCTGCCTGTCTCCTTATACCACGCTGCCTGTGTCCTTATACCACGCTGCCTGTGTCCTTATACCACACTGCCTGTGTCCTTACACCACACTGCCTGTGTCCTTATACCACGCTGCCTCTCTCCTTATACCACGCTGCCTGTGTCCTTATACCACGCTGCCTGTGTCCTTATACCACGCTGCCTGCCTCCTTATACCACGCTGCCTGCCTCCTTATACCACGCTGCCTGCGTCCTTATACAACGCTGCCTGTGTCCTTATACCACGCTGCCTGTGTCCTTATACCACGCTGCCTCTCTCCTTATACCACGCTGCCTGTGTCCTTATACCACGCTGCCTCTCTCCTTATACCACGCTGCCTCTCTCCTTATACCACCCTGCCTCTCTCCTTATACCACGCTGCCTCTCTCCTTATCCCATGCATCCTGTCTCCTTATCCCACGCTGCCTCTCTCCTTATACCACGCTACCTGTCTCCTTATACCACGCTGCCTGTCTCCTTATACCACGCTGCTTGCCTCCTTATACCACGCTGCCTGCCTCCTTATACCACGCTGCCTGTGTCCTTATACCACGCTGCCCGTGTCCTTATACCACGCTGCCCGTGTCCTTATACCACGCTGCCCGTGTCCTTATACCACGCTGCCCGTCTCCTTATACCACGCTGCCCGTCTCCTTATACCACGCTGCCTCTCTCCTTATACCACGCTGCCTGTCTCGTTATACCACGCTGCCTGTCTACTTATACCACGCTGCCTGTGTCCTTATACCACGCTGCCTCTCTCCTTATACCACGCTGCCTGTGTCCTTATACCACGCTGCCTCTCTCCTTATACCACGCTGCCTGTATCCTCATACCACGCTGCCTCTCTCCTCATACCACGCTGCCTCTCTCCTTATACCACGCTGCCTGTCTCCTTATACCACGCTGCCTGTATCCTTATACCACGCTGCCTCTCTCCTTATACCACGCTGCCTGTGTCCTTATACCACGCTGCCTGCCTCCTTATACCACGCTGCCTGCCTCCTTATACCACGCTGCCTGTGTCCTTATACCACGCTGCCTGTATCCTTATACCACGCTGCCTGCCTCCTTATACCACGCTGCCTGTCTCCTTATACCACGCTGCCTCTCTCCTTATACCACGCTGCCTGTCTCCTTATACCACGCTGCCTGTGTCCTTATACCACACTGCCTGTGTCCTTATACCACGCTGCCTGTGTCCTTATATCACGCTGCCTCTCTCCTTATACCACGCTGCCTGTCTCCTTATACCACGCTGCCTGTCTCCTTATACCACGCTGCCTGTCTCCTTATACCACGCTGCCTGTCTCCTTATACCACGCTGCCTGTCTCCTTATACCACGCTGCCTGTCTCCTTATACCACGCTGCCTGTCTACTCATCCCACGTTGCCTATCTCCTTATCCCACGCTGCCTGTGTCCTTATCCCACGCTGCCTGTGTCCTTATCCCACGCTGCCTGTCTCCTTATACCACGCTGCATGTCTCCTTATCCCACGCTGCCTGTCTCCTTATACCACGCTGCCTCTCTCCTTATACCACGCTGCCTCTCTCCTTATACCACGCTGCCTCTCTCCTTATACCACGCTGCCTCTCTCCTTATACCACGCTGCCTCTCTCCTTATACCACGCTGCCTCTCTCCTTATCCCACGCTTCCTTTCTCCTTATCCCACGCTGCCTCTCTCCTTATACCACGCTACCTGTCTCCTTATACCACGCTGCCTGTCTCCTTATACCACGCTGCTTGCCTCCTTATACCACGCTGCCTGCCTCCTTATACCACGCTGCCTCTCTCCTTATACCACGCTGCCCATGTCCTTATACCACGCTGCCCGTGTCCTTATACCACGCTGCCCGTCTCCTTATACCACGCTGCCCGTCTCCTTATACCACGCTGCCTCTCTCCTTATACCACGCTGCCTGTCTCCTTATACCACGCTGCCTGTCTCCTTATACCACGCTGCCTGTCTCCTTATACCACGCTGCCTGTCTCCTTATACCACGCTGCCTGTGTCCTTATACCACGCTGCCTCTCTCCTTATACCACGCTGCCTGTGTCCTTATACCACGCTGCCTCTCTCCTTATACCACGCTGCCTGTCTCCTTATACCACGCTGCCTGTATCCTTATACCACGCTGCCTCTCTCCTCATACCACGCTGCCTGTGTCCTTATACCACGCTGCCTCTCTCCTTATACCACGCTGCCTGTCTCCTTATACCACGCTGCCTGTATCCTTATACCACGCTGCCTCTCTCCTTATACCACGCTGCCTGTCTCCTTATACCACGCTGCCTGTGTCCTTATACCACGCTGCCTGTGTCCTTATACCACGCTGCCTGTGTCCTTATATCACGCTGCCTCTCTCCTTATACCACGCTGCCTGTCTCCTTATACCACGCTGCCTGTCTCCTTATACCACGCTGCCTGTCTCCTTATACCACGCTGCCTGTCTCCTTATACCACGCTGCCTGTCTACTCATCCCACGTTGCCTATCTCCTTATCCCACGCTGCCTGTGTCCTTATCCCACGCTGCCTGTGTCCTTATCCCACGCTGCCTGTCTCCTTATACCACGCTGCATGTCTCCTTATCCCACGCTGCCTGTCTCCTTATACCACGCTGCCTCTCTCCTTATACCACGCTGCCTCTCTCCTTATACCACGCTGCCTCTCTCCTTATACCACGCTGCCTCTCTCCTTATACCACGCTGCCTCTCTCCTTATCCCACGCTTCCTTTCTCCTTATCCCACGCTGCCTCTCTCCTTATACCACGCTACCTGTCTCCTTATACCACGCTGCCTGTCTCCTTATACCACGCTGCTTGCCTCCTTATACCACGCTGCCTGCCTCCTTATACCACGCTGCCTCTCTCCTTATACCACGCTGCCTGTGTCCTTATACCACGCTGCCCGTGTCCTTATACCACGCTGCCCGTCTCCTTATACCACGCTGCCCGTCTCCTTATACCACGCTGCCCGTCTCCTTATACCACGCTGCCCGTCTCCTTATACCACGCTGCCTCTCTCCTTATACCACGCTGCCTGTCTCCTTATACCACGCTGCCTGTCTCCTTATACCACGCTGCCTGTGTCCTTATACCACGCTGCCTGTGTCCTTATACCACGCTGCCTGCCTCCTTATACCACGCTGCCTGCGTCCTTATACCACGCTGCCTGTGTCCTTATACCACGCTGCCTCTCTCCTTATACCACGCTGCCTGTGTCCTTATACCACGCTGCCTCTCTCCTTATACCACGCTGCCTGTCTCCTTATACCACTCTGCCTGTCTCCTTATACCACGCTGCCTGTGTCCTTATACCACGCTGCCTGTGTCCTTATACCACGCTGCCTCTCTCCTTATACCACGCTGCCTGTGTCCTTATACCACGCTGCCTGTCTCCTTATACCACGCTGCCTGTCTCCTTATACCACGCTGCCTGTCTCCTTATACCACGCTGCCTGTCTCCTTATACCACGCTGCCTGTCTCCTTATACCACGCTGCCTGTCTCCTTATACCACGCTGCCTGTCTCCTTATACCACGCTGCCTCTCTCCTTATACCACGCTGCCTGTCTCCTTATACCACGCTGCCTGTCTCCTTATACCACGCTGCCTGTGTCCTTATACCACGCTGCCTGTGTCCTTATACCACACTGCCTGTGTCCTTATACCACGCTGCCTGTGTCCTTATATCACGCTGCCTCTCTCCTTATACCACGCTGCCTGTCTCCTTATACCACGCTGCCTGTCTCCTTATACCACGCTGCCTGTCTCCTTATACCACGCTGCCTGTCTACTCATCCCACGTCGCCTATCTCCTTATCCCACGCTGCCTGTGTCCTTATCCCACGCTGCCTGTGTCCTTATCCCACGCTGCCTGTCTCCTTATACCACGCTGCTTGCCTCCTTATACCACGCTGCCTGCCTCCTTATACCACGCTGCCTGTGTCCTTATACCACGCTGCCTGTGTCCTTATACCACGCTGCCCGTGTCCTTATACCACGCTGCCTCTCTCCTTATACCACGCTGCCTGTGTCCTTATACCACGCTGCCTCTCTCCTTATACCACGCTGCCTGTCTCCTTATACCACGCTGCCTGTATCCTTATACCACGCTGCCTCTCTCCTCATACCACGCTGCCTGTGTCCTTATACCACGCTGCCTCTCTCCTTATACCACGCTGCCTGTCTCCTTATACCACGCTGCCTGTATCCTTATACCACGCTGCCTCTCTCCTTATACCACGCTGCCTGTCTCCTTATACCACGCTGCCTGTATCCTTATACCACGCTGCCTCTCTCCTTATACCACGCTGCCTGTGTCCTTATACCACGCTGCCTGCCAACTTATACCACGCTGCCTGCCTCCTTATACCACGCTGCCTGTATCCTTATACCACGCTGCCTGCCTCCTTATACCACGCTGCCTGTCTCCTTATACCACGCTGCCTCTCTCCTTATACCACGCTGCCTCTTTCCTTATACCACGCTGCCTGTCTCCTTATACCACGCTGCCTGTGTCCTTATACCACGCTGCCTGTGTCCTTATACCACACTGCCTGTGTCCTTACACCACACTGCCTGTGTCCTTATACCACGCTGCCTCTCTCCTTATACCACGCTGCCTGTGTCCTTATACCACGCTGCCTGTGTCCTTATACCACGCTGCCTGCCTCCTTATACCACGCTGCCTGCCTCCTTATACCACGCTGCCTGCGTCCTTATACAACGCTGCCTGTGTCCTTATACCACGCTGCCTGTGTCCTTATACCACGCTGCCTCTCTCCTTATACCACGCTGCCTGTGTCCTTATACCACGCTGCCTCTCTCCTTATACCACGCTGCCTCTCTCCTTATACCACCCTGCCTCTCTCCTTATACCACGCTGCCTCTCTCCTTATCCCATGCATCCTGTCTCCTTATCCCACGCTGCCTCTCTCCTTATACCACGCTACCTGTCTCCTTATACCACGCTGCCTGTCTCCTTATACCACGCTGCTTGCCTCCTTATACCACGCTGCCTGCCTCCTTATACCACGCTGCCTGTGTCCTTATACCACGCTGCCCGTGTCCTTATACCACGCTGCCCGTGTCCTTATACCACGCTGCCCGTGTCCTTATACCACGCTGCCCGTCTCCTTATACCACGCTGCCCGTCTCCTTATACCACGCTGCCTCTCTCCTTATACCACGCTGCCTGTCTCGTTATACCACGCTGCCTGTCTACTTATACCACGCTGCCTGTGTCCTTATACCACGCTGCCTCTCTCCTTATACCACGCTGCCTGTGTCCTTATACCACGCTGCCTCTCTCCTTATACCACGCTGCCTGTATCCTCATACCACGCTGCCTCTCTCCTCATACCACGCTGCCTCTCTCCTTATACCACGCTGCCTGTCTCCTTATACCACGCTGCCTGTATCCTTATACCACGCTGCCTCTCTCCTTATACCACGCTGCCTGTGTCCTTATACCACGCTGCCTGCCTCCTTATACCACGCTGCCTGCCTCCTTATACCACGCTGCCTGTGTCCTTATACCACGCTGCCTGTATCCTTATACCACGCTGCCTGCCTCCTTATACCACGCTGCCTGTCTCCTTATACCACGCTGCCTCTCTCCTTATACCACGCTGCCTGTCTCCTTATACCACGCTGCCTGTGTCCTTATACCACACTGCCTGTGTCCTTATACCACGCTGCCTGTGTCCTTATATCACGCTGCCTCTCTCCTTATACCACGCTGCCTGTCTCCTTATACCACGCTGCCTGTCTCCTTATACCACGCTGCCTGTCTCCTTATACCACGCTGCCTGTCTCCTTATACCACGCTGCCTGTCTCCTTATACCACGCTGCCTGTCTCCTTATACCACGCTGCCTGTCTACTCATCCCACGTTGCCTATCTCCTTATCCCACGCTGCCTGTGTCCTTATCCCACGCTGCCTGTGTCCTTATCCCACGCTGCCTGTCTCCTTATACCACGCTGCATGTCTCCTTATCCCACGCTGCCTGTCTCCTTATACCACGCTGCCTCTCTCCTTATACCACG
Organism: Salmo salar; assembly: GCF_965601325.2. NCBI lineage: Eukaryota > Metazoa > Chordata > Actinopteri > Salmoniformes > Salmonidae > Salmo > Salmo salar. The sequence goes on along the minus strand of NC_138307.1, from coordinate 64,458,442 downwards.
CTGCCTCTCTCCTTATACCACGCTGCCTCTCTCCTTATACCACGCTGCCTCTCTCCTTATACCACGCTGCCTCTCTCCTTATACCACGCTGCCTCTCTCCTTATCCCACGCTTCCTTTCTCCTTATCCCACGCTGCCTCTCTCCTTATACCACGCTACCTGTCTCCTTATACCACGCTGCCTGTCTCCTTATACCACGCTGCTTGCCTCCTTATACCACGCTGCCTGCCTCCTTATACCACGCTGCCTCTCTCCTTATACCACGCTGCCCATGTCCTTATACCACGCTGCCCGTGTCCTTATACCACGCTGCCCGTCTCCTTATACCACGCTGCCCGTCTCCTTATACCACGCTGCCTCTCTCCTTATACCACGCTGCCTGTCTCCTTATACCACGCTGCCTGTCTCCTTATACCACGCTGCCTGTCTCCTTATACCACGCTGCCTGTCTCCTTATACCACGCTGCCTGTGTCCTTATACCACGCTGCCTCTCTCCTTATACCACGCTGCCTGTGTCCTTATACCACGCTGCCTCTCTCCTTATACCACGCTGCCTGTCTCCTTATACCACGCTGCCTGTATCCTTATACCACGCTGCCTCTCTCCTCATACCACGCTGCCTGTGTCCTTATACCACGCTGCCTCTCTCCTTATACCACGCTGCCTGTCTCCTTATACCACGCTGCCTGTATCCTTATACCACGCTGCCTCTCTCCTTATACCACGCTGCCTGTCTCCTTATACCACGCTGCCTGTGTCCTTATACCACGCTGCCTGTGTCCTTATACCACGCTGCCTGTGTCCTTATATCACGCTGCCTCTCTCCTTATACCACGCTGCCTGTCTCCTTATACCACGCTGCCTGTCTCCTTATACCACGCTGCCTGTCTCCTTATACCACGCTGCCTGTCTCCTTATACCACGCTGCCTGTCTACTCATCCCACGTTGCCTATCTCCTTATCCCACGCTGCCTGTGTCCTTATCCCACGCTGCCTGTGTCCTTATCCCACGCTGCCTGTCTCCTTATACCACGCTGCATGTCTCCTTATCCCACGCTGCCTGTCTCCTTATACCACGCTGCCTCTCTCCTTATACCACGCTGCCTCTCTCCTTATACCACGCTGCCTCTCTCCTTATACCACGCTGCCTCTCTCCTTATACCACGCTGCCTCTCTCCTTATCCCACGCTTCCTTTCTCCTTATCCCACGCTGCCTCTCTCCTTATACCACGCTACCTGTCTCCTTATACCACGCTGCCTGTCTCCTTATACCACGCTGCTTGCCTCCTTATACCACGCTGCCTGCCTCCTTATACCACGCTGCCTCTCTCCTTATACCACGCTGCCTGTGTCCTTATACCACGCTGCCCGTGTCCTTATACCACGCTGCCCGTCTCCTTATACCACGCTGCCCGTCTCCTTATACCACGCTGCCCGTCTCCTTATACCACGCTGCCCGTCTCCTTATACCACGCTGCCTCTCTCCTTATACCACGCTGCCTGTCTCCTTATACCACGCTGCCTGTCTCCTTATACCACGCTGCCTGTGTCCTTATACCACGCTGCCTGTGTCCTTATACCACGCTGCCTGCCTCCTTATACCACGCTGCCTGCGTCCTTATACCACGCTGCCTGTGTCCTTATACCACGCTGCCTCTCTCCTTATACCACGCTGCCTGTGTCCTTATACCACGCTGCCTCTCTCCTTATACCACGCTGCCTGTCTCCTTATACCACTCTGCCTGTCTCCTTATACCACGCTGCCTGTGTCCTTATACCACGCTGCCTGTGTCCTTATACCACGCTGCCTCTCTCCTTATACCACGCTGCCTGTGTCCTTATACCACGCTGCCTGTCTCCTTATACCACGCTGCCTGTCTCCTTATACCACGCTGCCTGTCTCCTTATACCACGCTGCCTGTCTCCTTATACCACGCTGCCTGTCTCCTTATACCACGCTGCCTGTCTCCTTATACCACGCTGCCTGTCTCCTTATACCACGCTGCCTCTCTCCTTATACCACGCTGCCTGTCTCCTTATACCACACTGCCTGTCCTTATCCCACGCTGCCTGTGTCCTTATCCCACGCTGCCTGTGTCCTTATCCCACGCTGCCTGTCTCCTTATACCACGCTGCCTGTCTCCTTATACCACGCTGCCTCTCTCCTTATCCCACGCTGCCTGTCTCCTTATACCACGCTGCCTGTCTCCTTATACCACGCTGCCTGTCTCCTTATCCCACGCTGCCTCTCTCCTTATACCACGCTGCCTGTGTCCTTATACCACGCTGCCTGTGTCCTTACACCACGCTGCTTGTCTCCTTATACCACGCTGCCTGTGTCCTTATACCACGCTGCCTGTCTCCTTATACCACGCTGCCTGTCTCCTTATACCACACTGCCTGTCTCCTTATACCACGCTGCCTGTATCCTTATACCACGCTGCCTCTCTCCTTATACCACGCTGCTTGTCTCCTTATACCACGCTGCCTGTATCCTTATACCACGCTGCCTCTCTCCTTATACCACGCTGCCTGTGTCCTTATACCACGCTGCCCGCCTCCTTATACCACGCTGCCTGCCTCCTTACACCACGCTGCCTGTATCCTTACACCACGCTGCTTGTCTCCTTATACCACGCTACCTGTCTCCTTATACCACGCTGCCTGTCTCCTTATACCACGCTGCCTCTCTCCTTATACCACGCTGCCTGTCTCCTTATACCACGCTACCTGGCTCCTTATACCACGCTGCCTGTCTCCTCATCCCACGTTGCCTATCTCCTCATCCCACGCTGCCTGTCTCCTTATCCCACGCTGCCTGTCTCCTTATACCACGCTGCCTGTGTCCTTAACCCACGCTGCAACTCTCCTTATACCACGCTGCCTGTGTCCTTATCGCACGCTGCCTGTCTCCTTATACCACGCTGCATGTCTCCTTATCCCACGCTGCCTGTCTCCTTATACCACGCTGCCTCTCTCCTTATACCACGCTGCCTTTCTCCTTATACCACGCTGCCTCTCTCCTTATACCACGCTGCCTCTCTCCTTATACCACGCTGCCTCTCTCCTTATCCCACACTTCCTGTCTCCTTATCCCACGCTGCCTGTCTCCTTATCCCACACTGCCTGTCTCCTTATACCACGCTGCCTGTCTCCTTATACCACTCTGCCTCTCTCCTTATCCAACGCTGCCTGTCTCCTTATACCACGCTGCCTGTCTCCTTATCCCACGCTGCCTCTCTCCTTATACCACGCTGCCTCTCTCCTTATACCACGCTGCCTGTGTCCTTATACCACGCTGCCTGTCTCCTTATACCACGCTGCCTCCCTCCTTATACCACGCTGCGTCTCTCCTTATACCACGCTGCCTGTGTCCTTATACCACGCTGCCTGTATCCTTACACCACGCTGCTTGTCTCCTTATACCACGCTGCCTGTGTCCTTATACCACGCTGCCTGTCTCCTTATACCACGCTGCCTCTCTCCTTATACCACGCTGCCTGTCTCCTTATACCACGCTGCCTGTCTCCTTATACCACGCTGCCTGTCTCCTTATACCACGCTGCCTGTGTCCTTATACCACGCTGCCTCTCTCCTTATACCACGCTGCCTGTGTCCTTATACCACGCTGCCTCTCTCCTTATACCACGCTGCCTGTCTCCTTATACCACGCTGCCTGTATCCTTATACCACGCTGCCTCTCTCCTCATACCACGCTGCCTGTGTCCTTATACCACGCTGCCTCTCTCCTTATACCACGCTGCCTGTCTCCTTATACCACGCTGCCTGTATCCTTATACCACGCTGCCTCTCTCCTTATACCACGCTGCCTGTCTCCTTATACCACGCTGCCTGTGTCCTTATACCACACTGCCTGTGTCCTTATACCACGCTGCCTGTGTCCTTATATCACGCTGCCTCTCTCCTTATACCACGCTGCCTGTCTCCTTATACCACGCTGCCTGTCTCCTTATACCACGCTGCCTGTCTCCTTATACCACGCTGCCTGTCTCCTTATACCACGCTGCCTGTCTACTCATCCCACGTTGCCTATCTCCTTATCCCACGCTGCCTGTGTCCTTATCCCACGCTGCCTGTGTCCTTATCCCACGCTGCCTGTCTCCTTATACCACGCTGCATGTCTCCTTATCCCACGCTGCCTGTCTCCTTATACCACGCTGCCTCTCTCCTTATACCACGCTGCCTCTCTCCTTATACCACGCTGCCTCTCTCCTTATACCACGCTGCCTCTCTCCTTATACCACGCTGCCTCTCTCCTTATCCCACGCTTCCTTTCTCCTTATCCCACGCTGCCTCTCTCCTTATACCACGCTACCTGTCTCCTTATACCACGCTGCCTGTCTCCTTATACCACGCTGCTTGCCTCCTTATACCACGCTGCCTGCCTCCTTATACCACGCTGCCTGCCTCCTTATACCACGCTGCCTCTCTCCTTATACCACGCTGCCCGTGTCCTTATACCACGCTGCCCGTGTCCTTATACCACGCTGCCCGTCTCCTTATACCACGCTGCCCGTCTCCTTATACCACGCTGCCCGTCTCCTTATACCACGCTGCCTCTCTCCTTATACCACGCTGCCTGTCTCCTTATACCACGCTGCCTGTCTCCTTATACCACGCTGCCTGTGTCCTTATACCACGCTGCCTGTGTCCTTATACCACGCTGCCTGCCTCCTTATACCACGCTGCCTGCGTCCTTATACCACGCTGCCTGTGTCCTTATACCACGCTGCCTCTCTCCTTATACCACGCTGCCTGTGTCCTTATACCACGCTGCCTCTCTCCTTATACCACGCTGCCTGTCTCCTTATACCACTCTGCCTGTCTCCTTATACCACGCTGCCTGTGTCCTTATACCACGCTGCCTGTGTCCTTATACCACGCTGCCTCTCTCCTTATACCACGCTGCCTGTGTCCTTATACCACGCTGCCTGTCTCCTTATACCACGCTGCCTGTCTCCTTATACCACGCTGCCTGTCTCCTTATACCACGCTGCCTGTCTCCTTATACCACGCTGCCTGTCTCCTTATACCACGCTGCCTGTCTCCTTATACCACGCTGCCTCTCTCCTTATACCACGCTGCCTGTCTCCTTATACCACACTGCCTGTCCTTATCCCACGCTGCCTGTGTCCTTATCCCACGCTGCCTGTCTCCTTATACCACGCTGCCTGTCTCCTTATACCACGCTGCCTCTCTCCTTATCCCACGCTGCCTGTCTCCTTATACCACGCTGCCTGTCTCCTTATACCACGCTGCCTGTCTCCTTATCCCACGCTGCCTCTCTCCTTATACCACGCTGCCTGTGTCCTTATACCACGCTGCCTGTATCCTTACACCACGCTGCTTGTCTCCTTATACCACGCTGCCTGTGTCCTTATACCACGCTGCCTGTCTCCTTATACCACGCTGCCTGTCTCCTTATACCACACTGCCTGTCTCCTTATACCACGCTGCCTGTATCCTTATACCACGCTGCCTCTCTCCTTATACCACGCTGCTTGTCTCCTTATACCACGCTGCCTGTATCCTTATACCACGCTGCCTCTCTCCTTATACCACGCTGCCTGTGTCCTTATACCACGCTGCCCGCCTCCTTATACCACGCTGCCTGCCTCCTTACACCACGCTGCCTGTATCCTTACACCACGCTGCTTGTCTCCTTATACCACGCTACCTGTCTCCTTATACCACGCTGCCTGTCTCCTTATACCACGCTGCCTCTCTCCTTATACCACGCTGCCTGTCTCCTTATACCACGCTGCCTGTCTCCTTATACCACGCTACCTGGCTCCTTATACCACGCTGCCTGTCTCCTCATCCCACGTTGCCTATCTCCTCATCCCACGCTGCCTGTCTCCTTATCCCACGCTGCCTGTCTCCTTATACCACGCTGCCTGTGTCCTTAACCCACGCTGCAACTCTCCTTATACCACGCTGCCTGTGTCCTTATCGCACGCTGCCTGTCTCCTTATACCACGCTGCATGTCTCCTTATCCCACGCTGCCTGTCTCCTTATACCACGCTGCCTCTCTCCTTATACCACGCTGCCTCTCTCCTTATACCACGCTGCCTCTCTCCTTATACCACGCTGCCTCTCTCCTTATACCACGCTGCCTCTCTCCTTATCCCACACTTCCTGTCTCCTTATCCCACGCTGCCTGTCTCCTTATCCCACACTGCCTGTCTCCTTATACCACGCTGCCTGTCTCCTTATACCACTCTGCCTCTCTCCTTATCCAACGCTGCCTGTCTCCTTATACCACGCTGCCTGTCTCCTTATCCCACGCTGCCTCTCTCCTTATACCACGCTGCCTCTCTCCTTATACCACGCTGCCTGTGTCCTTATACCACGCTGCCTGTCTCCTTATACCACGCTGCCTCCCTCCTTATACCACGCTGCCTCTCTCCTTATACCACGCTGCCTGTGTCCTTATACCACGCTGCCTGTATCCTTACACCACGCTGCTTGTCTCCTTATACCACGCTGCCTGTGTCCTTATACCACGCTGCCTGTCTCCTTATACCACGCTGCCTGTCTCCTTATACCACGCTGCCTGTCTCCTTATACCACGCTGCCTGTCTCCTTATACCACGCTGCCTGTGTCCTTATACCACGCAGCCTCTCTCCTTATACCACGCTGCCTGTGTCCTTATACCACGCTGCCTCTCTCCTTATCCCACGCTTCCTGTCTCCTTATCCCACGCTGCCTCTCTCCTTATACCACGCTACCTGTCTCCTTATACCACGCTGCCTGTCTCCTTATACCACGCTGCTTGCCTCCTTATACCACGCTGCCTGCCTCCTTATACCACGCTGCCTGTGTCCTTATACCACGCTGCCCGTGTCCTTATACCACGCTGCCCGTGTCCTTATACCACGCTGCCCGTGTCCTTATACCACGCTGCCCGTCTCCTTATACCACGCTGCCCGTCTCCTTATACCACGCTGCCCGTCTCCTTATACCACGCTGCCTGTCTCCTTATACCACGCTGCCTGTGTCCTTATACCACGCAGCCTCTCTCCTTATACCACGCTGCCTGTGTCCTTATACCACGTTGCCTCTCTCCTTATACCACGCTGCCTGTCTCCTTATACCACGCTGCCTGTATCCTTATACCACGCTGCCTCTCTCCTCATACCACGCTGCCTGTGTCCTTATACCACGCTGCCTGTCTACGCTGCCTCTCTCCTTATCCCACGCTTCCTGTCTCCTTATCCCACGCTGCCTGTCTCCTTATCCCACACTGCCTGTCTCCTTATACCACGCTGCCTGTCTCCTTATACCACTCTGCCTCTCTCCTTATACCACTCTGCCTCTCTCCTTATACCACGCTGCCTGTCTCCTTACACCACGCTTTCTGTATCCTTACACCACGCTGCTTGACTCCTTATACCACGCTACCTGTCTCCTTATACCACGCTACCTGTCTCCTTATACCACGCTGCCTCTCTCCTTATACCACGCTGCCTGTCTCCTTATACCACGCTGCCTGTCTCCTTATACCACGCTGCCTGTGTCCTTAACCCACGCTGCCTCTCTCCTTATACCACGCTGCCTGTGTCCTTATCCCACGCTGCCTGTCTCCTTATACCACGCTGCATGTCTCCTTATCCCACGCTGCCTGTCTCCTTATACCACGCTGCCTCTCTCCTTATACCACGCTGCCTCTCTCCTTATACCACGCTGCCTCTCTCCTTATACCACGCTGCCTCTCTCCTTATACCACGCTGCCTCTCTCCTTATCCCACGCTTCCTGTCTCCTTATCCCACGCTGCCTCTCTCCTTATCCCACGCTGCCTGTCTCCTTATACCACGCTGCCTGTCTCCTTATACCACTCTGCCTCTCTCCTTATAGCACTCTGCCTCTCTCCTTTTACCACGCTGCCTGTCTCCTTACACCACGCTGCCTGTATCCTTACACCACGCTGCTTGACTTCTTATACCACGCTACCTGTCTCCTTATACCACGCTACCTGTCTCCTTATACCACGCTGCCTCTCTCCTTATACCACGCTGCCTGTCTCCTTATACCACGCTGCCTGTCTCCTTATTCCACGCTGCCTGTCTCCTTATACCACGCTGCCTGTCTCCTCATCCCACGTTGCCTATCTCCTTATCCCACGCTGCCTGTGTCCTTATCCCACGCTGCCTGTGTCCTTATCCCACGCTGCCTGTCTCCTTATACCACGCTGCATGTCTCCTTATCCCACGCTGCCTGTCTCCTTATACCACGCTGCCTCTCTCCTTATACCACGCTGCCTCTCTCCTTATACCACGCTGCCTCTCTCCTTATCCCACACTTCCTGTCTCCTTATCCCACGCTGCCTCTCTCCTTATACCACGCTACCTGTCTCCTTATACCACGCTGCCTGTCTCCTTATACCACGCTGCTTGCCTCCTTATACCACGCTGCCTGCCTCCTTATACCACGCTGCCTGCGTCCTTATACCACGCTGCCTGTGTCCTTATACCACGCTGCCCGTGTCCTTATACCACGTTGCCCGTGTCCTTATACCACGCTGCCCGTGTCCTTATACCACGCTGCCCATCTCCTTATACCACGCTCCCTGTCTCCTTATACCACGCTGCCTGTCTCCTTATACCACGCTGCCTGTCTCCTTATACCACGCTGCCTGTCTCCTTATACCACGCTGCCTCTCTCCATATACCACGCTGCCTGTGTCCTTATACCACGCTGCCTCTCTCCTTATACCACGCTGCCTGTCTCCTTATACCACGCTGCCTGTATCCTTATACCACGCTGCCTCTCTCCTTATACCACGCTGCCTGTCTCCTTATACCACGCTGCCTGTATCCTTATACCACGCTGCCTCTCTCCTTATACCACGCTGCCTGTGTCCTTATACCACGCTGCCTGCCTCCTTATACCACGCTGCCTGTCTCCTTATAACACGCTGCCTGTATCCTTATACCACGCTGCCTGCCTCCTTATACCACGTTGCCTATCTCCTTATCCCACGCTGCCTGTGTCCTTATCCCACGCTGCCTGTGTCCTTATCCCACGCTGCCTGTCTCCTTATACCACGCTGCATGTCTCCTTAGCCCACGCTGCCTCTCTCCTTATACCACGCTGCCTCTCTCCTTATACCACGCTGCCTCTCTCCTTATACCACGCTGCCTCTCTCCTTATACCACGCTGCCTCTCTCCTTATACCACGCTGCCTCTCTCCTTATACCACGCTGCCTCTCTCCTTATCCCACGCTTCCTTTCTCCTTATCCCACGCTGCCTCTCTCCTTATACCACGCTACCTGTCTCCTCATACCACGCTGCCTGTGTCCTTATACCACGCTGCCTGTCTCCTTATACCACGCTGCCTGTCTCCTTATCCCACGCTGCCTGTCTCCTTATACCACGCTGCCTCCCTCCTTATACCACGCTGCCTGTCTCCTTATACCACGCTGCCTGTATCCTTATACCACGCTGCCTCTCTCCTTATACCACGCTGCCTGTGTCCTTATACCACGCTGCCTGCCTCCTTATACCACGCTGCCTGTCTCCTTATACCACGCTGCCTGTCTCCTTATACCACGCTGCCTGTCTCCTTATACCACGCTGCCTGTCTCCTTATACCACGCTGCCTGTATCCTTATACCACGCTGCCTGCCTCCTTATACCACGCTGCCTGTCTCCTTATACCACGCTGCCTCTCTCCTTATACCACGCTGCCTGTGTCCTTATACCACGCTGCCTCTGTCCTTATACCACGCTGCCTGTGTCCTTATACCACGCTGGCTGTGTCCTTATACCACACTGCCTGTGTCCTTATACCACGCTGCCTGTCTCCTTATACCACGCTGCCTGTCTATTTATACCACGCTGCCTGTCTCCTTATACCACGCTGCCTGTCTCCTCATCCCACGTTGCCTATCTCCTTATCCCACGCTGCCTGTGTCCTTATCCCACGCTGCCTGTGTCCTTATCCCACGCTGCCTGTCTCCTTATACCATGCTGCATGTCTCCTTATCCCACGCTGCCTGTCTCCTTATACCACGCTGCCTCTCTCCTTATACCACGCTGCCTCTCTCCTTATACCACGCTGCCTGTGTCCTTATACCACGCTGCCTGCCTCCTTATACCACGCTGCCTGTCTCCTTATAACACGCTGCCTGTATCCTTATACCACGCTGCCTGCCTCCTTATACCACGTTGCCTATCTCCTTATCCCATGCTGCCTGTGTCCTTATCCCACGCTGCCTGTGTCCTTATCCCACGCTGCCTGTCTCCTTATACCACGCTGCATGTCTCCTTATCCCACGCTGCCTGTCTCCTTATACCACGCTGCCTCTCTCCTTATACCACGCTGCCTGTCTCCTTATACCACGCTGCCTCTCTCCTTATACCACGCTGCCTTTCTCCTTATACCACGCTGCCTCTCTCCTTATACCACGCTGCCTCTCTCCTTATCCCACGCTTCCTTTCTCCTTATCCAACGCTGCCTCTCTCCTTATACCACGCTACCTGTCTCCTCATACCACGCTGCCTGTGTCCTTATACCACGCTGCCTGTCTCCTTATACCACGCTGCCTGTCTCCTTATCCCACGCTGCCTGTCTCCTTATACCACGCTGCCTCTCTCCTTATACCACGCTGCCTGTCTCCTTATACCACGCTGCCTGTATCCTTATACCACGCTGCCTCTCTCCTTATACCACGCTGCCTGTGTCCTTATACCACGCTGCCTGCCTCCTTATACCACGCTGCCTGTCTCCTTATACCACGCTGCCTGTCTCCTTATACCACGCTGCCTGTCTCCTTATACCACGCTGCCTGTATCCTTATACCACGCTGCCTGCCTCCTTATACCACGCTGCCTGTCTCCTTATACCACGCTGCCTCTCTCCTTATACCACGCTGCCTGTGTCCTTATACCACGCTGCCTGTGTCCTTATACCACGCTGCCTGTGTCCTTATACCACGCTGCCTGTGTCCTTATACCACGCTGCCTCTCTCCTTATACCACGCTGCCTGTCTCCTTATACCACGCTGCCTGTCTATTTATACCACGCTGCCTGTCTCCTTATACCACGCTGCCTGTCTCCTCATCCCACGTTGCCTATCTCCTTATCCCACGCTGCCTGTGTCCTTATCCCACGCTGCCTGTGTCCTTATCCCACGCTGCCTGTCTCCTTATACCATGCTGCATGTCTCCTTATCCCACGCTGCCTGTCTCCTTATACCACGCTGCCTCTCTCCTTATACCACGCTGCCTGTGTCCTTATACCACGCTGCCTGTCTCCTTATACCACGCTGCCTGTCTCCTTATACCACGCTGCCTGTCTCCTTATACCACGCTGCCTGTCTCCTTATACCACGCTGCCTGTCTCCTTATACCACGCTGCCTGTCTCCTTATACCACGCTGCCTCTCTCCTTATACCACGCTGCCTGTCTCCTTATACCACACTGCCTGTCCTTATCCCACGCTGCCTGTGTCCTTATCCCACGCTGCCTGTCTCCTTATACCACGCTGCCTCTCTCCTTATACCACGCTGCCTGTCTCCTTATACCACGCTGCCTCTCTCCTTATCCCACGCTGCCTGTCTCCTTATACCACGCTGCCTGTCTCCTTATCCCACGCTGCCTCTCTCCTTATACCACGCTGCCTGTGTCCTTATACCACGCTGCCTGTCTCCTTATACCATGCTGCCTCCCTCCTTATACCACGCTGCCTCTCTCCTTATACCACGCTGCCTGTGTCCTTATACCACGCTGCCTGTATCCTTACACCACGCTGCTTGTCTCCTTATACCACGCTGCCTGTGTCCTTATACCACGCTGCCTGTCTCCTTATACCACGCTGCCTGTCTCCTTATACCACGCTGCCTGTCTCCTTATACCACGCTGCCTGTATCCTTATACCACGCTGCCTCTCTCCTTATACCACGCTGCTTGTCTCCTTATACCACGCTGCCTGTATCCTTATACCACGCTGCCTCTCTCCTTATACCACGCTGCCTGTGTCCTTATACCACGCTGCCCGCCTCCTTATACCACGCTGCCTGCCTCCTTACACCACGCTGCCTGTATCCTTACACCACGCTGCTTGTCTCCTTATACCACGCTACCTGTCTCCTTATACCACGCTGCCTGTCTCCTTATACCACGCTGCCTCTCTCCTTATACCACGCTGCCTCTCTCCTTATACCACGCTGCCTCTCTCCTTATCCCACGCTTCCTGTCTCCTTATCCCACGCTGCCTTTCTCCTTATCCCACACTGCCTGTCTCCTTATACCACGCTGCCTGTCTCCTTATACCACTCTGCCTCTCTCCTTATCCAACGCTGCCTGTCTCCTTATACCACGCTGCCTGTCTCCTTATCCCAAGCTGCCTCTCTCCTTATACCACGCTGCCTGTGTCCTTATACCACGCTGCCTGTCTCCTTATACCACGCTGCCTCCCTCCTTATACCACGCTGCCTCTCTCCTTATACCACGCTGCCTGTGTCCTTATACCACGCTGCCTGTATCCTTACACCACGCTGCTTGTCTCCTTATACCACGCTGCCTGTGTCCTTATACCACGCTGCCTGTCTCCTTATACCACGCTGCCTGTCTCCTTATACCACGCTGCCTCTCTCCTTATACCACGCTGCCTGTCTCCTTATACCACGCTGCCTCTCTCCTTATACCACGCTGCCTGTCTCCTTATACCACGCTGCCTGTCTCCTTATACCACGCTGCCTGTCTCCTTATACCACGCTACCTGTCTCCTTATACCACGCTGCCTGTCTCCTCATCCCACGTTGCCTATCTCCTTATCGCACGCTGCCTGTCTCCTTATCCCACGCTGCCTGTCTCCTTATACCACGCTGCCTGTGTCCTTAACCCACGCTGCAACTCTCCTTATACCACGCTGCCTCTCTCCTTATCCCACGCTGCCTGTCTCCTTATACCACGCTGCATGTCTCCTTATCCCACGCTGCCTCTCTCCTTATACCACGCTGCCTCTCTCCTTATACCACGCTGCCTCTCTCCTTATACCACGCTGCCTCTCTCCTTATACCACGCTGCCTCTCTCCTTATACCACGCTGCCTCTCTCCTTATCCCACGCTTCCTGTCTCCTTATCCCACGCTGCCTGTCTCCTTATCCCACACTGCCTGTCTCCTTATACCACGCTGCCTGTCTCCTTATACCACTCTGCCTCTCTCCTTTTACCACTCTGCCTCTCTCCTTATACCACGCTGCCTGTCTCCTTACACCACGCTGCCTGTATCCTTACACCACGCTGCTTGACTCCTTATACCACGCTACCTGTCTCCTTATACCACGCTACCTGTCTCCTTATACCACGCTGCCTCTCTCCTTATACCACGCTGCCTGTCTCCTTATACCACGCTGCCTGTCTCCTTATACCACGCTGCCTGTCTCCTTATCCCACGCTGCCTGTCTCCTTATACCACGCTGCCTGTCTCCTTATACCACTCTGCCTCTCTCCTTATACCACGCTGCCTGTCTCCTTACACCACGCTGCCTGTATCCTTACACCACGCTGCTTGTCTCCTTATACCACGCTGCCTGTGTCCTTATACCACGCTGCCTGTCTCCTTATACCACGCTGCCTGTCTCCTTATACCACGCTGCCTCTCTCCTTATACCACGCTGCCTGTCTCCTTATACCATGCTGCCTCTCTCCTTATACCACGCTGCCTGTCTCCTTATACCACGCTGCCTGTCTCCTTATACCACGCTGCCTGTCTCCTTATACCACGCTACCTGTCTCCTTATACCACGCTGCCTGTCTCCTCATCCCACGTTGCCTATCTCCTTATCGCACGCTGCCTGTCTCCTTATCCCACGCTGCCTGTCTCCTTATACCACGCTGCCTGTGTCCTTAACCCACGCTGCAACTCTCCTTATACCACGCTGCCTGTGTCCTTATCCCACGCTGCCTGTCTCCTTATACCACGCTGCATGTCTCCTTATCCCACGCTGCCTCTCTCCTTATACCACGCTGCCTCTCTCCTTATACCACGCTGCCTCTCTCCTTATACCACGCTGCCTCTCTCCTTATACCACGCTGCCTCTCTCCTTATACCACGCTGCCTCTCTCCTTATCCCACGCTTCCTGTCTCCTTATCCCACGCTGCCTGTCTCCTTATCCCACACTGCCTGTCTCCTTATACCACGCTGCCTGTCTCCTTATACCACTCTGCCTCTCTCCTTTTACCACTCTGCCTCTCTCCTTATACCACGCTGCCTGTCTCCTTACACCACGCTGCCTGTATCCTTACACCACGCTGCTTGACTCCTTATACCACGCTACCTGTCTCCTTATACCACGCTACCTGTCTCCTTATACCACGCTGCCTCTCTCCTTATACCACGCTGCCTGTCTCCTTATACCACGCTGCCTGTCTCCTTATACCACGCTGCCTGTCTCCTTATCCCACGCTGCCTGTCTCCTTATACCACGCTGCCTGTCTCCTTATACCACTCTGCCTCTCTCCTTATACCACGCTGCCTGTCTCCTTACACCACGCTGCCTGTATCCTTACACCACGCTGCTTGACTCCTTACACCACGCTACCTGTCTCCTTATACCACGCTACCTGTCTCCTTATACCACGCTGCCTCTCTCCTTATACCACGCTGCCTGTCTCCTTATACCACGCTGCCTGTCTCCTCATCCCACGTTGCCTATCTCCTTATCCCACGCTGCCTGTGTCCTTATCCCACGCTGCCTGTGTCCTTATCCCACGCTGCCTATCTCCTTATACCACGCTGCATGTCTCCTTATCCCACGCTGCCTGTCTCCTTATACCACGCTGCCTGTCTCCTTATACCACGCTGCCTCTCTCCTTATACCACGCTGCCTCTCTCCTTATACCACGCTGCCTCTCTCCTTATCCCACGCTTCCTGTCTCCTTATCCCACGCTGCCTCTCTCCTTATACCACGCTACCTGTCTCCTTATACCACGCTGCCTGTCTCCTTATACCACGCTGCTTGCCTCCTTATACCACGCTGCCTGCCCCCTTATACCACGCTGCCTGTGTCCTTATACCACGCTGCCCGTGTCCTTATACCACGCTGCCCGTGTCCTTATACCACGCTGCCTCTCTCCTTATACCACGCTGCCCGTCTCCTTATACCACGCTGCCCGTCTCCTTATACCACGCTGCCTGTCTCCTTATACCACGCTGCCTGTGTCCTTATACCACGCAGCCTCTCTCCTTATACCACGCTGCCTGTGTCCTTATACCACGCTGCCTGTCTCCTTATACCACGCTGCCTGTCTCCTTATACCACGCTGCCTGTATCCTTATACCACGCTGCCTGTATCCTTATACCACGCTGCCTCTCTCCTCATACCACGCTGCCTGTGTCCTTATACCACGCTGCCTGTCTCCTTATACCACGCTGCCTGTATCCTTATACCACGCTGCCTCTCTCCTTATACCACGCTGCCTGTCTCCTTATACCACGCTGCCTGTCTCCTTATACCACGCTGCCTCTCTCCTTATACCACGCTACCTGTCTCCTTATACCACGCTGCCTGTCTCCTCATCCCACGTTGCCTATCTCCTTATCCCACGTTGCCTATCTCCTTATCCCACGCTGCCTGTCTCCTTATCCCACGCTGCCTGTCTCCTTATACCACGCTGCCTGTGTCCTTAACCCACGCTGCAACTCTCCTTATACCACGCTGCCTGTGTCCTTATCCCACGCTGCCTGTCTCCTTATACCACGCTGCATGTCTCCTTATCCCACGCTGCCTGTCTCCTTATACCACGCTGCCTCTCTCCTTATACCACGCTGCCTCTCTCCTTATACCACGCTGCCTCTCTCCTTATACTACGCTGCCTCTCTCCTTATCCCACGCTTCCTGTCTCCTTATCCCACGCTGCCTGTCTCCTTATCCCACACTGCCTGTCTCCTTATACCACGCTGCCTGTCTCCTTATACCACTCTGCCTCTCTCCTTATACCACTCTGCCTCTCTCCTTATACCACGCTGCCTGTCTCCTTACACCACGCTGCCTGTATCCTTACACCACGCTGCATGACTCCTTATACCACGCTACCTGTCTCCTTATACCACGCTACCTGTCTCCTTATACCACGCTGCCTCTCTCCTTATACCACGCTGCCTGTCTCCTTATACCACGCTGCCTGTCTCCTTATACCACGCTGCCTGTCTCCTTATACCACACTGCCTGTCTCCTCATCCCACGTTGCCTATCTCCTTATCCCACGCTGCCTGTGTCCTTATCCCACGCTGCCTGTGTCCTTATCCCACGCTGCCTGTCTCCTTATACCACGCTGCCTGTCTCCTTATACCACGCTGCCTCTCTCCTTATACCACGCTGCCTGTCTCCTTATACCACGCTGCCTGTCTCCTTATACCACGCTACCTGTCTCCTTATACCACGCTGCCTGTCTCCTCATCCCACGTTGCCTATCTCCTTATCCCACGCTGCCTGTCTCCTTATCCCACGCTGCCTGTCTCCTTATACCACGCTGCCTGTGTCCTTAACCCACGCTGCAACTCTCCTTAAACCACGCTGCCTGTGTCCTTATCCCACGCTGCCTGTCTCCTTATACCACGCTGCCTGTGTCCTTAACCCACGCTGCAACTCTCCTTATACCACGCTGCCTGTGTCCTTATCCCACGCTGCCTGTCTCCTTATACCACGCTGCATGTCTCCTTATCCCACGCTGCCTCTCTCCTTATACCACGCTGCCTCTCTCCTTATACCACGCTGCCTCTCTCCTTATACCACGCTGCCTCTCTCCTTATACCACGCTGCCTCTCTCCTTATACCACGCTGCCTCTCTCCTTATCCCACGCTTCCTGTCTCCTTATCCCACGCTGCCTGTCTCCTTATCCCACACTGCCTGTCTCCTTATACCACGCTGCCTGTCTCCTTATACCACTCTGCCTCTCTCCTTTTACCACTCTGCCTCTCTCCTTATACCACGCTGCCTGTCTCCTTACACCACGCTGCCTGTATCCTTACACCACGCTGCTTGACTCCTTATACCACGCTACCTGTCTCCTTATACCACGCTACCTGTCTCCTTATACCACGCTGCCTCTCTCCTTATACCACGCTGCCTGTCTCCTTATACCACGCTGCCTGTCTCCTTATACCACGCTGCCTGTCTCCTTATCCCACGCTGCCTGTCTCCTTATACCACGCTGCCTGTCTCCTTATACCACTCTGCCTCTCTCCTTATACCACGCTGCCTGTCTCCTTACACCACGCTGCCTGTATCCTTACACCACGCTGCTTGACTCCTTACACCACGCTACCTGTCTCCTTATACCACGCTACCTGTCTCCTTATACCACGCTGCCTCTCTCCTTATACCACGCTGCCTGTCTCCTTATACCACGCTGCCTGTCTCCTCATCCCACGTTGCCTATCTCCTTATCCCACGCTGCCTGTGTCCTTATCCCACGCTGCCTGTGTCCTTATCCCACGCTGCCTATCTCCTTATACCACGCTGCATGTCTCCTTATCCCACGCTGCCTGTCTCCTTATACCACGCTGCCTGTCTCCTTATACCACGCTGCCTCTCTCCTTATACCACGCTGCCTCTCTCCTTATACCACGCTGCCTCTCTCCTTATCCCACGCTTCCTGTCTCCTTATCCCACGCTGCCTCTCTCCTTATACCACGCTACCTGTCTCCTTATACCACGCTGCCTGTCTCCTTATACCACGCTGCTTGCCTCCTTATACCACGCTGCCTGCCCCCTTATACCACGCTGCCTGTGTCCTTATACCACTCTGCCCGTGTCCTTATACCACGCTGCCCGTGTCCTTATACCACGCTGCCCGTCTCCTTATACCACGCTGCCCGTCTCCTTATACCACGCTGCCCGTCTCCTTATACCACGCTGCCTGTCTCCTTATACCACGCTGCCTGTGTCCTTATACCACGCAGCCTCTCTCCTTATACCACGCTGCCTGTGTCCTTATACCACGCTGCCTCTCTCCTTATACCACGCTGCCTGTCTCCTTATACCACGCTGCCTGTATCCTTATACCACGCTGCCTGTATCCTTATACCACGCTGCCTCTCTCCTCATACCACGCTGCCTGTGTCCTTATACCACGCTGCCTGTCTCCTTATACCACGCTGCCTGTATCCTTATACCACGCTGCCTCTCTCCTTATACCACGCTGCCTGTCTCCTTATACCACGCTGCCTGTCTCCTTATACCACGCTGCCTCTCTCCTTATACCACGCTGCCTGTCTCCTTATACCACGCTGCCTGTCTCCTTATACCACGCTACCTGTCTCCTTATACCACGCTGCCTGTCTCCTCATCCCACGTTGCCTATCTCCTTATCCCACGCTGCCTGTCTCCTTATCCCACGCTGCCTGTCTCCTTATACCACGCTGCCTGTGTCCTTAACCCACGCTGCAACTCTCCTTATACCACGCTGCCTGTGTCCTTATCCCACGCTGCCTGTCTCCTTATACCACGCTGCATGTCTCCTTATCCCACGCTGCCTGTCTCCTTATACCACGCTGCCTCTCTCCTTATACCACGCTGCCTCTCTCCTTATACCACGCTGCCTCTCTCCTTATACTACGCTGCCTCTCTCCTTATCCCACGCTTCCTGTCTCCTTATCCCACGCTGCCTGTCTCCTTATCCCACACTGCCTGTCTCCTTATACCACGCTGCCTGTCTCCTTATACCACTCTGCCTCTCTCCTTATACCACTCTGCCTCTCTCCTTATACCACGCTGCCTGTCTCCTTACACCACGCTGCCTGTATCCTTACACCACGCTGCATGACTCCTTATACCACGCTACCTGTCTCCTTATACCACGCTACCTGTCTCCTTATACCACGCTGCCTCTCTCCTTATACCACGCTGCCTGTCTCCTTATACCACGCTGCCTGTCTCCTTATACCACGCTGCCTGTCTCCTTATACCACGCTGCCTGTCTCCTCATCCCACGTTGCCTATCTCCTTATCCCACGCTGCCTGTGTCCTTATCCCACGCTGCCTGTGTCCTTATCCCACGCTGCCTGTCTCCTTATACCACGCTGCCTGTCTCCTTATACCACGCTGCCTCTCTCCTTATACCACGCTGCCTGTCTCCTTATACCACGCTGCCTGTCTCCTTATACCACGCTACCTGTCTCCTTATACCACGCTGCCTGTCTCCTCATCCCACGTTGCCTATCTCCTTATCCCACGCTGCCTGTCTCCTTATCCCACGCTGCCTGTCTCCTTATACCACGCTGCCTGTGTCCTTAACCCACGCTGCAACTCTCCTTAAACCACGCTGCCTGTGTCCTTATCCCACGCTGCCTGTCTCCTTATACCACGCTGCATGTCTCCTTATCCCACGCTGCCTGTCTCCTTATACCACGCTGCCTCTCTCCTTATACCACGCTGCCTCTCTCCTTATACCACGCTGCTTCTCTCCTTATACCACGCTGCCTCTCTCCTTATACCACGCTGCCTCTCTCCTTATCCCACGCTTCCTGTCTCCTTATCCCACGCTGCCTGATTCCTTATCCCACACTGGCTGTCTCCTTATACCACGCTGCCTGTCTCCTTATACCACTCTGCCTCTCTCCTTATACCACTCTGCCTCTCTCCTTATACCACGCTGCCTTTCTCCTTACACCACGCTGCCTGTATCCTTACACCACGCTGCTTGACTCCTTATACCACGCTACCTGTCTCCTTATACCACGCTACCTGTCTCCTTATACCACGCTGCCTGTCTCCTTATACCACGCTGCCTGTCTCCTTTTACCACGCTGCCTGTCTCCTTATACCACGCTGCCTGTCTCCTTATACCACGCTGCCTGTCTCCTTATACCACGCTGCCTCTCTCCTTATACCACGCTGCCTCTCTCCTTATACCACGCTGCCTCTCTCCTTATCCCACGCTTCCTGTCTCCTTATCCCACGCTGCCTCTCTCCTTATACCACGCTACCTGTCTCCTTATACCACGCTGCCTGTCTCCTTATACCACGCTGCTTGCCTCCTTATACCACGCTGCCTGCCCCCTTATACCACGCTGCCTGTGTCCTTATACCACGCTGCCCGTGTCCTTATACCACGCTGCCCGTGTCCTTATACCACGCTGCCCGTCTCCTTATACCACGCTGCCCGTCTCCTTATACCACGCTGCCCGTCTCCTTATACCACGCTGCCTGTCTCCTTATACCACGCTGCCTGTGTCCTTATACCACGCAGCCTCTCTCCTTATACCACGCTGCCTGTGTCCTTATACCACGCTGCCTCTCTCCTTATACCACGCTGCCTGTCTCCTTATACCACGCTGCCTGTATCCTTATACCACGCTGCCTGTATCCTTATACCACGCTGCCTCTCTCCTCATACCACGCTGCCTGTGTCCTTATACCACGCTGCCTGTCTCCTTATACCACGCTGCCTGTATCCTTATACCACGCTGCCTCTCTCCTTATACCACGCTGCCTGTCTCCTTATACCACGCTGCCTGTCTCCTTATACCACGCTGCCTCTCTCCTTATACCACGCTGCCTGTCTCCTTATACCACGCTGCCTGTCTCCTTATACCACGCTACCTGTCTCCTTATACCACGCTGCCTGTCTCCTCATCCCACGTTGCCTATCTCCTTATCCCACGCTGCCTGTCTCCTTATCCCACGCTGCCTGTCTCCTTATACCACGCTGCCTGTGTCCTTAACCCACGCTGCAACTCTCCTTATACCACGCTGCCTGTGTCCTTATCCCACGCTGCCTGTCTCCTTATACCACGCTGCATGTCTCCTTATCCCACGCTGCCTGTCTCCTTATACCACGCTGCCTCTCTCCTTATACCACGCTGCCTCTCTCCTTATACCACGCTGCCTCTCTCCTTATACTACGCTGCCTCTCTCCTTATCCCACGCTTCCTGTCTCCTTATCCCACGCTGCCTGTCTCCTTATCCCACACTGCCTGTCTCCTTATACCACGCTGCCTGTCTCCTTATACCACTCTGCCTCTCTCCTTATACCACTCTGCCTCTCTCCTTATACCACGCTGCCTGTCTCCTTATACCACGCTACCTGTCTCCTTATACCACGCTGCCTGTCTCCTCATCCCACGTTGCCTATCTCCTTATCCCACGCTGCCTGTCTCCTTATCCCACGCTGCCTGTCTCCTTATACCACGCTGCCTGTGTCCTTAACCCACGCTGCAACTCTCCTTAAACCACGCTGCCTGTGTCCTTATCCCACGCTGCCTGTCTCCTTATACCACGCTGCATGTCTCCTTATCCCACGCTGCCTGTCTCCTTATACCACGCTGCCTCTCTCCTTATACCACGCTGCCTCTCTCCTTATACCACGCTGCTTCTCTCCTTATACCACGCTGCCTCTCTCCTTATACCACGCTGCCTCTCTCCTTATCCCACGCTTCCTGTCTCCTTATCCCACGCTGCCTGATTCCTTATCCCACACTGGCTGTCTCCTTATACCACGCTGCCTGTCTCCTTATACCACTCTGCCTCTCTCCTTATACCACTCTGCCTCTCTCCTTATACCACGCTGCCTTTCTCCTTACACCACGCTGCCTGTATCCTTACACCACGCTGCTTGACTCCTTATACCACGCTACCTGTCTCCTTATACCACGCTACCTGTCTCCTTATACCACGCTGCCTGTCTCCTTATACCACGCTGCCTGTCTCCTTTTACCACGCTGCCTGTCTCCTTATACCACGCTGCCTGTCTCCTTATACCACGCTGCCTGTCTCCTTATACCACGCTGCCTCTCTCCTTATACCACGCTGCCTCTCTCCTTATACCACGCTGCCTCTCTCCTTATACCACGCTTCCTGTCTCCTTATCCCACGCTGCCTCTCTCCTTATCCCACGCTACCTGTCTCCTTATACCACGCTGCCTGTCTCCTTATACCACGCTGCTTGCCTCCTTATACCACGCTGCCTGCCCCCTTATACCACGCTGCCTGTGTCCTTATACCACGCTGCCCGTGTCCTTATACCACGCTGCCCGTGTCCTTATACCACGCTGCCCGTCTCCTTATACCACGCTGCCCGTCTCCTTATACCACGCTGCCCGTCTCCTTATACCACGCTGCCTGTCTCCTTATACCACGCTGCCTGTGTCCTTATACCACGCAGCCTCTCTCCTTATACCACGCTGCCTGTGTCCTTATACCACGCTGCCTCTCTCCTTATACCACGCTGCCTGTCTCCTTATACCACGCTGCCTGTATCCTTATACCACGCTGCCTGTATCCTTATACCACGCTGCCTCTCTCCTCATACCACGCTGCCTGTGTCCTTATACCACGCTGCCTGTCTCCTTATACCACGCTGCCTGTATCCTTATACCACGCTGCCTCTCTCCTTATACCACGCTGCCTGTCTCCTTATACCACGCTGCCTGTCTCCTTATACCACGCTGCCTCTCTCCTTATACCACGCTGCCTGTCTCCTTATACCACGCTGCCTGTCTCCTTATACCACGCTACCTGTCTCCTTATACCACGCTGCCTGTCTCCTCATCCCACGTTGCCTATCTCCTTATCCCACGCTGCCTGTCTCCTTATCCCACGCTGCCTGTCTCCTTATACCACGCTGCCTGTGTCCTTAACCCACGCTGCAACTCTCCTTATACCACGCTGCCTGTGTCCTTATCCCACGCTGCCTGTCTCCTTATACCACGCTGCATGTCTCCTTATCCCACGCTGCCTGTCTCCTTATACCACGCTGCCTCTCTCCTTATACCACGCTGCCTCTCTCCTTATACCACGCTGCCTCTCTCCTTATACTACGCTGCCTCTCTCCTTATCCCACGCTTCCTGTCTCCTTATCCCACGCTGCCTGTCTCCTTATCCCACACTGCCTGTCTCCTTATACCACGCTGCCTGTCTCCTTATACCACTCTGCCTCTCTCCTTATACCACTCTGCCTCTCTCCTTATACCACGCTGCCTGTCTCCTTACACCACGCTGCCTGTATCCTTACACCACGCTGCATGACTCCTTATACCACGCTACCTGTCTCCTTATACCACGCTACCTGTCTCCTTATACCACGCTGCCTCTCTCCTTATACCACGCTGCCTGTCTCCTTATACCACGCTGCCTGTCTCCTTATACCACGCTGCCTGTCTCCTTATACCACGCTGCCTGTCTCCTTATACCACGCTGCCTGTCTCCTCATCCCACGTTGCCTATCTCCTTATCCCACGCTGCCTGTGTCCTTATCCCACGCTGCCTGTGTCCTTATCCCACGCTGCCTGTCTCCTTATACCACGCTGCCTGTCTCCTTATACCACGCTGCCTCTCTCCTTATACCACGCTGCCTGTCTCCTTATACCACGCTGCCTGTCTCCTTATACCACGCTACCTGTCTCCTTATACCACGCTGCCTGTCTCCTCATCCCACGTTGCCTATCTCCTTATCCCACGCTGCCTGTCTCCTTATCCCACGCTGCCTGTCTCCTTATACCACGCTGCCTGTGTCCTTAACCCACGCTGCAACTCTCCTTAAACCACGCTGCCTGTGTCCTTATCCCACGCTGCCTGTCTCCTTATACCACGCTGCATGTCTCCTTATCCCACGCTGCCTGTCTCCTTATACCACGCTGCCTCTCTCCTTATACCACGCTGCCTCTCTCCTTATACCACGCTGCTTCTCTCCTTATACCACGCTGCCTCTCTCCTTATACCACGCTGCCTCTCTCCTTATCCCACGCTTCCTGTCTCCTTATCCCACGCTGCCTGATTCCTTATCCCACACTGGCTGTCTCCTTATACCACGCTGCCTGTCTCCTTATACCACTCTGCCTCTCTCCTTATACCACTCTGCCTCTCTCCTTATACCACGCTGCCTTTCTCCTTACACCACGCTGCCTGTATCCTTACACCACGCTGCTTGACTCCTTATACCACGCTACCTGTCTCCTTATACCACGCTACCTGTCTCCTTATACCACGCTGCCTGTCTCCTTATACCACGCTGCCTGTCTCCTTTTACCACGCTGCCTGTCTCCTTATACCACGCTGCCTGTCTCCTTATACCACGCTGCCTGTCTCCTCATCCCACGTTGCCTATCTCCTTATCCCACGCTGCCTGTGTCCTTATCCCACGCTGCCTGTGTCCTTATCCCACGCTGCCTGTCTCCTTATACCACGCTGCATGTCTCCTTATCCCACGGTGCCTGTCTCCTTATACCACGCTGCCTCTCTCCTTATACCACGCTGCCTCTCTCCTTATACCACGCTGCCTGTCTCCTTATACCACGCTGCCTGTGTCCTTAACCCACGCTGCCTCTCTCCTTATACCACGCTGCCTGTGTCCTTATCCCACGCTGCCTGTCTCCTTATACCACGCTGCATGTCTCCTTATCCCACGCTGCCTGTCTCCTTATACCACGCTGCCTCTCTCCTTATACCACGCTGCCTCTCTCCTTATACCACGCTGCCTCTCTCCTTATACCACGCTGCCTCTCTCCTTATCCCACGCTTCCTGTCTCCTTATCCCACGCTGCCTCTCTCCTTATCCCACGCTGCCTGTCTCCTTATACCACGCTGCCTGTCTCCTTATACCACTCTGCCTCTCTCCTTATACCACTCTGCCTCTCTCCTTTTACCGCGCTGCCTGTCTCCTTACACCACGCTGCCTGTATCCTTACACCACGCTGCTTGACTCCTTATACCACGCTACCTGTGTCCTTATCCCACGCTGCCTGTGTCCTTATCCCACGCTGCCTGTCTCCTTATACCACGCTGCATGTCTCCTTATCCCACGCTGCCTGTCTCCTTATACCACGCTGCCTCTCTCCTTATACCACGCTGCCTCTCTCCTTATACCACGCTGCCTCTCTCCTTATCCCACGCTTCCTGTCTCCTTATCCCACGCTGCCTCTCTCCTTATACCAAGCTACCTGTCTCCTTATACCACGCTGCCTGTCTCCTTATACCACGCTGCTTGCCTCCTTATACCACGCTGCCTGCCTCCTTATACCACGCTGCCTGCGTCCTTATACCACGCTGCCCGTGTCCTTATACCACGCTGCCCGTGTCCTTATACCACGCTGCCCGTGTCCTTATACCACGCTGCCCGTGTCCTTATACCACGCTGCCCGTCTCCTTATACCACGCTGCCCGTCTCCTTATACCACGCTGCCTGTCTCCTTATACCACGCTGCCTGTCTCCTTATACCACGCTGCCTGTCTCCTTATACCACGCTGCCTCTCTCCTTATACCACGCTGCCTGTGTCCTTATACCACGCTGCCTCTCTCCTTATACCACGCTGCCTGTCTCCTTATACCACGCTGCCTGTATCCTTATACCACGCTGACTCTCTCCTCATACCACGCTGCCTGTGTCCTTATACCACGCTGCCTGTCTCCTTATACCACGCTGCCTGTATCCTTATACCACGCTGCCTCTCTCCTTATACCACGCTGCCTGTCTCCTTATACCACGCTGCCTGTATCCTTATACCACGCTGCCTCTCTCCTTATACCACGCTGCCTGTGTCCTTATACCACGCTGCCTGCCTCCTTATACCACGCTGCCTGTCTCCTTATAACACGCTGCCTGTATCCTTATACCACGCTGCCTGCCTCCTTATACCACGTTGCCTATCTCCTTATCCCACGCTGCCTGTGTCCTTATCCCACGCTGCCTGTGTCCTTATCCCACGCTGCCTGTCTCCTTATACCACGCTGCATGTCTCCTTATCCCACGCTGCCTGTCTCCTTATACCACGCTGCCTCTCTCCTTATACCACGCTGCCTCTCTCCTTATACCACGCTGCCTCTCTCCTTATACCACGCTGCCTCTCTCCTTATACCACGCTGCCTCTCTCCTTATACCATGCTGCCTCTCTCCTTATACCACGCTGCCTCTCTCCTTATCCCACGCTTCCTTTCTCCTTATCCCACGCTGCCTTTCTCCTTATACCACGCTACCTGTCTCCTCATACCACGCTGCCTGTGTCCTTATACCACGCTGCCTGTCTCCTTATACCACGCTGCCTGTATCCTTATACCACGCTGCCTCTCTCCTTATACCACGCTGCCTGTCTCCTTATACCACGCTGCCTCTCTCCTTATACCACGCTGCCTGTGTCCTTATACCACGCTGCCTGCCTCCTTATACCACGCTGCCTCTCTCCTTATACCACGCTGCCTGTATCCTTATACCACGCTGCCTGCCTCCTTATACCACGCTGCCTGTCTCCTTATACCACGCTGCCTCTCTCCTTATACCACGCTGCCTGTGTCCTTATCCCACGCTGCCTGTCTCCTTATACCATGCTGCATGTCTCCTTATCCCACGCTGCCTGTCTCCTTATACCACGCTGCCTCTCTCCTTATACCACGCTGCCTGTCTCCTTATACCACGCTGCCTGTCTCCTTATACCACGCTACCTGTCTCCTTATACCACGCTGCCTGTCTCCTCATCCCACGTTGCCTATCTCCTTATCCCACGCTGCCTGTCTCCTTATCCCACGCTGCCTGTCTCCTTATACCACGCTGCCTGTGTCCTTAACCCACGCTGCCTCTCTCCTTATACCACGCTGCCTGTCTCCTTATACCACGCTGCCTGTATCCTTATACCACGCTGCCTCTCTCCTCATACCACGCTGCCTGTGTCCTTATACCACGCTGCCTCTCTCCTTATACCACGCTGCCTGTATCCTTATACCACGCTGCCTCTCTCCTTATACCACGCTCCCTGTCTCCTTATACCACGCTGCCTGTCTCCTTATACCACGCTGCCTCTCTCCTTATACCACGCTGCCTGTCTCCTTATACCACGCTGCCTGTCTCCTTATACCACGCTGACCTGTCTCCTTATACCACGCTGCCTGTCTCCTCATCCCACGTTGCCTATCTCCTTATCCCACGCTGCCTGTCTCCTTATCCCACGCTGCCTGTCTCCTTATACCACGTTGCCTATCTCCTCATCCCACGCTGCCTGTCTCCTTATCCCACGCTGCCTGTCTCCTTATACCACGCTGCCTGTGTCCTTAACCCACGCTGCAACTCTCCTTATACCACGCTGCCTGTGTCCTTATCCCACGCTGCCTGTCTCCTTATACCACGCTGCATGTCTCCTTATCCCCCGCTGCCTCTCTCCTTATACCACGCTGCCTCTCTCCTTATACCACGCTGCCTCCCTCCTTATACCACGCTGCCTCTCTCCTTATACCACGCTGCCTCTCTCCTTATCCCACGCTTCCTGTCTCCTTATCCCACGCTGCCTGTCTCCTTATACCACTCTGCCTCTCTCCTTATACCACGCTGCCTGTCTCCTTACACCACGCTGCCTGTATCCTTACACCACGCTGCTTGACTCCTTATACCACGCTACCTGTCTCCTTATACCACGCTACCTGTCTCCTTATACCACGCTGCCTCTCTCCTTATACCACGCTGCCTGTCTCCTTATACCACGCTGCCTGTCTCCTTATACCACGCTGCCTGTCTCCTTATACCACGCTGCCTGTCTACTCATCCCACGTTGCCTATCTCCTCATCCCACGCTGCCTGTGTCCTTATCCCACGCTGCCTGTGTCCTTATCCCACGCTGCCTGTGTCCTTATCCCACGCTGCCTGTCTCCTTATACCACGCTGCCTGTCTCCTTATACCACGCTGCCTCTCTCCTTATACCACGCTGCCTGTCTCCTTATACCACGCTGCCTGTCTCCTTATACCACGCTACCTGTCTCCTTATACCACGCTGCCTGTCTCCTCATCCCACGTTGCCTATCTCCTTATCCCACGCTGCCTGTCTCCTTATCCCACGCTGCCTGTCTCCTTATACCACGTTGCCTCTCTCCTTATACCACGCTGCCTCTCTCCTTATACCACGCTGCCTCTCTCCTTATACCACTCTGCCTGTCTCCTTATACCACTCTGCCTCTCTCCTTATACCACGCTGCCTGTCTCCTTACACCACGCTGCCTGTCTCCTTACACCACGCTGCCTGTATCCTTACACCACGCTGCTTGACTCCTTATACCACGCTACCTGTCTCCTTATACCACGCTACCTGTCTCCTTATACCACGCTGCCTCTCTCCTTATACCACGCTGCCTGTCTCCTTATACCACGCTGCCTGTCTCCTTATACCACGCTGCCTGTCTCCTTATACCACGCTGCCTGTCTCCTCATCCCACGTTGCCTATCTCCTTATCCCACGCTGCCTGTGTCCTTATCCCACGCTGCCTGTGTCCTTATCCCACGCTGCCTGACTCCTTATCCCACACTGCCTGTCTCCTTATACCACGCTGCCTGTCTCCTTATACCACTCTGCCTCTCTCCTTATACCACTCTGCCTCTCTCCTTATACCACGCTGCCTGTCTCCTTACACCACGCTGCCTGTATCCTTACACCACGCTGCTTGACTCCTTATACCACGCTACCTGTCTCCTTATACCACGCTACCTGTCTCCTTATACCACGCTGCCTCTCTCCTTATCCCACGCTGCCTGTCTCCTTATACCACGCTGCCTGTCTCCTTATACCACGCTGCCTCTCTCCTTATACCACGCTGCCTGTCTCCTTATACCACGCTGCCTGTCTCCTTATACCACGCTACCTGTCTCCTTATACCACGCTGCCTGTCTCCTCATCCCACGTTGCCTATCTCCTTATCCCACGCTGCCTGTCTCCTTATCCCACGCTGCCTGTCTCCTTATACCACGCTGCCTGTGTCCTTAACCCACGCTGCAACTCTCCTTATACCACGCTGACTGTGTCCTTATCCCACGCTGCCTGTCTCCTTATACCACGCTGCATGTCTCCTTATCCCACGCTGCCTGTCTCCTTATACCACGCTGCCTCTCTCCTTATACCACGCTGCCTCTCTCCTTATACCACGCTGCCTCTCTCCTTATACCACGCTGCCTCTCTCCTTATACCACGCTGCCTCTCTCCTTATACCACGCTGCCTCTCTCCTTATACCACGCTGCCTCTCTCCTTATACCACGCTGCCTCTCTCCTTATCCCACGCTTCCTGTCTCCTTATCCCACGCTGCCTGACTCCTTATCCCACACTGCCTGTCTCCTTATACCACGCTGCCTGTCTCCTTATACCACTCTGCCTCTCTCCTTATACCACTCTGCCTCTCTCCTTATACCACGCTGCCTGTCTCCTTACACCACGCTGCCTGTATCCTTACACCACGCTGCTTGACTCCTTATACCACGCTACCTGTCTCCTTATACCACGCCATCTGACTCCTTATACCACGCTGCCTCTCTCCTTATACCACGCTGCCTGTCTCCTTATCCCACGCTGCCTCTCTCCTTATACCACGCTGCCTGTCTCCTTATACCACGCTGCCTGTCTCCTTATACCACGCTGCCTGTCTCCTCATCCCACGTTGCCTATCTCCTTATCCCACGCTGCATGTGTCCTTATCCCACGCTGCCTGTGTCCTTATCACACGCTGCCTGACTCCTTATCCCACACTGCCTGTCTCCTTATACCACGCTGCCTGTCTCCTTATACCACTCTGCCTCTCTCCTTATACCACTCTGCCTCTCTCCTTATACCACGCTGCCTGTCTCCTTACACCACGCTGCCTGTATCCTTACACCACGCTGCTTGACTCCTTATACCACTCTACCTGTCTCCTTATACCACGCTACCTGTCTCCTTATACCACGCTGCCTCTCTCCTTATACCACGCTGCCTGTCTCCTTATACCACGCTGCCTGTCTCCTTATACCACGCTGCCTGTCTCCTTATACCACGCTGCCTGTCTCCTCATCCCACGTTGCCTATCTCCTTATCCCACGTTGCCTGTCTCCTTATCCCACGCTGCCTGTGTCCTTATCCCACGCTGCCTGTGTCCTTATCCCACGCTGCCTGTCTCCTTATACCACGCTGCATGTCTCCTTATCCCACGGTGCCTGTCTCCTTATACCACGCTGCCTCTCTCCTTATACCACGCTGCCTCTCTCCTTATACCACGCTGCCTGTCTCCTCATCCCACGTTGCCTATCTCCTCATCCCACGCTGCCTGTCTCCTTATCCCACGCTGCCTGTCTCCTTATACCACGCTGCCTGTGTCCTTAACCCACGCTGCCTCTCTCCTTATACCACGCTGCCTGTGTCCTTATCCCACGCTGCCTGTCTCCTTATACCACGCTGCCTGTCTCCTTATACCACGCTGCCTGTGTCCTTAACCCACGCTGCCTCTCTCCTTATACCACGCTGCCTGTCTCCTTATACCACGCTGCCTCTCTCCTTATACCACGCTGCCTCTCTCCTTATACCACGCTGCCTCTCTCCTTATACCACGCTGCCTCTCTCCTTATACCACGCTGCCTCTCTCCTTATACCACGCTGCCTCTCTCCTTATCCCACGCTTCCTGTCTCCTTATCCCACGCTGCCTGTCTCCTTATCCCACGCTGCCTGTCTCCTTATACCACGCTGCCTGTCTCCTTATACCACTCTGCCTCTCTCCTTATACCACTCTGCCTCTCTCCTTATACCACGCTGCCTGTCTCCTTACACCACGCTGCCTGTCTCCTTATACCACGCTACCTGTCTCCTTATACCACTCTGCCTCTCTCCTTATACCACGCTACCTGTCTCCTTATACCACGCTGCCTCTCTCCTTATACCACGCTGCCTGTCTCCTTATCCCACGCTTCCTGTCTCCTTATCCCACGCTGCATGTCTCCTTATCCCACGCTGCCTGTCTCCTTATACCACGCTGCCTGTCTCCTCATCCCACGTTGCCTATCTCCTTATCCCACGCTGCCTGTGTCCTTATCCCACGCTGCCTGTGTCCTTATCCCACGCTGCCTATCTCCTTATACCACCCTGCATGTCTCCTTATCCCACGCTGCCTGTCTCCTTATACCACGCTGCCTCTCTCCTTATACCACGCTGCCTTTCTCCTTATACCACGCTGCCTCTCTCCTTATCCCACGCTTCCTGTCTCCTTATCCCACGCTGCCTCTCTCCTTATACCACGCTACCTGTCTCCTTATACCACGCTGCCTGTCTCCTTATACCACGCTGGTTGCCTCCTTATACCACGCTGCCTGCCTCCTTATACCACGCTGCCCGTGTCCTTATACCACGCTGCCCGTCTCCTTATACCACGCTGCCCGTCTCCTTATACCACGCTGCCCGTCTCCTTATACCACGCTGCCCGTCTCCTTATACCACGCTGCCTGTCTCCTTATACCACGCTGCCTGTCTCCTTATACCACGCTGCCTGTGTCCTTATACCACGCTGCCTCTCTCCTTATACCACGCTGCCTGTGTCCTTATACCACGCTGCCTCTCTCCTTATACCACGCTGCCTCTCTCCTCATACCACGCTGCCTGTGTCCTTATACCACGCTGCCTGTCTCCTTATACCACGCTGCCTGTATCCTTATACCACGCTGCCTCTCTCCTTATACCACGCTGCCTGTCTCCTTATAGCATCCTGCCTCTCTCCTTATACCACGCTGCCTGTCTCCTTATACCACGCTGCCTGTCTCCTTATACCACGCTACCTGTCTCCTTATACCACGCTGCCTGTCTCCTCATCCCACGTTGCCTATCTCCTTATCCCACGCTGCCTGTCTCCTTATCCCACGCTGCCTGTCTCCTTATACCACGCTGCCTGTGTCCTTAACCCACGCTGCAACTCTCCTTATACCACGCTGCCTGTGTCCTTATCCCACGCTGCCTGTCTCCTTATACCACGCTGCATGTCTCCTTATCCCACGCTGCCTGTCTCCTTATACCACGCTGCCTCTCTCCTTATACCACGCTGCCTCTCTCCTTATACCACGCTGCCTCTCTCCTTATACCACTCTGCCTCTCTCCTTATACCACGCTGCCTCTCTCCTTATCCCACGCTTCCTGTCTCCTTATCCCACGCTGCCTGTCTCCTTATCCCACACTGCCTGTCTCCTTATACCACGCTGCCTGTCTCCTTATACCACTCTGCCTCTCTCCTTATACCACACTGCCTCTCTCCTTATCCCACGCTGCCTGACTCCTTATCCCACACTGCCTGTCTCCTTATACCACGCTGCCTGTCTCCTTATACCACTCTGCCTCTCTCCTTATACCACTCTGCCTCTCTCCTTATACCACGCTGCCTGTCTCCTTACACCACGCTGCCTGTATCCTTACACCACGCTGCTTGACTCCTTATACCACGCTACCTGTCTCCTTATACCACGCTACCTGTCTCATTATACCACGCTGCCTCTCTCCTTATACCACGCTGCCTGTCTCCTTATACCACGCTGCCTGTCTCCTTATACCACGCTGCCTGTCTCCTTATACCACGCTGCCTGTCTCCTCATCCCACGTTGCCTATCTCCTTATCCCACGCTGCCTGTGTCCTTATCCCATGCTGCCTGTGTCCTTATCCCACGCTGCCTGTGTCCTTATCCCACGCTGCATGTCTCCTTATACCACGCTGCATGTCTCCTTATCCCACGGTGCCTGTCTCCTTATACCACGCTGCCTCTCTCCTTATACC
Organism: Salmo salar; assembly: GCF_965601325.2. Classification (NCBI taxonomy): domain Eukaryota; kingdom Metazoa; phylum Chordata; class Actinopteri; order Salmoniformes; family Salmonidae; genus Salmo; species Salmo salar. The sequence goes on along the minus strand of NC_138307.1, from coordinate 64,425,943 downwards.
ACGCTGCCTCTCTCCTTATACCACGCTGCCTGTCTCCTCATCCCACGTTGCCTATCTCCTCATCCCACGCTGCCTGTCTCCTTATCCCACGCTGCCTGTCTCCTTATACCACGCTGCCTGTGTCCTTAACCCACGCTGCCTCTCTCCTTATACCACGCTGCCTGTGTCCTTATCCCACGCTGCCTGTCTCCTTATACCACGCTGCCTGTCTCCTTATACCACGCTGCCTGTGTCCTTAACCCACGCTGCCTCTCTCCTTATACCACGCTGCCTGTCTCCTTATACCACGCTGCCTCTCTCCTTATACCACGCTGCCTCTCTCCTTATACCACGCTGCCTCTCTCCTTATACCACGCTGCCTCTCTCCTTATACCACGCTGCCTCTCTCCTTATACCACGCTGCCTCTCTCCTTATACCACGCTGCCTCTCTCCTTATCCCACGCTTCCTGTCTCCTTATCCCACGCTGCCTGTCTCCTTATCCCACGCTGCCTGTCTCCTTATACCACGCTGCCTGTCTCCTTATACCACTCTGCCTCTCTCCTTATACCACTCTGCCTCTCTCCTTATACCACGCTGCCTGTCTCCTTACACCACGCTGCCTCTCTCCTTATACCACGCTACCTGTCTCCTTATACCACTCTGCCTCTCTCCTTATACCACGCTACCTGTCTCCTTATACCACGCTGCCTCTCTCCTTATACCACGCTGCCTGTCTCCTTATCCCACGCTTCCTGTCTCCTTATCCCACGCTGCATGTCTCCTTATCCCACGCTGCCTGTCTCCTTATACCACGCTGCCTGTCTCCTCATCCCACGTTGCCTATCTCCTTATCCCACGCTGCCTGTGTCCTTATCCCACGCTGCCTGTGTCCTTATCCCACGCTGCCTATCTCCTTATACCACGCTGCATGTCTCCTTATCCCACGCTGCCTGTCTCCTTATACCACGCTGCCTCTCTCCTTATACCACGCTGCCTCTCTCCTTATACCACGCTGCCTCTCTCCTTATCCCACGCTTCCTGTCTCCTTATCCCACGCTGCCTCTCTCCTTATACCACGCTACCTGTCTCCTTATACCACGCTGCCTGTCTCCTTATACCACGCTGCTTGCCTCCTTATACCACGCTGCCTGCCTCCTTATACCACGCTGCCTGTGTCCTTATACCACGCTGCCCGTGTCCTTATACCACGCTGCCCGTGTCCTTATACCACGCTGCCCGTCTCCTTATACCACGCTGCCCGTCTCCTTATACCACGCTGCCCGTCTCCTTATACCACGCTGCCCGTCTCCTTATACCACGCTGCCTGTCTCCTTATACCACGCTGCCTGTGTCCTTATACCACGCTGCCTCTCTCCTTATACCACGCTGCCTCTCTCCTTATACCACGCTGCCTCTCTCCTTATACCACGCTGCCTCTCTCCTTATACCACGCTGCCTCTCTCCTTATACCACGCTGCCTCTCTCCTTATACCACGCTGCCTCTCTCCTTATCCCACGCTTCCTGTCTCCTTATCCCACGCTGCCTGACTCCTTATCCCACACTGCCTGTCTCCTTATACCACGCTGCCTGTCTCCTTATACCACTCTGCCTCTCTCCTTATACCACTCTGCCTCTCTCCTTATACCACGCTGCCTGTCTCCTTACACCACGCTGCCTGTATCCTTACACCACGCTGCTTGACTCCTTATACCACGCTACCTGTCTCCTTATACCACGCTACCTGTCTCCTTATACCACGCTGCCTCTCTCCTTATACCACGCTGCCTGTCTCCTTATACCACGCTGCCTGTCTCCTTATACCACGCTGCCTGCCTCCTTATACCACGCTGCCTGTCTCCTCATCCCACGTTGCCTATCTCCTCATCCCACGCTGCCTGTGTCCTTATCCCACGCTGCCTGTGTCCTTATCCCACGCTGCCTGACTCCTTATCCCACACTGCCTGTCTCCTTATACCACGCTGCCTGTCTCCTTATACCACTCTGCCTCTCTCCTTATACCACTCTGCCTCTCTCCTTACACCACGCTGCCTGTCTCCTTACACCACGCTGCCTGTATCCTTACACCACGCTGCTTGACTCCTTATACCACGCTACCTGTCTCCTTATACCACGCTACCTGTCTCCTTATACCACGCTGCCTCTCTCCTTATCCCACGCTGCCTGTCTCCTTATACCACGCTGCCTGTCTCCTTATACCACGCTGCCTCTCTCCTTATACCACGCTGCCTGTCTCCTTATACCACGCTGCCTGTCTCCTTATACCACGCTACCTGTCTCCTTATACCACGCTGCCTGTCTCCTCATCCCACGTTGCCTATCTCCTTATCCCACGCTGCCTGTCTCCTTATCCCACGCTGCCTGTCTCCTTATACCACGCTGCCTGTGTCCTTAACCCACGCTGCAACTCTCCTTATACCACGCTGCCTGTGTCCTTATCCCACGCTGCCTGTCTCCTTATACCACGCTGCATGTCTCCTTATCCCACGCTGCCTGTCTCCTTATACCACGCTGCCTCTCTCCTTATACCACGCTGCCTCTCTCCTTATACCACGCTGCCTCTCTCCTTATACCACGCTGCCTCTCTCCTTATACCACGCTGCCTCTCTCCTTATACCACGCTGCCTCTCTCCTTATACCACGCTGCCTGTCTCCTTATACCACGCTGCCTGTCTCCTTATACCACTCTGCCTCTCTCCTTATACCACACTGCCTCTCTCCTTATCCCACGCTGCCTGACTCCTTATCCCACACTGCCTGTCTCCTTATACCACGCTGCCTGTCTCCTTATACCACTCTGCCTCTCTCCTTATACCACTCTGCCTCTCTCCTTATACCACGCTGCCTGTCTCCTTACACCACGCTGCCTGTATCCTTACACCACGCTGCTTGACTCCTTATACCACGCTACCTGTCTCCTTATACCACGCTACCTGTCTCATTATACCACGCTGCCTCTCTCCTTATACCACGCTGCCTGTCTCCTTATACCACGCTGCCTGTCTCCTTATACCACGCTGCCTGTCTCCTTATACCACGCTGCCTGTCTCCTCATCCCACGTTGCCTATCTCCTTATCCCACGCTGCCTGTGTCCTTATCCCATGCTGCCTGTGTCCTTATCCCACGCTGCCTGTGTCCTTATCCCACGCTGCATGTCTCCTTATACCACGCTGCATGTCTCCTTATCCCACGGTGCCTGTCTCCTTATACCACGCTGCCTCTCTCCTTATACCACGCTGCCTCTCTCCTTATACCACGCTGCCTGTCTCCTCATCCCACGTTGCCTATCTCCTCATCCCACGCTGCCTGTCTCCTTATCCCACGCTGCCTGTCTCCTTATACCACGCTGCCTGTGTCCTTAACCCACGCTGCCTCTCTCCTTATACCACGCTGCCTGTGTCCTTATCCCACGCTGCCTGTCTCCTTATACCACGCTGCCTGTCTCCTTATACCACGCTGCCTGTGTCCTTAACCCACGCTGCCTCTCTCCTTATACCACGCTGCCTGTCTCCTTATACCACGCTGCCTCTCTCCTTATACCACGCTGCCTCTCTCCTTATACCACGCTGCCTCTCTCCTTATACCACGCTGCCTCTCTCCTTATACCACGCTGCCTCTCTCCTTATACCACGCTGCCTCTCTCCTTATACCACGCTGCCTCTCTCCTTATCCCACGCTTCCTGTCTCCTTATCCCACGCTGCCTGTCTCCTTATCCCACGCTGCCTGTCTCCTTATACCACGCTGCCTGTCTCCTTATACCACTCTGCCTCTCTCCTTATACCACTCTGCCTCTCTCCTTATACCACGCTGCCTGTCTCCTTACACCACGCTGCCTCTCTCCTTATACCACGCTACCTGTCTCCTTATACCACTCTGCCTCTCTCCTTATACCACGCTACCTGTCTCCTTATACCACGCTGCCTCTCTCCTTATACCACGCTGCCTGTCTCCTTATCCCACGCTTCCTGTCTCCTTATCCCACGCTGCATGTCTCCTTATCCCACGCTGCCTGTCTCCTTATACCACGCTGCCTGTCTCCTCATCCCACGTTGCCTATCTCCTTATCCCACGCTGCCTGTGTCCTTATCCCACGCTGCCTGTGTCCTTATCCCACGCTGCCTATCTCCTTATACCACGCTGCATGTCTCCTTATCCCACGCTGCCTGTCTCCTTATACCACGCTGCCTCTCTCCTTATACCACGCTGCCTCTCTCCTTATACCACGCTGCCTCTCTCCTTATCCCACGCTTCCTGTCTCCTTATCCCACGCTGCCTCTCTCCTTATACCACGCTACCTGTCTCCTTATCCCACGCTGCCTCTCTCCTTATACCACGCTACCTGTCTCCTTATACCACGCTGCCTGTCTCCTTATACCACGCTGCTTGCCTCCTTATACCACGCTGCCTGCCTCCTTATACCACGCTGCCCGCGTCCTTATACCACGCTGCCCGTGTCCTTATACCACGCTGCCCGTGTCCTTATACCACGCTGCCCGTCTCCTTATACCACGCTGCCCGTCTCCTTATACCACGCTGCCCGTCTCCTTATACCACGCTGCCCGTCTCCTTATACCACGCTGCCCGTCTCCTTATACCACGCTGCCTGTGTCCTTATACCACGCTGCCTCTCTCCTTATACCACGCTGCCTCTCTCCTTATACCACGCTGCCTCTCTCCTTATACCACGCTGCCTCTCTCCTTATACCACGCTGCCTCTCTCCTTATACCACGCTGCCTCTCTCCTTATACCACGCTGCCTCTCTCCTTATCCCACGCTGCCTGTCTCCTTATCCCACGCTGCCTGACTCCTTATCCCACACTGCCTGTCTCCTTATACCACGCTGCCTGTCTCCTTATACCACTCTGCCTCTCTCCTTATACCACTCTGCCTCTCTCCTTATACCACGCTGCCTGTCTCCTTACACCACGCTGCCTGTATCCTTACACCACGCTGCTTGACTCCTTATACCACGCTACCTGTCTCCTTATACCACGCTACCTGTCTCCTTATACCACGCTGCCTCTCTCCTTATACCACGCTGCCTGTCTCCTTATACCACGCTGCCTGTCTCCTTATACCACGCTGCCTGCCTCCTTATACCACGCTGCCTGTCTCCTCATCCCACGTTGCCTATCTCCTCATCCCACGCTGCCTGTGTCCTTATCCCACGCTGCCTGTGTCCTTATCCCACGCTGCCTGACTCCTTATCCCACACTGCCTGTCTCCTTATACCACGCTGCCTGTCTCCTTATACCACTCTGCCTCTCTCCTTATACCACTCTGCCTCTCTTCTTACACCACGCTGCCTGTCTCCTTACACCACGCTGCCTGTATCCTTACACCACGCTGCTTGACTCCTTATACCACGCTACCTGTCTCCTTATACCACGCTACCTGTCTCCTTATACCACGCTGCCTCTCTCCTTATCCCACGCTGCCTGTCTCCTTATACCACGCTGCCTGTCTCCTTATACCACGCTGCCTCTCTCCTTATACCACGCTGCCTGTCTCCTTATACCACGCTGCCTGTCTCCTTATACCACGCTACCTGTCTCCTTATACCACGCTGCCTGTCTCCTCATCCCACGTTGCCTATCTCCTTATCCCACGCTGCCTGTCTCCTTATCCCACGCTGCCTGTCTCCTTATACCACGCTGCCTGTGTCCTTAACCCACGCTGCAACTCTCCTTATACCACGCTGCCTGTGTCCTTATCCCACGCTGCCTGTCTCCTTATACCACGCTGCATGTCTCCTTATCCCACGCTGCCTGTCTCCTTATACCACGCTGCCTCTCTCCTTATACCACGCTGCCTCTCTCCTTATACCACGCTGCCTCTCTCCTTATACCACGCTGCCTCTCTCCTTATACCACGCTGCCTCTCTCCTTATACCACGCTGCCTCTCTCCTTATACCACGCTGCCTGTCTCCTTATACCACGCTGCCTCTCTCCTTATACCACGCTGCCTCTCTCCTTATCCCACGCTTCCTGTCTCCTTATCCCACGCTGCCTGACTCCTTATCCCACACTGCCTGTCTCCTTATACCACGCTGCCTGTCTCCTTATACCACTCTGCCTCTCTCCTTATACCACTCTGCCTCTCTCCTTATACCACGCTGCCTGTCTCCTTACACCACGCTGCCTGTATCCTTACACCACGCTGCTTGACTCCTTATACCACGCTACCTGTCTCCTTATACCACGCTACCTGACTCCTTATACCACGCTGCCTCTCTCCTTATACCACGCTGCCTGTCTCCTTATCCCACGCTGCCTCTCTCCTTATACCACGCTGCCTGTCTCCTTATACCACGCTGCCTGTCTCCTTATACCACGCTGCCTGTCTCCTCATCCCACGTTGCCTATCTCCTTATCCCACGCTGCCTGTGTCCTTATCCCACGCTGCCTGTGTCCTTATCACACGCTGCCTGACTCCTTATCCCACACTGCCTGTCTCCTTATACCACGCTGCCTGTCTCCTTATACCACTCTGCCTCTCTCCTTATACCACTCTGCCTCTCTCCTTATACCACGCTGCCTGTCTCCTTACACCACGCTGCCTGTATCCTTACACCACGCTGCTTGACTCCTTATACTACGCTACCTGTCTCCTTATACCACGCTACCTGTCTCCTTATACCACGCTGCCTCTCTCCTTATACCACGCTGCCTGTCTCCTTATACCACGCTGCCTGTCTCCTTATACCACGCTGCCTGTCTCCTTATACCACGCTGCCTGTCTCCTCATCCCACGTTGCCTATCTCCTTATCCCACGCTGCCTGTGTCCTTATCCCACGCTGCCTGACTCCTTATACCACGCTACCTGTCTCCTTATACCACTCTGCCTCTCTCCTTATACCACGCTACCTGTCTCCTTATACCACGCTGCCTCTCTCCTTATACCACGCTGCCTGTCTCCTTATCCCACGCTTCCTGTCTCCTTATCCCACGCTGCATGTCTCCTTATCCCACGCTGCCTGTCTCCTTATACCACGCTGCCTGTCTCCTCATCCCACGTTGCCTATCTCCTTATCCCACGCTGCCTGTGTCCTTATCCCACGCTGCCTGTGTCCTTATCCCACGCTGCCTATCTCCTTATACCACGCTGCATGTCTCCTTATCCCACGCTGCCTGTCTCCTTATACCACGCTGCCTCTCTCCTTATACCACGCTGCCTTTCTCCTTATACCAAGCTGCCTCTCTCCTTATCCCACGCTTCCTGTCTCCTTATCCCACGCTGCCTCTCTCCTTATACCACGCTACCTGTCTCCTTATACCACGCTGCCTGTCTCCTTATACCACGCTGCTTGCCTCCTTATACCACGCTGCCTGCCTCCTTATACCACGCTGCCTGTGTCCTTATACCACGCTGCCCGTGTCCTTATACCACGCTGCCCGTGTCCTTATACCACGCTGCCTGTGTCCTTATACCACGCTGCCCGTGTCCTTATACCACGCTGCCCGTGTCCTTATACCACGCTGCCCGTCTCCTTATACCACGCTGCCCGTCTCCTTATACCACGCTGCCCGTCTCCTTATACCACGCTGCCCGTCTCCTTATACCACGCTGCCTGTCTCCTTATACCACGCTGCCTGTGTCCTTATACCACGCTGCCTCTCTCCTTATACCACGCTGCCTGTGTCCTTATACCACGCTGCCTCTCTCCTTATACCACGCTGCCTCTCTCCTTATACCACGCTGCCTCTCTCCTTATACCACGCTGCCTCTCTCCTTATACCACGCTGCCTCTCTCCTTATCCCACGCTTCCTGTCTCCTTATCCCACGCTGCCTGACTCCTTATCCCACACTGCCTGTCTCCTTATACCACGCTGCCTGTCTCCTTATACCACTCTGCCTCTCTCCTTATACCACTCTGCCTCTCTCCTTATACCACGCTGCCTGTCTCCTTACACCACGCTGCCTGTATCCTTACACCACGCTGCTTGACTCCTTATACCACGCTACCTGTCTCCTTATACCACGCTACCTGTCTCCTTATACCACGCTGCCTCTCTCCTTATACCACGCTGCCTGTCTCCTTATACCACGCTGCCTGTCTCCTTATACCACGCTGCCTGCCTCCTTATACCACGCTGCCTGTCTCCTCATCCCACGTTGCCTATCTCCTCATCCCACGCTGCCTGTGTCCTTATCCCACGCTGCCTGTGTCCTTATCCCACGCTGCCTGACTCCTTATCCCACACTGCCTGTCTCCTTATACCACGCTGCCTGTCTCCTTATACCACTCTGCCTCTCTCCTTATACCACTCTGCCTCTCTTCTTACACCACGCTGCCTGTCTCCTTACACCACGCTGCCTGTATCCTTACACCACGCTGCTTGACTCCTTATACCACGCTACCTGTCTCCTTATACCACGCTACCTGTCTCCTTATACCACGCTGCCTCTCTCCTTATCCCACGCTGCCTGTCTCCTTATACCACGCTGCCTGTCTCCTTATACCACGCTGCCTCTCTCCTTATACCACGCTGCCTGTCTCCTTATACCACGCTGCCTGTCTCCTTATACCACGCTACCTGTCTCCTTATACCACGCTGCCTGTCTCCTCATCCCACGTTGCCTATCTCCTTATCCCACGCTGCCTGTCTCCTTATCCCACGCTGCCTGTCTCCTTATACCACGCTGCCTGTGTCCTTAACCCACGCTGCAACTCTCCTTATACCACGCTGCCTGTGTCCTTATCCCACGCTGCCTGTCTCCTTATACCACGCTGCATGTCTCCTTATCCCACGCTGCCTGTCTCCTTATACCACGCTGCCTCTCTCCTTATACCACGCTGCCTCTCTCCTTATACCACGCTGCCTCTCTCCTTATACCACGCTGCCTCTCTCCTTATACCACGCTGCCTCTCTCCTTATACCACGCTGCCTCTCTCCTTATACCACGCTGCCTGTCTCCTTATACCACGCTGCCTCTCTCCTTATACCACGCTGCCTCTCTCCTTATCCCACGCTTCCTGTCTCCTTATCCCACGCTGCCTGACTCCTTATCCCACACTGCCTGTCTCCTTATACCACGCTGCCTGTCTCCTTATACCACTCTGCCTCTCTCCTTATACCACTCTGCCTCTCTCCTTATACCACGCTGCCTGTCTCCTTACACCACGCTGCCTGTATCCTTACACCACGCTGCTTGACTCCTTATACCACGCTACCTGTCTCCTTATACCACGCTACCTGTCTCATTATACCACGCTGCCTCTCTCCTTATACCACGCTGCCTGTCTCCTTATCATCTCCTTATACCACGCTGCCTGTCTCCTTATACCACGCTGCCTGTGTCCTTATCCCACGTGCTGCTCCTTATCACGCTCCTGTTCCTTATCCCGCTACCTGTCTCCTGCCTGTGTCCTTATCCCACGCTGCATGTCTCCTTATACCACGCTGCATGTCTCCTTATCCCACGGTGCCTGTCTCCTTATACCACGCTGCCTCTCTCCTTATACCACGCTGCCTCTCTCCTTATACCACGCTGCCTGTCTCCTCATCCCACGTTGCCTATCTCCTCATCCCACGCTGCCTGTCTCCTTATCCCACGCTGCCTGTCTCCTTATACCACGCTGCCTGTGTCCTTAACCCACGCTGCCTCTCTCCTTATACCACGCTGCCTGTGTCCTTATCCCACGCTGCCTGTCTCCTTATACCACGCTGCCTGTCTCCTTATACCACGCTGCCTGTGTCCTTAACCCACGCTGCCTCTCTCCTTATACCACGCTGCCTGTCTCCTTATACCACGCTGCCTCTCTCCTTATACCACGCTGCCTCTCTCCTTATACCACGCTGCCTCTCTCCTTATACCACGCTGCCTCTCTCCTTATACCACGCTGCCTCTCTCCTTATACCACGCTGCCTCTCTCCTTATACCACGCTGCCTCTCTCCTTATCCCCACGCTTCCTGTCTCCTTATCCCACGCTGCCTGTCTCCTTATCCCACGCTGCCTGTCTCCTTATACCACGCTGCCTGTCTCCTTATACCACTCTGCCTCTCTCCTTATACCACTCTGCCTCTCTCCTTATACCACGCTGCCTGTCTCCTTACACCACGCTGCCTCTCTCCTTATACCACGCTACCTGTCTCCTTATACCACTCTGCCTCTCTCCTTATACCACGCTACCTGTCTCCTTATACCACGCTGCCTCTCTCCTTATACCACGCTGCCTGTCTCCTTATCCCACGCTTCCTGTCTCCTTATCCCACGCTGCATGTCTCCTTATCCCACGCTGCCTGTCTCCTTATACCACGCTGCCTGTCTCCTCATCCCACGTTGCCTATCTCCTTATCCCACGCTGCCTGTGTCCTTATCCCACGCTGCCTGTGTCCTTATCCCACGCTGCCTATCTCCTTATACCACGCTGCATGTCTCCTTATCCCACGCTGCCTGTCTCCTTATACCACGCTGCCTCTCTCCTTATACCACGCTGCCTCTCTCCTTATACCACGCTGCCTCTCTCCTTATCCCACGCTTCCTGTCTCCTTATCCCACGCTGCCTCTCTCCTTATACCACGCTACCTGTCTCCTTATCCCACGCTGCCTCTCTCCTTATACCACGCTACCTGTCTCCTTATACCACGCTGCCTGTCTCCTTATACCACGCTGCTTGCCTCCTTATACCACGCTGCCTGCCTCCTTATACCACGCTGCCCGCGTCCTTATACCACGCTGCCCGTGTCCTTATACCACGCTGCCCGTGTCCTTATACCACGCTGCCCGTCTCCTTATACCACGCTGCCCGTCTCCTTATACCACGCTGCCCGTCTCCTTATACCACGCTGCCCGTCTCCTTATACCACGCTGCCCGTCTCCTTATACCACGCTGCCTGTGTCCTTATACCACGCTGCCTCTCTCCTTATACCACGCTGCCTCTCTCCTTATACCACGCTGCCTCTCTCCTTATACCACGCTGCCTCTCTCCTTATACCACGCTGCCTCTCTCCTTATACCACGCTGCCTCTCTCCTTATACCACGCTGCCTCTCTCCTTATCCCACGCTGCCTGTCTCCTTATCCCACGCTGCCTGACTCCTTATCCCACACTGCCTGTCTCCTTATACCACGCTGCCTGTCTCCTTATACCACTCTGCCTCTCTCCTTATACCACTCTGCCTCTCTCCTTATACCACGCTGCCTGTCTCCTTACACCACGCTGCCTGTATCCTTACACCACGCTGCTTGACTCCTTATACCACGCTACCTGTCTCCTTATACCACGCTACCTGTCTCCTTATACCACGCTGCCTCTCTCCTTATACCACGCTGCCTGTCTCCTTATACCACGCTGCCTGTCTCCTTATACCACGCTGCCTGCCTCCTTATACCACGCTGCCTGTCTCCTCATCCCACGTTGCCTATCTCCTCATCCCACGCTGCCTGTGTCCTTATCCCACGCTGCCTGTGTCCTTATCCCACGCTGCCTGACTCCTTATCCCACACTGCCTGTCTCCTTATACCACGCTGCCTGTCTCCTTATACCACTCTGCCTCTCTCCTTATACCACTCTGCCTCTCTTCTTACACCACGCTGCCTGTCTCCTTACACCACGCTGCCTGTATCCTTACACCACGCTGCTTGACTCCTTATACCACGCTACCTGTCTCCTTATACCACGCTACCTGTCTCCTTATACCACGCTGCCTCTCTCCTTATCCCACGCTGCCTGTCTCCTTATACCACGCTGCCTGTCTCCTTATACCACGCTGCCTCTCTCCTTATACCACGCTGCCTGTCTCCTTATACCACGCTGCCTGTCTCCTTATACCACGCTACCTGTCTCCTTATACCACGCTGCCTGTCTCCTCATCCCACGTTGCCTATCTCCTTATCCCACGCTGCCTGTCTCCTTATCCCACGCTGCCTGTCTCCTTATACCACGCTGCCTGTGTCCTTAACCCACGCTGCAACTCTCCTTATACCACGCTGCCTGTGTCCTTATCCCACGCTGCCTGTCTCCTTATACCACGCTGCATGTCTCCTTATCCCACGCTGCCTGTCTCCTTATACCACGCTGCCTCTCTCCTTATACCACGCTGCCTCTCTCCTTATACCACGCTGCCTCTCTCCTTATACCACGCTGCCTCTCTCCTTATACCACGCTGCCTCTCTCCTTATACCACGCTGCCTCTCTCCTTATACCACGCTGCCTGTCTCCTTATACCACGCTGCCTCTCTCCTTATACCACGCTGCCTCTCTCCTTATCCCACGCTTCCTGTCTCCTTATCCCACGCTGCCTGACTCCTTATCCCACACTGCCTGTCTCCTTATACCACGCTGCCTGTCTCCTTATACCACTCTGCCTCTCTCCTTATACCACTCTGCCTCTCTCCTTATACCACGCTGCCTGTCTCCTTACACCACGCTGCCTGTATCCTTACACCACGCTGCTTGACTCCTTATACCACGCTACCTGTCTCCTTATACCACGCTACCTGACTCCTTATACCACGCTGCCTCTCTCCTTATACCACGCTGCCTGTCTCCTTATCCCACGCTGCCTCTCTCCTTATACCACGCTGCCTGTCTCCTTATACCACGCTGCCTGTCTCCTTATACCACGCTGCCTGTCTCCTCATCCCACGTTGCCTATCTCCTTATCCCACGCTGCCTGTGTCCTTATCCCACGCTGCCTGTGTCCTTATCACACGCTGCCTGACTCCTTATCCCACACTGCCTGTCTCCTTATACCACGCTGCCTGTCTCCTTATACCACTCTGCCTCTCTCCTTATACCACTCTGCCTCTCTCCTTATACCACGCTGCCTGTCTCCTTACACCACGCTGCCTGTATCCTTACACCACGCTGCTTGACTCCTTATACTACGCTACCTGTCTCCTTATACCACGCTACCTGTCTCCTTATACCACGCTGCCTCTCTCCTTATACCACGCTGCCTGTCTCCTTATACCACGCTGCCTGTCTCCTTATACCACGCTGCCTGTCTCCTTATACCACGCTGCCTGTCTCCTCATCCCACGTTGCCTATCTCCTTATCCCACGCTGCCTGTGTCCTTATCCCACGCTGCCTGACTCCTTATACCACGCTACCTGTCTCCTTATACCACTCTGCCTCTCTCCTTATACCACGCTACCTGTCTCCTTATACCACGCTGCCTCTCTCCTTATACCACGCTGCCTGTCTCCTTATCCCACGCTTCCTGTCTCCTTATCCCACGCTGCATGTCTCCTTATCCCACGCTGCCTGTCTCCTTATACCACGCTGCCTGTCTCCTCATCCCACGTTGCCTATCTCCTTATCCCACGCTGCCTGTGTCCTTATCCCACGCTGCCTGTGTCCTTATCCCACGCTGCCTATCTCCTTATACCACGCTGCATGTCTCCTTATCCCACGCTGCCTGTCTCCTTATACCACGCTGCCTCTCTCCTTATACCACGCTGCCTTTCTCCTTATACCACGCTGCCTCTCTCCTTATCCCACGCTTCCTGTCTCCTTATCCCACGCTGCCTCTCTCCTTATACCACGCTACCTGTCTCCTTATACCACGCTGCCTGTCTCCTTATACCACGCTGCTTGCCTCCTTATACCACGCTGCCTGCCTCCTTATACCACGCTGCCTGTGTCCTTATACCACGCTGCCCGTGTCCTTATACCACGCTGCCCGTGTCCTTATACCACGCTGCCCGTCTCCTTATACCACGCTGCCCGTCTCCTTATACCACGCTGCCCGTCTCCTTATACCACGCTGCCCGTCTCCTTATACCACGCTGCCTGTCTCCTTATACCACGCTGCCTGTGTCCTTATACCACGCTGCCTCTCTCCTTATACCACGCTGCCTGTGTCCTTATACCACGCTGCCTCTCTCCTTATACCACGCTGCCTGTCTCCTTATACTACGCTGCCTGTATCCTTATACCACGCTGCCTCTCTCCTCATACCACGCTGCCTGTGTCCTTATACCACGCTGCCTGTCTCCTTATACCACGCTGCCTGTATCCTTATACCACGCTGCCTCTCTCCTTATACCACGCTGCCTGTCTCCTTATAGCACGCTGCCTCTCTCCTTATACCACGCTGCCTGTCTCCTTATACCACGCTGCCTGTCTCCTTATACCACGCTACCTGTCTCCTTATACCACGCTGCCTGTCTCCTCATCCCACGTTGCCTATCTCCTTATCCCACGCTGCCTGTCTCCTTATCCCACGCTGCCTGTCTCCTTATACCACGCTGCCTGTGTCCTTAACCCACGCTGCAACTCTCCTTATACCACGCTGCCTGTGTCCTTATCCCACGCTGCCTGTCTCCTTATACCACGCTGCATGTCTCCTTATACCACGCTGCCTGTCTCCTTATACCACGCTGCCTCTCTCCTTATACCACGCTGCCTCTCTCCTTATACCACGCTGCCTCTCTCCTTATACCACACTGCCTCTCTCCTTATCCCACGCTGCCTGACTCCTTATCCCACACTGCCTGTCTCCTTATACCACGCTGCCTGTCTCCTTATACCACTCTGCCTCTCTCCTTATACCACTCTGCCTCTCTCCTTATACCACGCTGCCTGTCTCCTTACACCACGCTGCCTGTATCCTTACACCACGCTGCTTGACTCCTTATACCACGCTACCTGTCTCCTTATACCACGCTACCTGTCTCCTTATACCACGCTGCCTCTCTCCTTATACCACGCTGCCTGTCTCCTTATACCACGCTGCCTGTCTCCTTATACCACGCTGCCTGCCTCCTTATACCACGCTGCCTGTCTCCTCATCCCACGTTGCCTATCTCCTTATCCCACGCTGCCTGTGTCCTTATCCCACGCTGCCTGTGTCCTTATCCCACGCTGCCTGTGTCCTTATCCCACGCTGCCTGTCTCCTTATACCACGCTGCATGTCTCCTTATCCCACGGTGCCTGTCTCCTTATACCACGCTGCCTCTCTCCTTATACCACGCTGCCTCTCTCCTTATACCACGCTGCCTGTCTCCTCATCCCACGTTGCCTATCTCCTCATCCCACGCTGCCTGTCTCCTTATCCCACGCTGCCTGTCTCCTTATACCACGCTGCCTGTGTCCTTAACCCACGCTGCCTCTCTCCTTATACCACGCTGCCTGTGTCCTTATCCCACGCTGCCTGTCTCCTTATACCACGCTGCCTGTCTCCTTATACCACGCTGCCTGTGTCCTTAACCCACGCTGCCTCTCTCCTTATACCACGCTGCCTGTCTCCTTATACCACGCTGCCTCTCTCCTTATACCACGCTGCCTCTCTCCTTATACCACGCTGCCTCTCTCCTTATACCACGCTGCCTCTCTCCTTATACCACGCTGCCTCTCTCCTTATACCACGCTGCCTCTCTCCTTATCCCACGCTTCCTGTCTCCTTATCCCACGCTGCCTGTCTCCTTATCCCACGCTGCCTGTCTCCTTATACCACGCTGCCTGTCTCCTTATACCACTCTGCCTCTCTCCTTATACCACTCTGCCTCTCTCCTTATACCACGCTGCCTGTCTCCTTACACCACGCTGCCTGTCTCCTTATACCACGCTACCTGTCTCCTTATACCACTCTGCCTCTCTCCTTATACCACGCTACCTGTCTCCTTATACCACGCTGCCTCTCTCCTTATACCACGCTGCCTGTCTCCTTATCCCACGCTTCCTGTCTCCTTATCCCACGCTGCATGTCTCCTTATCCCACGCTGCCTGTCTCCTTATACCACGCTGCCTGTCTCCTCATCCCACGTTGCCTATCTCCTTATCCCACGCTGCCTGTGTCCTTATCCCACGCTGCCTGTGTCCTTATCCCACGCTGCCTATCTCCTTATACCACGCTGCATGTCTCCTTATCCCACGCTGCCTGTCTCCTTATACCACGCTGCCTCTCTCCTTACACCACGCTGCCTCTCTCCTTATACCACGCTGCCTCTCTCCTTATCCCACGCTTCCTGTCTCCTTATCCCACGCTGCCTCTCTCCTTATACCACGCTACCTGTCTCCTTATACCACGCTGCCTGTCTCCTTATACCACGCTGCTTGCCTCCTTATACCACGCTGCCTGCCTCCTTATACCACGCTGCCTGTGTCCTTATACCACGCTGCCCGTGTCCTTATACCACGCTGCCCGTGTCCTTATACCACGCTGCCCGTCTCCTTATACCACGCTGCCCGTCTCCTTATACCACGCTGCCCGTCTCCTTATACCACGCTGCCCGTCTCCTTATACCACGCTGCCTCTCTCCTTATACCACGCTGCCTGTCTCCTTATACCACGCTGCCTGTGTCCTTATACCACGATGCCTCTCTCCTTATACCACGCTGCCTGTGTCCTTATACCACGCTGCCTCTCTCCTTATACCACGCTGCCTGTCTCCTTATACTACGCTGCCTGTATCCTTATACCACGCTGCCTCTCTCCTCATACCACGCTGCCTGTGTCCTTATACCACGCTGCCTGTCTCCTTATACCACGCTGCCTGTATCCTTATACCACGCTGCCTCTCTCCTTATACCACGCTGCCTGTCTCCTTATAGCACGCTGCCTCTCTCCTTATACCACGCTGCCTGTCTCCTTATACCACGCTGCCTGTCTCCTTATACCACGCTACCTGTCTCCTTATACCACGCTGCCTGTCTCCTCATCCCACGTTGCCTATCTCCTTATCCCACGCTGCCTGTCTCCTTATCCCACGCTGCCTGTCTCCTTATACCACGCTGCCTGTGTCCTTAACCCACGCTGCAACTCTCCTTAAACCACGCTGCCTGTGTCCTTATCCCACGCTGCCTGTCTCCTTATACCACGCTGCATGTCTCCTTATCCCACGCTGCCTGTCTCCTTATACCACGCTGCCTCTCTCCTTATACCACGCTGCCTCTCTCCTTATACCACGCTGCCTCTCTCCTTATACCACTCTGCCTCTCTCCTTATACCACGCTGCCTCTCTCCTTATCCCACGCTTCCTGTCTCCTTATCCCACGCTGCCTGTCTCCTTATCCCACACTGCCTGTCTCCTTATACCACGCTGCCTGTCTCCTTATACCACTCTGCCTCTCTCCTTATACCACACTGCCTCTCTCCTTATACCACGCTGCCTGTCTCCTTACACCACGCTGCCTGTCTCCTTATACCACGCTACCTGTCTCCTTATACCACTCTGCCTCTCTCCTTATACCACGCTGCCTGTCTCCTTACACCACGCTGCCTGTATCCTTACACCACGCTGTTTGACTCCTTATACCACGCTACCTGTCTCCTTATACCACGCTACCTGTCTCCTTATACCACGCTGCCTCTCTCCTTATACCACGCTGCCTGTCTCCTTATACCACGCTGCCTGTCTCCTTATACCACGCTGCCTGTCTCCTTATACCACGCTGCGTATCTCCTTATACCACGCTGCATGTCTCCTTATCCCACGCTGCCTGTCTCCTTATACCACGCTGCCTCTCTCCTTATACCACGCTGCCTCTCTCCTTATACC
Organism: Salmo salar; assembly: GCF_965601325.2. Classification (NCBI taxonomy): domain Eukaryota; kingdom Metazoa; phylum Chordata; class Actinopteri; order Salmoniformes; family Salmonidae; genus Salmo; species Salmo salar. The sequence continues at coordinate 64,408,483 of NC_138307.1, read as the reverse complement.
ACGCTGCCTCTCTCCTTATCCCACGCTTCCTGTCTCCTTATCCCACGCTGCCTCTCTCCTTATACCACGCTACCTGTCTCCTTATACCACGCTGCCTGTCTCCTTATACCACGCTGCTTGCCTCCTTATACCACGCTGCCTGCCTCCTTATACCACGCTGCCCGTGTCCTTATACCACGCTGCCCGTGTCCTTATACCACGCTGCCCGTGTCCTTATACCACGCTGCCCGTCTCCTTATACCACGCTGCCCGTCTCCTTATACCACGCTGCCCGTCTCCTTATACCACGCTGCCCGTCTCTATATACCACGCTGCCTGTCTCCTTATACCACGCTGCCTGTGTCCTTATACCACGCTGCCTCTCTCCTTATACCACGCTGCCTGTGTCCTTATACCACGCTGCCTCTCTCCTTATACCACGCTGCCTGTCTCCTTATACCACGCTGCCTGTATCCTTATACCACGCTGCCTCTCTCCTCATACCACGCTGCCTGTGTCCTTATACCACGCTGCCTGTCTCCTTATACCACGCTGCCTGTATCCTTATACCACGCTGCCTCTCTCCTTATACCACGCTGCCTGTCTCCTTATACCACGCTGCCTGTCTCCTTATACCACGCTACCTGTCTCCTTATACCACGCTGCCTGTCTCCTTATACCACGCTGCCTGTCTCCTCATCCCACGTTGCCTATCTCCTCATCCCACGCTGCCTGTCTCCTTATCCCACGCTGCCTGTCTCCTTATACCACGCTGCCTGTGTCCTTAACCCACGCTGCAACTCTCCTTATACCACGCTGCCTGTGTCCTTATCCCACGCTGCCTGTCTCCTTATACCACGCTGCATGTCTCCTTATCCCACGCTGCCTGTCTCCTTATACCACGCTGCCTCTCTCCTTATACCACGCTGCCTCTCTCCTTATACCACGCTGCCTCTCTCCTTATACCACGCTGCCTCTCTCCTTATACCACGCTGCCTCTCTCCTTATACCACGCTGCCTGTCTCCTTACACCACGCTGCCTGTATCCTTACACCACGCTGCTTGACTCCTTATACCACGCTGCCTGTCTCCTTATACCACGCTGCCTGTCTCCTCATCCCACGTTGCCTATCTCCTTATCCCACGCTGTCTGTCTCCTTATCCCACGCTGCCTGTCTCCTTATACCACGCTGCCTGTGTCCTTAACCCACGCTGCAACTCTCCTTATACCACGCTGCCTGTGTCCTTATCCCACGCTGCCTGTCTCCTTATACCACGCTGCATGTCTCCTTATCCCACGCTGCCTGTCTCCTTATACCACGCTGCCTCTCTCCTTATACCACGCTGCCTCTCTCCTTATACCACGCTGCCTCTCTCCTTATACCACTCTGCCTCTCTCCTTATACCACGCTGCCTCTCTCCTTATCCCACGCTTCCTGTCTCCTTATCCCACGCTGCCTGTCTCCTTATCCCACACTGCCTGTCTCCTTATACCACGCTGCCTGTCTCCTTATACCACTCTGCCTCTCTCCTTATACCACACTGCCTCTCTCCTTATACCACGCTGCCTGTCTCCTTACACCACGCTGCCTGTCTCCTTATACCACGCTACCTGTCTCCTTATACCACTCTGCCTCTCTCCTTATACCACGCTGCCTGTCTCCTTACACCACGCTGCCTGTATCCTTACACCACGCTGTTTGACTCCTTATACCACGCTACCTGTCTCCTTATACCACGCTACCTGTCTCCTTATACCACGCTGCCTCTCTCCTTATACCACGCTGCCTGTCTCCTTATACCACGCTGCCTGTCTCCTTATACCACGCTGCGTATCTCCTTATACCACGCTGCATGTCTCCTTATCCCACGCTGCCTGTCTCCTTATACCACGCTGCCTCTCTCCTTATACCACGCTGCCTCTCTCCTTATACCACGCTGCCTCTCTCCTTATCCCACGCTTCCTGTCTCCTTATCCCACGCTGCCTCTCTCCTTATACCACGCTACCTGTCTCCTTATACCACGCTGCCTGTCTCCTTATACCACGCTGCTTGCCTCCTTATACCACGCTGCCTGCCTCCTTATACCACGCTGCCTGTGTCCTTATACCACGCTGCCCGTGTCCTTATACCACGCTGCCCGTGTCCTTATACCACGCTGCCCGTCTCCTTATACCACGCTGCCCGTCTCCTTATACCACGCTGCCCGTCTCCTTATACCACGCTGCCCGTCTCTATATACCACGCTGCCTGTCTCCTTATACCACGCTGCCTGTGTCCTTATACCACGCTGCCTCTCTCCTTATACCACGCTGCCTGTGTCCTTATACCACGCTGCCTCTCTCCTTATACCACGCTGCCTGTCTCCTTATACCACGCTGCCTGTATCCTTATACCACGCTGCCTCTCTCCTCATACCACGCTGCCTGTGCTCCTTATACCACGCTGCCTGCTCTCCTTATACCACGCTGCCTGTCTCCTTATACCACGCTGCCTGCTCTCCTTATACCACGCTGACCTGTCTCCTTATACCACGCTGCCTGTCTCCTTATACCACGCTGCCTGTCTCCTCATCCCACGTTGCCTATCTCCTCATCCCACGCTGCCTGTCTCCTTATCCCACGCTGCCTGTCTCCTTATACCACGCTGCCTGTGTCCTTAACCCACGCTGCAACTCTCCTTATACCACGCTGCCTGTGTCCTTATCCCACGCTGCCTGTCTCCTTATACCACGCTGCATGTCTCCTTATCCCACGCTGCCTGTCTCCTTATACCACGCTGCCTCTCTCCTTATACCACGCTGTCTCTTTCCTTATACCACGCTGCCTCTCTCCTTATACCACGCTGCCTGTCTCCTTATACCACGCTGCCTCTCTCCTTATACCACGCTGCCTGTCTCCTTACACCACGCTGCCTGTATCCTTACACCACGCTGCTTGACTCCTTATACCACGCTACCTGTCTCCTTATACCACGCTACCTGTCTCCTTATACCACGCTGCCTCTCTCCTTATACCACGCTGCCTGTCTCCTTATACCACGCTGCCTGTCTCCTTATACCACGCTGCCTGTCTCCTTATACCACGCTGCCTGTCTCCTCATCCCACGTTGCCTATCTCCTCATCCCACGCTGCCTGTGTCCTTATCCCACGCTGCCTGTGTCCTTATCCCACGCTGCCTGTCTCCTTATACCACGCTGCCAGTCTCCTTATACCACGCTGCCTGTCTCCTTATACCACGCTACCTGTCTCCTTATACCACGCTGCCTGTCTCCTCATCCCACGTTGCCTGTCTCCTTATCCCACGCTGCCTGTCTCCTTATACCACGCTGCCTGTCTCCTTATACCACGCTGCCTCTCTCCTTATACCACGCTGCCTCTCTCCTTATACCACGCTGCCTCTCTCCTTATACCACGCTGCCTCTCTCCTTATACCACGCTGCCTCTCTCCTTATACCACGCTGCCTCTCTCCTTATACCACGCTGCCTCTCTCCTTATACCACGCTGCCTCTCTCCTTATCCCACGCTTCCTGTCTCCTTATCCCACGCTGCCTGACTCCTTATCCCACACTGCCTGTCTCCTTATACCACGCTGCCTGTCTCCTTATACCACTCTGCCTCTCTCCTTATACCACTCTGCCTCTCTCCTTATACCATGCTGCCTGTCTCCTTACACCACGCTGCCTGTATCCTTACACCACGCTGCTTGACTCCTTATACCACGCTACCTGTCTCCTTATACCACGCTACCTGTCTCCTTATACCACGCTGCCTCTCTCCTTATACCACGCTGCCTGTCTCCTTATACCACGCTGCCTGTCTCCTTATACCACGCTGCCTGTCTCCTTATACCACGCTGCCTGTCTCCTCATCCCACGTTGCCTATCTCCTTATCCCACGCTGCCTGTGTCCTTATCCCACGCTGCCTGTGTCCTTATCCCACGCTGCCTGACTCCTTATCCCACACTGCCTGTCTCCTTATACCACGCTGCCTGTCTCCTTATACCACTCTGCCTCTCTCCTTATACCACTCTGCCTCTCTCCTTATACCACGCTGCCTGTCTCCTTACACCACGCTGCCTGTATCCTTACACCACGCTGCTTGACTCCTTATACCACGCTACCTGTCTCCTTATACCACGCTACCTGTCTCCTTATACCACGCTGCCTCTCTCCTTATCCCACGCTGCCTGTCTCCTTATACCACGCTGCCTGTCTCCTTATACCACGCTGCCTCTCTCCTTATACCACGCTGCCTGTCTCCTTATACCACGCTGCCTGTCTCCTTATACCACGCTACCTGTCTCCTTATACCACGCTGCCTGTCTCCTCATCCCACGTTGCCTATCTCCTCATCCCACGCTGCCTGTCTCCTTATCCCACGCTGCCTGTCTCCTTATACCACGCTGCCTGTGTCCTTAACCCACGCTGCCTCTCTCCTTATACCACGCTGCCTGTGTCCTTATCCCACGCTGCCTGTCTCCTTATACCACGCTGCCTGTCTCCTTATACCACGCTGCCTGTCTCCTTATACCACGCTGCCTGTGTCCTTAACCCACGCTGCCTCTCTCCTTATACCACGCTGCCTGTCTCCTTATACCACGCTGCCTCTCTCCTTATACCACGCTGCCTCTCTCCTTATACCACGCTGCCTCTCTCCTTATACCACGCTGCCTCTCTCCTTATACCACGCTGCCTCTCTCCTTATACCACGCTGCCTCTCTCCTTATCCCACGCTTCCTGTCTCCTTATCCCACGCTGCCTGTCTCCTTATCCCACGCTGCCTGTCTCCTTATACCACGCTGCCTGTCTCCTTATACCACTCTGCCTCTCTCCTTATACCACTCTGCCTCTCTCCTTATACCACGCTGCCTGTCTCCTTACACCACGCTGCCTGTATCCTTACACCACGCTGCTTGACTCCTTATACCACGCTACCTGTCTCCTTATACCACGCTACCTGTCTCCTTATACCACGCTGCCTCTCTCCTTATACCACGCTGCCTGTCTCCTTATCCCACGCTTCCTGTCTCCTTATCCCACGCTGCATGTCTCCTTATCCCACGCTGCCTGTGTCCTTATCCCACGCTGCCTGTGTCCTTATCCCACGCTGCCTATCTCCTTATACCACGCTGCATGTCTCCTTATCCCACGCTGCCTGTCTCCTTATACCACGCTGCCTCTCTCCTTATACCACGCTGCCTCTCTCCTTATACCACGCTGCCTCTCTCCTTATCCCACGCTTCCTGTCTCCTTATCCCACGCTGCCTCTCTCCTTATACCACGCTACCTGTCTCCTTATACCACGCTGCCTGTCTCCTTATACCACGCTGCTTGCCTCCTTATACCACGCTGCCTGCCTCCTTATACCACGCTGCCTGTGTCCTTATACCACGCTGCCCGTGTCCTTATACCACGCTGCCCGTGTCCTTATACCACGCTGCCCGTCTCCTTATACCACGCTGCCCGTCTCCTTATACCACGCTGCCCGTCTCCTTATACCACGCTGCCCGTCTCCTTATACCACGCTGCCTGTCTCCTTATACCACGCTGCCTGTCTCCTTATACCACGCTGCCTGTGTCCTTATACCACGCTGCCTCTCTCCTTATACCACGCTGCCTGTGTCCTTATACCACGCTGCCTGTCTCCTTATACTACGCTGCCTGTATCCTTATACCACGCTGCCTCTCTCCTCATACCACGCTGCCTCTCTCCTTATCCCACGCTTCCTGTCTCCTTATCCCACGCTGCCTCTCTCCTTATACCACGCTACCTGTCTCCTTATACCACGCTGCCTGTCTCCTTATACCACGCTGCTTGCCTCCTTATACCACGCTGCCTGCCTCCTTATACCACGCTGCCTGTGTCCTTATACCACGCTGCCCGTGTCCTTATACCACGCTGCCCGTGTCCTTATACCACGCTGCCCGTCTCCTTATACCACGCTGCCCGTCTCCTTATACCACGCTGCCCGTCTCCTTATACCACGCTGCCCGTCTCCTTATACCACGCTGCCTGTCTCCTTATACCACGCTGCCTGTCTCCTTATACCACGCTGCCTGTGTCCTTATACCACGCTGCCTCTCTCCTTATACCACGCTGCCTGTGTCCTTATACCACGCTGCCTCTCTCCTTATACCACGCTGCCTGTCTCCTTATACTACGCTGCCTGTATCCTTATACCACGCTGCCTCTCTCCTCATACCACGCTGCCTGTGTCCTTATACCACGCTGCCTGTCTCCTTATACCACGCTGCCTGTATCCTTATACCACGCTGCCTCTCTCCTTATACCACGCTGCCTGTCTCCTTATATCACGCTGCCTGTCTCCTTATACCACGCTGCCTCTCTCCTTATACCACGCTGCCTGTCTCCTTATACCACGCTGCCTGTCTCCTTATACCACGCTACCTGTCTCCTTATACCACGCTGCCTGTCTCCTCATCCCACGTTGCCTATCTCCTTATCCCACGCTGCCTGTCTCCTTATCCCACGCTGCCTGTCTCCTTATACCACGCTGCCTGTGTCCTTAACCCACGCTGCAACTCTCCTTATACCACGCTGCCTGTGTCCTTATCCCACGCTGCCTGTCTCCTTATACCACGCTGCATGTCTCCTTATCCCACGCTGCCTGTCTCCTTATACCACGCTGCCTCTCTCCTTATACCACGCTGCCTCTCTCCTTATACCACGCTGCCTCTCTCCTTATACCACGCTGCCTCTCTCCTTATACCACGCTGCCTCTCTCCTTACACCACGCTGCCTGTATCCTTACACCATGCTGCTTGACTCCTTATACCACGCTACCTGTCTCCTTATACCACGCTACCTGTCTCCTTATACCACGCTGCCTCTCTCCTTATACCACGCTGCCTGTCTCCTTATACCACGCTGCCTGTCTCCTTATACCACGCTGCCTGTCTCCTTATACCACGCTGCCTGTCTCCTCATCCCACGTTGCCTATCTCCTTATCCCACGCTGCCTGTGTCCTTATCCCACGCTGCCTGTGTCCTTATCACACGCTGCCTGTCTCCTTATACCACGCTGCATGTCTCCTTATCCCACGGTGCCTGTCTCCTTATACCACGCTGCCTCTCTCCTTATACCACGCTGCCTCTCTCCTTATACCACGCTGCCTGTCTCCTCATCCCACGTTGCCTATCTCCTCATCCCACGCTGCCTGTCTCCTTATCCCACGCTGCCTGTCTCCTTATACCACGCTGCCTGTGTCCTTAACCCACGCTGCCTCTCTCCTTATACCACGCTGCCTGTGTCCTTATCCCACGCTGCCTGTCTCCTTATACCACGCTGCCTGTCTCCTTATACCACGCTGCCTGTCTCCTTATACCACGCTGCCTGTGTCCTTAACCCACGCTGCCTCTCTCCTTATACCACGCTGCCTGTCTCCTTATACCACGCTGCCTATCTCCTTATCCCACGCTGCCTGTCTCCTTATCCCACGCTGCCTGTCTCCTTATACCACGCTGCCTGTGTCCTTCACCCACGCTGCAACTCTCCTTATACCACGCTGCCTGTTTCCTTATCCCACGCTGCCTGTCTCCTTATACCACGCTGCATGTCTCCTTATCCCACGCTGCCTGTCTCCTTATACCACGCTGCCTCTCTCCTTATACCACGCTGCCTCTCTCCTTATACCACGCTGCATGTCTCCTTATCCCACGCTGCCTGTCTCCTTATACCACGCTGCCTCTCTCCTTATACCACGCTGCCTCTCTCCTTATCCCACGCTTCCTTTCTCCTTATCCCACTCTGCCTCTCTCCTTATACCACGCTACCTGTCTCCTCATACCACGCTGCCTGTGTCCTTATACCACGCTGCCTGTCTCCTTATACCACGCTGCCTGTATCCTTATACCACGCTGCCTGTATCCTTATACCACGCTGCCTCTCTCCTTATACCACGCTGCCTGTGTCCTTATACCACGCTGCCTGCCTCCTTATACCACGCTGCCTGTCTCCTTATACCACGCTGCCTGTATCCTTATACCACGCTGCCTGCCTCCTTATACCACGCTGCCTGTCTCCTTATACCACGCTGCCTCTCTCCTTATACCACGCTGCCTGTCTCCTTATACCACGCTGCCTGTGTCCTTATACCACGCTGCCTGTCTCCTTATACCACGCTGCCTGTATCCTTATACCACGCTGCCTCTCTCCTTATACCACGCTGCCTGTGTCCTTATACCACGCTGCCTGCCTCCTTATACCACGCTGCCTGTCTCCTTATACCACGCTGCCTGTATCCTTATACCACGCTGCCTGCCTCCTTATACCACGCTGCCTGTCTCCTTATACCACGCTGCCTCTCTCCTTATACCACGCTGCCTGTCTCCTTATACCACGCTGCCTGTGTCCTTATACCACGCTGCCTGATTCCTTATACCACGCTGCCTGTGTCCTTATACCACGCTGCCTCTCTCCTTATACCACGCTGCCTGTCTCCTTATACCACGCTGCCTGTCTCCTTATACCACGCTGCCTGTCTCCTTATACCACGCTGCCTGTCTCCTCATCCCACGTTGCCTATCTCCTTATCCCACGCTGCCTGTGTCCTTATCCCACGCTGCCTGTGTCCTTATCCCACGCTGCCTGTCTCCTTATACCATGCTGCATGTCTCCTTATCCCACGCTGCCTGTCTCCTTATACCACGCTGCCTCTCTCCTTATACCACGCTGCCTCTCTCCTTATACCACGCTGCCTCTCTCCTTATACCACGCTGCCTCTCTCCTTATACCACACTGCCTCTCTCCTTATACCACGCTGCCTCTCTCCTTATCCCACGCTTCCTTTTTCCTTATCCCACGCTGCCTCTCTCCTTATAGCACGCTACCTGTCTCCTTATACCACGCTGCCTGTCTCCTTATACCACGCTGCTTGCCTCCTTATACCACGCTGCCTGCCTTCTTATACCACGCTGCCTGTGTCCTTATACCACGCTGCCTGTGTCCTTATACCACGCTGCCCGTGTCCTTATACCACGCTGCCCGTCTCCTTATACCACGCTGCCCGTCTCCTTATACCACGCTGCCTCTCTCCTTATACCACGCTGCCTGTCTCCTTATACCACGCTGCCTGTCTCCTTATACCACGCTGCCTGTGTCCTTATACCACGCTGCCTCTCTCCTTACACCACGCTGCCTGTGTCCTTATACCACGCTGCCTCTCTCCTTATACCACGCTGCCTGTCTCCTTATACCACGCTGCCTGTCTCCTTATACCACGCTGCCTGTATCCTTATACCACGCTGCCTGTGTCCTCATACCACGCTGCCTGTGTCCTTATACCACGCTGCCTCTCTCCTTATACCACGCTGCCTGTCTCCTTATACCACGCTGCCTGTATCCTTATACCACGCTGCCTCTCTCCTTATACCACGCTGCCTGTCTCCTTATACCACGCTGCCAGTATCCTTATACCACGCTGCCTCTCTCCTTATACCACGCTGCCTGTGTCCTTATACCACGCTGCCTGCCTCCTTATACCACGCTGCCTGTCTCCTTATACCACGCTGCCTGTATCCTTATACCACGCTGCCTGCCTCCTTATACCACGCTGCCTGTCTCCTTATACCACGCTGCCTCTCTCCTTATACCACGCTGCCTGTCTCCTTATACCACGCTGCCTGTGTCCTTATACCACGCTGCCTGTGTCCTTATACCACGCTGCCTGTGTCCTTATACCACGCTGCCTGCCTCCTTATACCACGCTGCCTGCGTCCTTATACCACGCTGCCTGTGTCCTTATACCACGCTGCCTCTCTCCTTATACCACGCTGCCTGTGTCCTTATACCACGCTGCCTCTCTCCTTATACCACGCTGCCTGTCTCCTTATACCACGCTGCCTGTGTCCTTATACCACGCTGCCTCTCTCCTTATACCACGCTGCCTCTCTCCTTATACCACGCTGCCTCTCTCCTTATCCCACGCTTCCTGTCTCCTTATCCCACGCTGCCTGACTCCTTATCCCACACTGCCTGTCTCCTTATACCACGCTGCCTGTCTCCTTATACCACTCTGCCTCTCTCCTTATACCACTCTGCCTCTCTCCTTATACCATGCTGCCTGTCTCCTTACACCACGCTGCCTGTATCCTTACACCACGCTGCTTGACTCCTTATACCACGCTACCTGTCTCCTTATACCACGCTACCTGTCTCCTTATACCACGCTGCCTCTCTCCTTATACCACGCTGCCTGTCTCCTTATACCACGCTGCCTGTCTCCTTATACCACGCTGCCTGTCTCCTTATACCACGCTGCCTGTCTCCTCATCCCACGTTGCCTATCTCCTTATCCCACGCTGCCTGTGTCCTTATCCCACGCTGCCTGTGTCCTTATCCCACGCTGCCTGACTCCTTATCCCACACTGCCTGTCTCCTTATACCACGCTGCCTGTCTCCTTATACCACTCTGCCTCTCTCCTTATACCACTCTGCCTCTCTCCTTATACCACGCTGCCTGTCTCCTTACACCACGCTGCCTGTATCCTTACACCACGCTGCTTGACTCCTTATACCACGCTACCTGTCTCCTTATACCACGCTACCTGTCTCCTTATACCACGCTGCCTCTCTCCTTATCCCACGCTGCCTGTCTCCTTATACCACGCTGCCTGTCTCCTTATACCACGCTGCCTCTCTCCTTATACCACGCTGCCTGTCTCCTTATACCACGCTGCCTGTCTCCTTATACCACGCTACCTGTCTCCTTATACCACGCTGCCTGTCTCCTCATCCCACGTTGCCTATCTCCTCATCCCACGCTGCCTGTCTCCTTATCCCACGCTGCCTGTCTCCTTATACCACGCTGCCTGTGTCCTTAACCCACGCTGCCTCTCTCCTTATACCACGCTGCCTGTGTCCTTATCCCACGCTGCCTGTCTCCTTATACCACGCTGCCTGTCTCCTTATACCACGCTGCCTGTCTCCTTATACCACGCTGCCTGTGTCCTTAACCCACGCTGCCTCTCTCCTTATACCACGCTGCCTGTCTCCTTATACCACGCTGCCTCTCTCCTTATACCACGCTGCCTCTCTCCTTATACCACGCTGCCTCTCTCCTTATACCACGCTGCCTCTCTCCTTATACCACGCTGCCTCTCTCCTTATACCACGCTGCCTCTCTCCTTATCCCACGCTTCCTGTCTCCTTATCCCACGCTGCCTGTCTCCTTATCCCACGCTGCCTGTCTCCTTATACCACGCTGCCTGTCTCCTTATACCACTCTGCCTCTCTCCTTATACCACTCTGCCTCTCTCCTTATACCACGCTGCCTGTCTCCTTACACCACGCTGCCTGTATCCTTACACCACGCTGCTTGACTCCTTATACCACGCTACCTGTCTCCTTATACCACGCTGCCTGTCTCCTTATACCACGCTGCCTGCCTCCTTATACCACGCTGCCTGCCTCCTTATACCACGCTGCCTGTGTCCTTATACCACGCTGCCCGTGTCCTTATACCACGCTGCCCGTGTCCTTATACCACGCTGCCCGTCTCCTTATACCACGCTGCCCGTCTCCTTATACCACGCTGCCCGTCTCCTTATACCACGCTGCCCGTCTCCTTATACCACGCTGCCTGTCTCCTTATACCACGCTGCCTGTCTCCTTATACCACGCTGCCTGTGTCCTTATACCACGCTGCCTCTCTCCTTATACCACGCTGCCTGTGTCCTTATACCACGCTGCCTCTCTCCTTATACCACGCTGCCTGTCTCCTTATACTACGCTGCCTGTATCCTTATACCACGCTGCCTCTCTCCTCATACCACGCTGCCTCTCTCCTTATCCCACGCTTCCTGTCTCCTTATCCCACGCTGCCTCTCTCCTTATACCACGCTACCTGTCTCCTTATACCACGCTGCCTGTCTCCTTATACCACGCTGCTTGCCTCCTTATACCACGCTGCCTGCCTCCTTATACCACGCTGCCTGTGTCCTTATACCACGCTGCCCGCACGCTGCCTGTCTCCTTATACCACGCTACCTGTCTCCTTATACCACGCTGCCTGTCTCCTCATCCCACGTTGCCTATCTCCTTATCCCACGCTGCCTGTCTCCTTATCCCACGCTGCCTGTCTCCTTATACCACGCTGCCTGTGTCCTTAACCCACGCTGCAACTCTCCTTAAACCACGCTGCCTGTGTCCTTATCCCACGCTGCCTGTCTCCTTATACCACGCTGCATGTCTCCTTATCCCACGCTGCCTGTCTCCTTATACCACGCTGCCTCTCTCCTTATACCACGCTGCCTCTCTCCTTATACCACGCTGCCTCTCTCCTTATACCACTCTGCCTCTCTCCTTATACCACGCTGCCTCTCTCCTTATCCCACGCTTCCTGTCTCCTTATCCCACGCTGCCTGTCTCCTTATCCCACACTGCCTGTCTCCTTATACCACGCTGCCTGTCTCCTTATACCACTCTGCCTCTCTCCTTATACCACACTGCCTCTCTCCTTATACCACGCTGCCTGTCTCCTTACACCACGCTGCCTGTCTCCTTATACCACGCTACCTGTCTCCTTATACCACTCTGCCTCTCTCCTTATACCACGCTGCCTGTCTCCTTACACCACGCTGCCTGTATCCTTACACCACGCTGTTTGACTCCTTATACCACGCTACCTGTCTCCTTATACCACGCTACCTGTCTCCTTATACCACGCTGCGCCCGTGTCCTTATACCACGCTGCCCGTCTCCTTATACCACGCTGCCCGTCTCCTTATACCACGCTGCCCGTCTCCTTATACCACGCTGCCCGTCTCCTTATACCACGCTGCCTGTCTCCTTATACCACGCTGCCTGTCTCCTTATACCACGCTGCCTGTGTCCTTATACCACGCTGCCTCTCTCCTTATACCACGCTGCCTGTGTCCTTATACCACGCTGCCTCTCTCCTTATACCACGCTGCCTGTCTCCTTATACTACGCTGCCTGTATCCTTATACCACGCTGCCTCTCTCCTCATACCACGCTGCCTCTCTCCTTATCCCACGCTTCCTGTCTCCTTATCCCACGCTGCCTCTCTCCTTATACCACGCTACCTGTCTCCTTATACCACGCTGCCTGTCTCCTTATACCACGCTGCTTGCCTCCTTATACCACGCTGCCTGCCTCCTTATACCACGCTGCCTGTGTCCTTATACCACGCTGCCCGTGTCCTTATACCACGCTGCCCGTGTCCTTATACCACGCTGCCCGTGTCCTTATACCACGCTGCCCGTCTCCTTATACCACGCTGCCCGTCTCCTTATACCACGCTGCCCGTCTCCTTATACCACGCTGCCCGTCTCCTTATACCACGCTGCCTGTCTCCTTATACCACGCTGCCTGTCTCCTTATACCACGCTGCCTGTGTCCTTATACCACGCTGCCTCTCTCCTTATACCACGCTGCCTGTGTCCTTATACCACGCTGCCTCTCTCCTTATACCACGCTGCCTGTCTCCTTATACTACGCTGCCTGTATCCTTATACCACGCTGCCTCTCTCCTCATACCACGCTGCCTGTGTCCTTATACCACGCTGCCTGTCTCCTTATACCACGCTGCCTGTATCCTTATACCACGCTGCCTCTCTCCTTATACCACGCTGCCTGTCTCCTTATACCACGCTGCCTGTCTCCTTATACCACGCTGCCTCTCTCCTTATACCACGCTGCCTGTCTCCTTATACCACGCTGCCTGTCTCCTTATACCACGCTACCTGTCTCCTTATACCACGCTGCCTGTCTCCTCATCCCACGTTGCCTATCTCCTTATCCCACGCTGCCTGTCTCCTTATCCCACGCTGCCTGTCTCCTTATACCACGCTGCCTGTGTCCTTAACCCACGCTGCAACTCTCCTTATACCACGCTGCCTGTGTCCTTATCCCACGCTGCCTGTCTCCTTATACCACGCTGCATGTCTCCTTATACCACGCTGCATGTCTCCTTATACCACGCTGCCTCTCTCCTTATACCACGCTGCCTCTCTCCTTATACCACGCTGCCTCTCTCCTTATACCACGCTGCCTCTCTCCTTATACCACGCTGCCTCTCTCCTTATACCACGCTGCCTCTCTCCTTACACCACGCTGCCTGTATCCTTACACCATGCTGCTTGACTCCTTATACCACGCTACCTGTCTCCTTATACCACGCTACCTGTCTCCTTATACCACGCTGCCTCTCTCCTTATACCACGCTGCCTGTCTCCTTATACCACGCTGCCTGTCTCCTTATACCACGCTGCCTGTCTCCTTATACCACGCTGCCTGTCTCCTCATCCCACGTTGCCTATCTCCTTATCCCACGCTGCCTGTGTCCTTATCCCACGCTGCCTGTGTCCTTATCCCACGCTGCCTGTGTCCTTATCCCACGCTGCCTGTCTCCTTATACCACGCTGCATGTCTCCTTATCCCACGGTGCCTGTCTCCTTATACCACGCTGCCTCTCTCCTTATACCACGCTGCCTCTCTCCTTATACCACGCTGCCTGTCTCCTCATCCCACGTTGCCTATCTCCTCATCCCACGCTGCCTGTCTCCTTATCCCACGCTGCCTGTCTCCTTATACCACGCTGCCTGTGTCCTTAACCCACGCTGCCTCTCTCCTTATACCACGCTGCCTGTGTCCTTATCCCACGCTGCCTGTCTCCTTATACCACGCTGCCTGTCTCCTTATACCACGCTGCCTGTGTCCTTAACCCACGCTGCCTCTCTCCTTATACCACGCTGCCTGTCTCCTTATACCACGCTGCCTATCTCCTTATCCCACGCTGCCTGTCTCCTTATCCCACGCTGCCTGTCTCCTTATACCACGCTGCCTGTGTCCTTAACCCACGCTGCAACTCTCCTTATACCACGCTGCCTGTGTCCTTATCCCACGCTGCCTGTCTCCTTATACCACGCTGCATGTCTCCTTATCCCACGCTGCCTGTCTCCTTATACCACGCTGCCTCTCTCCTTATACCACGCTGCCTCTCTCCTTATACCACGCTGCATGTCTCCTTATCCCACGCTGCCTGTCTCCTTATACCACGCTGCCTCTCTCCTTATACCACGCTGCCTCTCTCCTTATCCCACGCTTCCTTTCTCCTTATCCCACGCTGCCTCTCTCCTTATACCACGCTACCTGTCTCCTCATACCACGCTGCCTGTG
Organism: Salmo salar; assembly: GCF_965601325.2. Classification (NCBI taxonomy): domain Eukaryota; kingdom Metazoa; phylum Chordata; class Actinopteri; order Salmoniformes; family Salmonidae; genus Salmo; species Salmo salar. The sequence goes on along the minus strand of NC_138307.1, from coordinate 64,393,340 downwards.
TCCTTATACCACGCTGCCTGTCTCCTTATACCACGCTGCCTGTATCCTTATACCACGCTGCCTCTCTCCTTATACCACGCTGCCTGTCTCCTTATACCACGCTGCCTGTATCCTTATACCACGCTGCCTCTCTCCTTATACCACGCTGCCTGTGTCCTTATACCACGCTGCCTGCCTCCTTATACCACGCTGCCTGTCTCCTTATACCACGCTGCCTGTATCCTTATACCACGCTGCCTGCCTCCTTATACCACGCTGCCTGTCTCCTTATACCACGCTGCCTCTCTCCTTATACCACGCTGCCTGTCTCCTTATACCACGCTGCCTGTGTCCTTATACCACGCTGCCTGATTCCTTATACCACGCTGCCTGTGTCCTTATACCACGCTGCCTCTCTCCTTATACCACGCTGCCTGTCTCCTTATACCACGCTGCCTGTCTCCTTATACCACGCTGCCTGTCTCCTTATACCGCCCTGCCTGTCTCCTCATCCCACGTTGCCTATCTCCTTATCCCACGCTGCCTGTGTCCTTATCCCACGCTGCCTGTGTCCTTATCCCACGCTGCCTGTCTCCTTATACCATGCTGCATGTCTCCTTATCCCACGCTGCCTGTCTCCTTATACCACGCTGCCTCTCTCCTTATACCACGCTGCCTCTCTCCTTATACCACGCTGCCTCTCTCCTTATACCACGCTGCCTCTCTCCTTATACCACACTGCCTCTCTCCTTATCCCACGCTTCCTTTTTCCTTATCCCACGCTGCCTCTCTCCTTATAGCACGCTACCTGTCTCCTTATACCACGCTGCCTGTCTCCTTATACCACGCTGCTTGCCTCCTTATACCACGCTGCCTGCCTTCTTATACCACGCTGCCTGTGTCCTTATACCACGCTGCCTGTGTCCTTATACCACGCTGCCCGTGTCCTTATACCACGCTGCCCGTCTCCTTATACCACGCTGCCCGTCTCCTTATACCACGCTGCCTCTCTCCTTATACCACGCTGCCTGTCTCCTTATACCACGCTGCCTGTCTCCTTATACCACGCTGCCTGTGTCCTTATACCACGCTGCCTCTCTCCTTACACCACGCTGCCTGTGTCCTTATACCACGCTGCCTCTCTCCTTATACCACGCTGCCTGTCTCCTTATACCACGCTGCCTGTCTCCTTATACCACGCTGCCTGTATCCTTATACCACGCTGCCTGTGTCCTCATACCACGCTGCCTGTGTCCTTATACCACGCTGCCTCTCTCCTTATACCACGCTGCCTGTCTCCTTATACCACGCTGCCTGTATCCTTATACCACGCTGCCTCTCTCCTTATACCACGCTGCCTGTCTCCTTATACCACGCTGCCAGTATCCTTATACCACGCTGCCTCTCTCCTTATACCACGCTGCCTGTGTCCTTATACCACGCTGCCTGCCTCCTTATACCACGCTGCCTGTCTCCTTATACCACGCTGCCTGTATCCTTATACCACGCTGCCTGCCTCCTTATACCACGCTGCCTGTCTCCTTATACCACGCTGCCTCTCTCCTTATACCACGCTGCCTGTCTCCTTATACCACCCTGCCTGTGTCCTTATACCACGCTGCCTGTGTCCTTATACCACGCTGCCTGTGTCCTTATACCACGCTGCCTGCCTCCTTATACCACGCTGCCTGCGTCCTTATACCACGCTGCCTGTGTCCTTATACCACGCTGCCTCTCTCCTTATACCACGCTGCCTGTGTCCTTATACCACGCTGCCTCTCTCCTTATACCACGCTGCCTGTCTCCTTATACCACGCTGCCTGTGTCCTTATACCACGCTGCCTGTGTCCTTATACCACGCTGCCTCTCTCCTTATACCACGCTGCCTGTGTCCTTATACCACGCTGCCTGTCTCCTTATACCACGCTACCTGTCTCCTTATACCACGCTGCCTCTCTCCTTATACCACGCTACCTGTCTCCTTATACCACGCTGCCTGTCTCCTTATACCACGCTGCCTGTCTCCTTACACCACGCTGCCTGTCTCCTTACCCCACGCTGCCTGTCTCCTTATACCACGCTGCCTGTCTCCTTATACCACGCTGCCTGTCTCCTTATACCACGCTGCCTCTCTCCTTATCCCACGCTGCCTGTCTCCTTATACCACGCTGCCTGTCTCCTTATCCCACGCTGCCTCTCTCCTTATACCACGCTGCCTGTGTCCTTATACCACGCTGCCTGTCTCCTTATACCTTGCTGCCTCTCTCCTTATACCACGCTGTCTCTCTCCTTATACCACGCTGCCTGTGTCCTTATACCACGCTGCCTGTATCCTTACACCACGCTGCTTGTCTCCTTATACCACGCTGCATGTGTCCTTATACCACGCTGCCTGTCTCCTTATACCACGCTGCCTGTCTCCTTATACCACGCTGCCTGTCTCCTTATACCACGCTGCCTGTATCCTTATACCACGCTGCCTGTGTCCTTATACCACGCTGCCTCTCTCCTTATACCACGCTGCCTCTCTCCTTATACCACGCTGCCTCTCTCCTTATACCACGCTGCCTCTCTCCTTATCCCACGCTTCCTGTCTCCTTATCCCACGCTGCCTGTCTCCTTATCCCACTCTGCCTGTCTCCTTATACCACGCTGCCTGTCTCCTTATACCACTCTGCCTCTCTCCTTATACCACTCTGCCTCTCTCCTTATACCACGCTGCCTGTCTCCCTACACCACGCTGCCTGTATCCTTACACCACGCTGCTTGACTCCTTATACCAAGCTACCTGTCTACTTATACCACGCTACCTGTCTCCTTATACCACGCTGCCTCTGTCCTTATACCACGCTGCCTGTCTTCTTATACCACGCTGCCTGTCTCCTTATACCACGCTGCCTGTCTCCTTATACCACGCTGCCTGTCTCCTTATACCACGTTGCCTATCTCCTTATCCCACGCTGCCTGTGTCCTTATCCCACGCTGCCTGTGTCCTTATCCCACGCTGCCTGTCTCCTTATACCACGCTGCATGTCTCCTTATCCCACGGTGCCTGTCTCCTTATACCACCCTGCCTCTCTCCTTATACCACGCTGCCTCTCTCCTTATACAACGCTGCCTCTCTCCTTATACCACGCTGCCTCTCTCCTTATACCACGCTGCCTCTCTCCTTATACCACGCTGCCTCTCTCCTTATCCCACGCCTCCTGTCTCCTTATCCCACGCTGCCTGTCTCCTTATACCACGCTGCCTGTGTCCTTATACCACGCTGCCTGCCTCCTTATACCACGCTGCCTGTCTCCTTACACCACGCTGCCTGTATCCTTACACCATGCTGCTTGTCTCCTTATACCACGCTACCTGTCTCCTTATACCACGCTACCTGTCTCCTTATCCCACGCTGCCTGTCTCCTTATACCACGCTGCCTGTGTCCTTAACCCACGCTGCCTCTTTCCTTATACCACGCTGCCTGTGTCCTTATCCCACGCTGCCTGTCTCCTTATACCACGCTGCATGTCTCCTTATCCCACGCTGCCTGTCTCCTTATACCACGCTGCCTCTCTCCTTATACCACGCTGCCTCTCTCCTTATACCACGCTGCCTCTCTCCTTATACCACGCTGCCTCTCTCCTTATCCCACGCTTCCTGTCTCCTTATCCCACGCTGCCTGTCTCCTTATCCCACGCTGCCTGTATCCTTACACCACGCTGCTTGACTCCTTATACCACGCTACCTGTCTACTTATACCACGCTACCTGTCTCCTTATACCACGCTGCCTCTGTCCTTATACCACGCTGCCTGTCTTCTTATACCACGCTGCCTGTCTCCTTATACCACGCTGCCTGTCTCCTTATACCACGCTGCCTGTCTCCTCATCCCACGTTGCCTATCTCCTTATCCCACGCTGCCTGTGTCCTTATCCCACGCTGCCTGTGTCCTTATCCCACGCTGCCTGTCTCCTTATACCACGCTGCATGTCTCCTTATCCCACGGTGCCTGTCTCCTTATACCACCCTGCCTCTCTCCTTATACCACGCTGCCTCTCTCCTTATACCACGCTGCCTCTCTCCTTATACCACGCTGCCTCTCTCCTTATACCACGCTGCCTCTCTCCTTATACCACGCTGCCTCTCTCCTTATCCCACGCCTCCTGTCTCCTTATCCCACGCTGCCTGTCTCCTTATACCACGCTGCCTGTGTCCTTATACCACGCTGCCTGCCTCCTTATACCACGCTGCCTGTCTCCTTACACCACGCTGCCTGTATCCTTATACCACGCTGCCTCTGTCCTTATACCACGCTGCCTCTCTCCTTATACCACGCTGCCTGTCTCCTTACACCACGCTGCCTGTCTCCTTACACCACGCTGCCTGTATCCTTACACCACGCTGCTTGACTCCTTATACCACGCTACCTGTCTCCTTATACCACGCTACCTGTCTCCTTATACCACGCTGCCTCTCTCCTTATACCACGCTGCCTGTCTCCTTATACCACGCTGCCTGTCTCCTTATACCACGCTGCCTGTCTCCTTATACCACGCTGCCTGTCTCCTCATCCCACGTTGCCTGTCTCTTTATCCCACGCTGCCTGTGTCCTTATCCCACGCTGCCTGTGTCCTTATCCCACGCTGCCTGTCTCCTTATACCACGCTGCATGTCTCCTTATCCCACGCTGCCTGTCTCCTTATACCACGCTGCCTCTCTCCTTATACCACGCTGCCTCTCTCCTTATACCACGCTGCCTCTCTCCTTATCCCACGCTTCCTGTCTCCTTATCACACGCTGCCTCTCTCCTTATACCACGCTACCTGTCTCCTTATACCACGCTGCCTGTCTCCTTATACCACGCTGCTTGCCTCCTTATACCACGCTGCCTGCCTCCTTATACCACGCTGCCTGTGTCCTTATACCACGCTGCCTGTGTCCTTATACCACGCTGCCCGTGACCTTATACCACGCTGCCCGTGTCCTTATACCACGCTGCCCGTCTCCTTATACCACGCTGCCCGTCTCCTTATACCACGCTGCCTGTCTCCTTATACCACGCTGCCTGTCTCCTTATACCACGCTGCCTGTCTCCTTATACCACGCTGCCTGTGTCCTTATACCACGCTGCCTCTCTCCTTATACCACGCTGCCTGTGTCCTTATACCACGCTGCCTCTCTCCTTATACCACGCTGCCTGTCTCCTTATACCACGCTGCCTGTATCCTTATACCACGCTGCCTCTCTCCTCATACCACGCTGCCTGTCTCCTTATACCACGCTGCCTGTCTCCTTATACCACGCTGCCTGTATCCTTATACCACGCTGCCTCTCTCCTTATACCACGCTGCCTGTCTCCTTATACCACGCTGCCTGTATCCTTATACCACGCTGCCTCTCTCCTTGTACCACGCTGCCTGTGTCCTTATACCACGCTGCCTGCCTCCTTATACCACGCTGCCTGTCTCCTTATACCACGCTGCCTGTATCCTTATACCACGCTGCCTGCCTCCTTATACCACGCTGCCTGTCTCCTTATACCACGCTGCCTCTCTCCTTATACCACGCTGCCTGTCTCCTTATACCACGCTGCCTGTGTCCTTATACCACGCTGCCTGTGTCCTTATACCACGCTGCCTGTGTCCTTATACCACGCTGCCAGTCTCCTTATACCACGCTGCATGTCTCCTTATACCACGCTGCCTGTCTCCTTATACCACGCTGCCTGTCTCCTCATCCCACGTTGCCTATCTCCTTATCCCACGCTGCCTGTGTCCTTATACCACGCTGCCTCTCTCCTTATACCACGCTGCCTGTCTCCTTATACCACGCTGCCTGTATCCTTATACCACGCTGCCTCTCTCCTCATACCACGCTGCCTGTGTCCTTATACCACGCTGCCTGTCTCCTTATACCACGCTGCCTGTATCCTTATACCACGCTGCCTCTCTCCTTATACCACGCTGCCTGTCTCCTTATACCACGCTGCCTGTATCCTTATACCACGCTGCCTCTCTCCTTGTACCACGCTGCCTGTGTCCTTATACCACGCTGCCTGCCTCCTTATACCACGCTGCCTGTCTCCTTATACCACGCTGCCTGTATCCTTATACCACGCTGCCTGCCTCCTTATACCACGCTGCCTGTCTCCTTATACCACGCTGCCTCTCTCCTTATACCACGCTGCCTGTCTCCTTATACCACGCTGCCTGTGTCCTTATACCACGCTGCCTGTGTCCTTATACCACGCTGCCTGTGTCCTTATACCACGCTGCCTGTCTCCTTATACCACGCTGCATGTCTCCTTATACCACGCTGCCTGTCTCCTTATACCACGCTGCCTGTCTCCTCATCCCACGTTGCCTATCTCCTTATCCCACGCTGCCTGTCTCCTTATCCCACGCTGCCTGTCTCCTTATACCACGCTGCCTGTGTCCTTAACCCACGCTGCCTCTCTCCTTATACCACGCTGCCTGTGTCCTTATCCCACGCTGCCTGTCTCCTTATACCACGCTGCCTGTCTCCTTATCCCACGCTGCCTGTCTCCTTATACCACGCTGCCTGTCTCCTTATACCACGCTGCCTGTCTCCTTATACCACGCTGCCTGTCTCCTTATCCCACGCTGCCTGTCTCCTTATACCACGCTGCCTCTCTCCTTATACCACGCTGCCTGTCTCCTTATACCACGCTGCCTGTCTCCTTATACCACGCTGCCTGTCTCCTTATACCACGCTGCCTCTCTCCTTATACCACGCTGCCTCTCTCCTTATCCCACGCTTCCTGTCTCCTTATCCCACGCTGCCTGTCTCCTTATCCCACGCTGCCTGTCTCCTTATACCACGCTGCCTCTCTCCTTATCCCACGCTGCCTGTCTCCTTATCCCACGCTGCCTCTCTCCTTATACCACGCTGGCTCTCTCCTTATCCCACGCTGCCTGTCTCCTTATACCACGCTGCCTGTCTCCTTATACCACGCTGCCTCTCTCCTTATCCCACGCTGCCTGTCTCCTTATACCACGCTGCCTCTCTCCTTATCCCACGCTGCCTGTCTCCTTATACCACGCTGCCTCTCTCCTTATACCACGCTGCCTCTCTCCTTATACCACGCTGCCTGTCTCCTTATCCCACGCTGCCTTTCTCCTTATCCCACGCTGCCTCTCTCCTTATACCACGCTGCCTTTCTCCTTATACCACGCTGCCTTTCTCCTTATACCACGCTGCCTTTCTCCTTATACCACGCTGCCTTTCTCCTTATACCACGCTGCCTTTCTCCTTATACCACGCTGCCTGTCTCACCATGCTTCCTCTCTCTCTGTATCCCTCTGTGTGTCAAAGCCCAACCGGTAAAGGCTGTGGATCTGAGAATGGTTATGATGGTTGATGGATACTGATGATTGAAGTTGAAACCTATAAACACTGAACATATATTTAGTCTGGATTGAACAACCAAAGCCCACTTTCAATTTGGTTTGTTTGGACATTGTTAAAATAGAGAGGGTCTCATGAGAGTTTTGACCACCTTGTGGAGGTGTGTGTGTGTGTGTGTTAGACCTACTTCTGTGTCTGTACTAAAATCCCTTCGTCCTGGGACCAGTGTGAAGTTCTCCAGTCTTTGTCAGTATCCTCACTAAAAAGTCTTTGCACTCATTTTAATTAATCATTGTCTCTGGTTGAGTTAATTAAAACCAGCTGAAAGGCTTTGCGTTTGCTCACAGAAGGAAACTGACGCTGGGTTTTTAAGGGCTAAGAGACTTGACAAAGGTCTTATTCATTAGGCACTAAAAGCAAGAAACCATACTGAAACAGGGTGGGACTAAACGCTCATTTTCGTTTTCCATGGCAAAACGTTTTGCTACGATGCGCTATAATGAATGCGATCCAGAGCTATAAGTCCAGTGTAAAAGTGGAAGGCCCCAACTGGAGACTTGTTTTCCCAGAAGCCTTTGGGAGGGCTGGGCTGGATGATTTCATTCAAGACATGTGAACCCCCTGGGTTCTGTCTGCGCAATACTTTAATTATGAAAGATGTAGGTCTTGGCTAATGCATCAGGCACATTTTTAGACCTCCCTAGTTGTTTTCCCAGAAGCCTTTGGGAGGGCTGGGCTGGAAGATTTCAGTCTCCTTTCTGCTTGCTGTCTCCTCTCTGCTGCCCGCTGTCTCCTCTCTGCTGCTTGCTCACTCCTCTCTGCTGCCCGCTGTCACCTGTCTGCTGTCTCCTCTCTGCTGCCTGCTGCCTCCTCTCTGCTGCCTGCTGCCTCCTCTCTGCTGCCTGCTGCCTCCTCTCTGCTGCCTGCTGCCTCCTCTCTGCTGCCTGCTGCCTCCTCTCTGCTGCCTGCTGTCTCCTCTCTGCTGCCCGCTGTCTCCTCTCTACTGTCACCTGTCTGCTGTCTCCTCTCTGCTGCTTGCTCACTTCTCTCTGCTGCCTGCTGTCTACTGTCTCCTCTGCTGCCTGCTGTCTCCTCTCTGCTGCCTGCTGTCTCCTCTGCTGCCTGCTGTCTCCTCTCTGCTGCCTGCTGCCTGCTGTCTCCTCTGCTGCCTGCTGTCTCCTCTCTGCTGCCTCCTCTCTACTGTCTGCTGTCTACTGTCTCCTCTGCTGCCTGCTGCCTGCTGTCTCCTCTGCTGCCTGCTGTCTCCTCTGCTGCCTGCTGTCTCCTCTCTGCTGCCTGCTGTCTCCTCTCTGCTGCCTCCTCTCTACTGTCTACTGTCTCCTCTCTGCTGCCTGCTGTCTCCTCTGCTGCCTGCTGTCTCCTCTGCTGCCTGCTGTCTCCTCTCTGCTGCCTGCTGTCTCCTCTCTGCTGCCTCCTCTCTACTGTCTGCTGTCTACTGTCTCCTCTGCTGCCTGCTGTCTCCTCTCTGCTGCCTGCTGTCTCCTCTCTCCTGTCTGCTGTCTACTGTCTCCTGTCTCCTCTGCTGCCTGCTGTCTCCTCTCTACTGTCTCCTGTCTGCTGTCTACTGTCTCCTGTCTCCTCTCTACTGCCTCCTGCCTGCTGTCTCCTCTCTGCTGCCTGCTGTCTCCTCTCTGCTGCCTGCTGTCTACTATCTCCTGTCTGCTGTCTACTGTCTCCTGTCTCCTCTCTACTGTCTGCTGTCTACTGTCTCCTGTCTCCTCTCTACTGTCTCCTGTCTGCTGTCTACTGTCTCCTCTCTCCTGTCTGCTGTCTACCGACTCCTGTCTCCTCTGCTGCCTGCTGTCTCCTCTCTACTGTCTCCTGTCTGCTGTCTACTGTCTCCTCTCTACTGCCTCCTGTCTGCTGTCTCCTCTCTGCAGCCTGCTGTCTCCTCTCTGCTGCCTGCTGTCTCCTCTCTACTGTCTGCTGTCTACTGTCTCCTGTCTCCTCTCTACTGTCTCCTGTCTGCTGTCTACTGCCTCCTCTCTGCTGCCTGCTGTCTCCTCTCTACTGTCTCCTGTCTGCTGTCTCCTCTCTACTGTCTCCTGTCTGCTGTCTCTTCTCTGCTGTCTGCTGTCTCCTCTCTGCTGTCTCCTCTCTGCTGTCTGCTGTCTCCTCTCTGCTGTCTGCTGTCTCCTGTCTGCTGTCTCCTCTCTGCTGCCTGCTGTCTCCGCTCTGCTGTCTGCTGTCTCCTCTCTGCTGCCTGCTGTCTCCTCTCTGCTGTCTGCTGTCTCCTCTCTGCTGCCTGCTGTCTCCTCTCTGCTGCCTGCTGTCTCCTCTCTGCTGTCTGCTGTCTCCTGTCTGCTGTCTCCTCTCTGCTGCCTGCTGTCTCCGCTCTGCTGTCTGCTGTCTCCTCTCTGCTGCCTGCTGTCTCCTCTCTGCTGTCTGCTGTCTCCTCTCTGCTGCCTGCTGTCTCCTCTCTGCTGTCTGCTGTCTCCTCTCTGCTGCCTGCTGTCTCCTCTCTACTGTCTCCTGTCTGCTGTCTCCTCTCTACTGTCTCCTGTCTGCTGTCTCCTCTCTGCTGTCTGCTGTCTCCTCTCTGCTGTCTCCTCTCTGCTGTCTGCTGTCTCCTCTCTGCTGTCTGCTGTCTCCTGTCTGCTGTCTCCTCTCTGCTGCCTGCTGTCTCCGCTCTGCTGTCTGCTGTCTCCTCTCTGCTGCCTGCTGTCTCCTCTCTGCTGTCTGCTGTCTCCTCTCTGCTGCCTGCTGTCTCCTCTCTGCTGTCTGCTGTCTCCTCTCTGCTGCCTGCTGTCTCCTCTCTGCTGTCTGCCGTCTCCTGTCTGCTGCCTGCTGTCTCCTCTCTGCTGCCTGCTGTCTCCTCTCTGCTGCCTGCTGTCTCCTCTCTACTGTCTCCTGTCTACTATCTCCTGTCTGCTGCCTGCTGTCTCCTCTCTACTGTCTCCTGTCTACTATCTCCTCTCTGCTGCCTGCTGTCTCCTCTCTGCTGTCTGCTGTCTCCTCTCTGCTGCCTGCTGTCTCCTCTCTGCTGTCTGCTGTCTCCTCTCTGCTGCCTGCTGTCTCCTCTCTGCTGCCTGCTGTCTCCTCTCTGCTGCCTGCTGTCTCCTCTCTACTGTCTCCTGTCTACTATCTCCTGTCTGCTGCCTGCTGTCTCCTCTCTACTGTCTCCTGTCTACTATCTCCTCTCTGCTGCCTGCTGTCTCCTCTCTGCTGTCTGCTGTCTCCTCTCTGCTGCCTGCTGTCTCCTCTCTGCTGTCTGCTGTCTCCTCTCTGCTGCCTGCTGTCTCCTCTCTGCTGCCTGCTGTCTCCTCTCTGCTGCCTGCTGTCTCCGCTCTGCTGTCTGCTGTCTCCTCTCTGCTGCCTGCTGTCTCCTCTCTGCTGCCTGCTGTCTCCTCTCTACTGTCTCCTGTCTACTATCTCCTCTCTGCTGCCTGCTGTCTCCTCTCTGCTGTCTGCTGTCTCCTCTCTGCTGCCTGCTGTCTCCTCTCTGCTGTCTGCTGTCTCCTCTCTGCTGCCTGCTGTCTCCTCTCTGCTGTCTGCTGTCTCCTCTCTGCTGCCTGCTGTCTCCGCTCTGCTGTCTGCTGTCTCCTCTCTGCTGCCTGCTGTCTCCTCTCTGCTGTCTGCTGTCTCCTCTCTGCTGCCTGCTGTCTCCTCTCTGCTGTCTGCTGTCTCCTCTCTGCTGCCTGCTGTCTCCTCTCTGCTGCCTGCTGTCTCCTCTCTGCTGCCTGCTGTCTCCTCTCTACTGTCTCCTGTCTCCTCTCTGCTGTCTCCTCTCTGCTGTCTGCTGTCTCCGCTCTGCTGTCTGCTGTCTCCTCTCTGCTGCCTGCTGTCTCCTCTCTGCTGTCTGCTGTCTCCTCTCTACTATCTCCTGTCTGCTGCCTGCTGTCTCCTCTCTACTGTCTCCTGTCTACTATCTCCTGTCTGCTGCCTGCTGTCTCCTCTCTGCTGTCTCCTCTCTACTGTCTCCTGTCTGCTCAATACTTTTATTTTATTTTCTGTTTTCTTTCTTTTCATTATTTTGTTCTTCTTCCCTCATACATTTTTCAGTGTTTTATATTTTTCAGCCGGGGGTTGTGCACTAATGTGCGTGAGGATATTTGTGGGCACAGACAGACACACACACACACACAGAGGGTGCTGGGGGGACGGTGAACTGTAGGTTATGCAATATTGATTGGTTCCTCCACCATCGAGACCTCTGGCCAAGCAGGGCAGCTGTCTCAGTCATACTTATCATGCATAGGAAGTGTGAGTGAGTGCATCTATGTACTGTATGTGTGGTGAAAAACAATGATGGGGTCAGTTTGTGTGTGTAACAGTGAAGTGTATATGGCCCCGGGGTTGTAGATCTCACTGTCTGGCAGTATATGGCCCCCTCCACTGACCCTGCCAGGAAAGTGGTTCCGGCCACATCGCAGCACAGTCGCCACATTAACCCTTTCCCACCTGCTGACCACTGCTTCCTGTCAGACCTCTGAGCCCCTGCGCGTCCCCTTTCTCCCTCCCCTGACCTTGGCCGAGTATTGGTTCCTGTCAGCTGTCCACGCTGCTGCCCTCTGCTTTTTTTTCTCCCCCATGTCGAGCGAGGGATCGGGCTCCGGTCCAGACCGCGATCGCATGGGTCAAGTTCCATTTCACTCCCTACCCCCTTCCCTTAGCCACCTAACCATTCACTCTGTGCCGATCTGAAGTAACCGGATAGGTGGATGTAATAAAGGGATATTATAGCCTCAATATAGTTAAGTAGACCTTGCTATCACATCCTACACAGTCCATTCAGATCTGTACACTTCGAAGGGGATAGGAGACAAGGGAAGGTAGGTAGGGAGTATAGACTGAAATGAGAAGGGCCCAGAGAGAGCAGGTGCTCCAGTCACTCGTGCTTCACCTGGTTATAGCTAACCCAGCATGATGTCAGAACCAGTAACACACAAAGTGGACCTACAGATCAGGGTTATAGAGGGGGCGGGGCAAGCTGATATGTCTGCCCCACTCCACCAATCTGGTTGTAGTGGAGTGGGTTCTAACTGGCTGTGGAGGAAAGTGACCCCTAGCCCCCAGCCTTTACCCCCTAAATATGTGGACACAATGCCACTGATTGTGTCCACACCTGCCAGTCCAGGTCTCAATCAATTGGTGATTGATCACTTATCTTGCAGCTTTCATATGGGTGAAAGGACACCACAAAAACACAAGTCATAGACTGTTCTCTCTGCTACCGCACGGCAAATGGTACCGTCGCGCCAAGTCTAGGTCCAAGAGGCTTCTAAACAGCTTCTAATCAAATGGCTACTCGGACTATTTGCATTGCCCCCCCCCCTTTTATGCTGTTGCTACTCTCTGTTATTATCTATGCATAGTCACTTTAATAACTCTACCTACATGTACACGACGCCAGGACAGCGGAGTCAATCACCACCTTCCGTAGACACCTGAAACCCCACCTCTATAAGGAATACCTGGGATAGGATAAAGTAATCCTTCTAACCCCCCCCCCCCCAAAAAAAGATATAGATGCACTATTGTAAGTGGTTATTCCACTGGATATCATAAGGTGAATGCACCAATTTGTAAGTCGCTCTGGATAAGAGCGTCTGCCAAATGACGTAAATGTAAATGTACATATTACCTCAATTACCTTGACTGACTCTGTACCAGTACCCCCTGTATATAGCCTCGCTATTGTTATTTTACTGCTGCTCTTTAATTATTTGTTACTTTTTCTTTTTTTTTTCTTAACTGCATTGTTGTTTAGGGGCTTTGAAGTAAGCATTTCACGGTAAGGTCTACACCTGTTGTATTCGGCGCATGTGACAAATTAAAATTAGATCTGATGGCTTTCCAAGCAGAGAAGAAAAGTAAGGATATGTGTGAGAAAATACAGGGATAAGGCTTTTTATCTGGCTAGTGGTGGATGAATCTCTCTCTCCCTGTCCAGGTGGATTCTGGGATGTTAATCCTTGCAGCTAGCAGCACAGTTTTGGCTGTGAGATGACGGACGGAAGTTGAGGCTGCTTCTTCCAGATAATACCTACACGCACACAAACACAAACTCACTCAAACCAGAACAACCTGTCTCTTAATCTGTTTTGTACCCAAGAACAAGATTTGTCTAATCGTGACTGGTAAAGTAGAAGCCACAAAATTCAACACGAGCTTTAAAGCCCTATTTTCAGATTGACAGTCGGCCGCGTTATGGCCTAGATATGGCACATTGTGTTGCTACGGTGATCTGATTATAAGGTTGGGGCTGTGAGTTAATGTTTGCTTCTGTAAATCTCTTTAAGAGAGTTTAACAGTTTTTATATATTTTCTTTCTCTCCAGCCACATCTCAAGCCCATAGATTTAATATGACTCATACATCACATTATGTTAGCAATTAAAGTCCCCTAAAGCTAGTAGAAGGATTTTTAAAATGCGGATCCTGCTTTTGCCCCTCTAGATAGGAATTGCTTGCTGTTTGGGGTTTTAGGCTGGGTTTCTGTATAAGCACTTTGTGACATCTGCTGAAGTAAAAAGGGCTTTATAAATACATTTGAATGTACAAAGTGCCAGTCACTATCAATTCAAACATTACAGGGTGGAATGAGGAACTCCCTCAATCATATCCAATTTCAATATATTGAGTTAGACATGCTATGAAAATGCAGTGTAAATTGTCATAAGTTATCTCAGAGGAGAACTTGGTTTGTCTCATTGGAAGGAAGGAAGGAAGGAAGGAAGGAAGGAAGGAAGGAAGGAAGGAAGGAAGGAAGGGTCTCACCATGTGTCTGTTTTTCTTATCCAACCCCCCTGATATATATACAGTGCCTTGCGAAAGTATTCGGCCCCCTTGAACTTTTCGACCTTTTGCCACATTTCAGGCTTCAAACATAAAGATATAAAACTGTAATTTTTTGTGAAGAATCAACAACAAGTGGGACACAATCATGAAGTGGAACGAAATTTATTGGATATTTCAAACTTTTTTAACAAATAAAAAACTGAAAAATTGGACGTGCAAAATTATTCAGCCCCCTTAAGTTAATACTTTGTAGCGCCACCTTTTGCTGCGATTACAGCTGTAAGTCGCTTGGGGTATGTCTCTATCAGTTTTGCACATCGAGAGACTGACATTTTTGCCCATTCCTCCTTGCAAAACAGCTCGAGCTCAGTGAGGTTGGATGGAGAGCATTTGTGAACAGCAGTTTTCAGTTCTTTCCACAGATTCTCGATTGGATTCAGGTCTGGACTTTGACTTGGCCATTCTAACACCTGGATATGTTTATTTGTGAACCATTCCATTGTAGATTTTGCTTTATGTTTTGGATCATTGTCTTGTTGGAAGACAAATCTCCGTCCCAGTCTCAGGTCTTTTGCAGACTCCATCAGGTTTTCTTCCAGAATGGTCCTGTATTTGGCTCCATCCATATTCCCATCAATTTTAACCATCTTCCCTGCCCCTGCTGAAGAAAAGCAGGCCCAAACCATGATGCTGCCACCACCATGTTTGACAGTGGGGATGGTGTGTTCAGGGTGATGAGCTGTGTTGCTTTTACGCCAAACATAACGTTTTGCATTGTTGCCAAAAAGTTCGATTTTGGTTTCATCTGACCAGAGCACCTTCTTCCACATGTTTGGTGTGTCTCCCAGGTGGCTAGTGGCAAACTTTAAACGACACTTTTTATGGATATCTTTAAGAAATGGCTTTCTTCTTGCCACTCTTCCATAAAGGCCAGATTTGTGCAGTATACGACTGATTGTTGTCCTATGGACAGAGTCTCCCACCTCAGCTGTAGATCTCTGCAGTTCATCCAGAGTGATCATGGGCCTCTTGGCTGCATCTCTGATCAGTCTTCTCCTTGTATGAGCTGAAAGTTTAGAGGGACGGCCGGGTCTTCGTAGATTTGCAGTGGTCTGATACTCCTTCCATTTCAATATTATCGCTTGCACAGTGCTCCTTGGGATGTTTAAAGCTTGGGAAATCTTTTTGTATCCAAATCCGGCTTTAAACTTCTCCACAACAGTATCTCGGACCTGCCTGGTGTGTTCCTTGTTCTTCATGATGCTCTCTGCGCTTTAAACAGACCTCTGAGACTATCACAGAGCAGGTGCATTTATACGGAGACTTAATTACACACAGGTGGATTCTATTTATCATCATTAGTCATTTAGGTCAACATTGGATCATTCAGAGATCCTCACTGAACTTCTGGAGAGAGTTTGCTGCACTGAAAGTAAAGGGGCTGAATAATTTTGCACGGCCAATTTTTCAGTTTTTTATTTGTTAAAAAAGTTTGAAATATCCAATAAATTTCGTTCCACTTCATAATTGTGTCCCACTTGTTGTTGATTCTTCACAAAAAGTTACAGTTTTATATCTTTATGTTTGAAGCCTGAAATGTGGCAAAAGGTCGAAAAGTTCAAGGGGGCCGAATACTTTCGCAAGGCACTGTATATATATATTGTCATGACATTGGCCTCTTTGAGTACAGGGAGGACAGTTGACCCCCTGTTGGAGCCTGTTCTATGTTCACTATAAAACCCACCCTGACTTACTAGTCTAACAGACCAGGCCTCCACTCCATTGCGAGTTGGCCAATAGGTTTGACCATCCAAGTACTCTATTGAAAGTGAACTATACCACGTGGTTAACTTTTAGACTATTGATATCGACAGAATAAGAACAAGTCTTTGATATTAATTAATAGTCTGCAGCTAGAAATTATATCATTGAACGCGAAGACCAACGAAACATCCATTCTATGACGACATTAATGAATGTCGCTTTGAAAGATCCATTCTAACAGAGAGAGAGAGAGAACTCTCCAACAGAACGACGCTCCAACAAGGATCCCGACGACACACTGAGCGTAAATATATATTGATTGCAATTGTTCCCGAATGAGTGAGCGTTCATGTGCAAAGGATTAGCATATCAATTGTTAATATTAATGAACTCTGTGTACCTCCTCAGCTGAACTTTTATGACCCATTGTTGAACAAGACACCAGCCACGCCTGTTTTAGCCCACTAGGGCACATTACTCTACCAATTCTTTGTGATGATAATTACTGTTTGTATACTTTCTGTGAATTACTTAGTTTAGTAAATAAATGATTTTAAGACAATTGATGTATGGATGATTTTAGTAAAGACTCAGTTCGTGCAGATACAACAATTTACGATGTTTGGAATGAGACTGGACGCGAGGTAAAATACACCATTTAAACCAGAAGATAATCGGCCTATACTATAATAGAATATAATGTTATAATGTAGGAAAGTTATATTAGGAAAATTATAACTTTGTAATCTCAATATTTTCCTTGGTGCCCCGATCTCCTAGTTAATTACAATTAAACGATTAATCAGTTTAATCGCGTGATAATAATTACAGGGAGTTAATTGATAAACATGTCTTCAGTTTAATGGTACCCCAAAGACACGACTATATATATATATATATATATATATATATATATATATATATATATATATACATACATACACACACACACACACACACACACTAGGTTGGCGAGGCTGGAGCAGAGGGCAGTCCGAGGGCAGTGTCCAATGAGCAGTTTAGGGGCCTATGTTCCTTGCTCAAGGGAAAAGTGTGGGAAATGATGTCATCAATATGATATTAGATATACATATAGGCTAGCCTACTATACGCCTATGAGTTAGAGGTTGAGGTGTCTAAATGTGTTTCCACTCTGTGTGATTTGTAGACAAAAGACAGTGTGTGTTTTAACACATTTGTGAGGAAAAGAAAGCAGGGTTTACTTGCATGATTTCTCTGGCACCATTTAACATAACGCTCCCTGTCTGCCACCAGTAGTGCTTCTGCTGCTCAACTCAAACTTAGTGTGACACATTCAGAGCAGTGTGATTGCTCTGGAGAGAAGTTGCCCCTATCCACAGATCTATGATCAGATTAAATAACTCCCAATCTGAACCTTAACCATTAGCGGGATGAAGAATCATCTGACACTAGGTCAGATGAAATAACTCCCAATCTGAACCTTAACCATTAGAGGGATGAAGAATCATCTGACACTAGGTCAGATGAAATAACTCCCAATCTGAACCTTAACCATTAGAGGGATGAAGTATCCTGTGACACTGGGTCAGTGATTGGCGGCACTGCTGAAATCTGTTTCCCTGATGGTTTTGTAATATGTGTGATGTGGTTTGTTGATAACGTGTCATGTTTAGAGCAGTGTGATTTTCAGGGTCTTTCTTGGACTTAATTTTAATGTAAAATGTTTGTTAGTAGTTTTTGGGGGGGATTAATTATTCATTTAACTTTCATGACTTCAAAGCTGGATTTGATCCACAACCATTTTCCAAGTGTGCTGAGAGATCCACTACCCACTTACTTTGACCACACAGCATCCTTTCAACCTCCAATGCAATACTGTAGCTCACCAAACATGTTGCATCATGACCAGTATTCCTATACTGGAAATCCACTCTCCATTCGGACACTGCTAAAGTAGCCTACTGCTGCATATAACTAGTTGTGAGTCCATGCTTACGATACAAGTTTAGTACTAACTTAACTTTATGCTGTTGATTCTCCCTCTTATTAAATGCACTTTTGAAGTCCCTGTAGGTAGGAACAAATGCCATGAATTTCAAGTGTGGATCAGTAGAATATAAATGGAACTATACGTCCAAACTATTTTTGCTGTCTTACAGTGTCACGGAAGACATAAGCAGCTTCGCCTGCTGTGGTCTTTCCTCTCTAATGTGACTGTTGAGGAGTTCAGAACAGCTTCTTGCAATACTAATCTGACTGGGTTTAGAGATCTGTCATAGCAGGTCTAGTCTACTGAAGCGCTTATGAGGGTTATGTCAGTATTAGTTCTCTATAGTTACATGTTCCTCTACTTCCTGAATTGGTGTGTTGAGCGTTACTTAGTGCCTGGCTGTCTCTGTATACGGGTATTCAAACCACACAATTGTCTGGCCAGGCAACGCCATCTTGACCAATACAGAAACAGAGAAACGGACTTACACCCGAGCTCACATGACCTTAAGCAGGTAGAACACATACAGTTGAAGTCGGAAGTTTACATACACCTTAGCCAAATACATTTAAACTCAGTTTTTCACAATTCCTGACATTTAATCCTAGTAAAAATTCCCTGTCTTATGTCAGTTAGAATGTGAAATGTCAGAATAATTGCAGAGAGAATGATTTATTTCAGCTTCTGTTTATTTCATCACATTCCCAGTGGGTCAGAGGTTTAAATACACTCAATTAGTATTTGGTAGCATTGCCTTTAAATTGTTTAACTTGGGTCAAACTTGGGTCAAACTTTTCAGGTAGCCTTCCACAAACTTCCCACAATAAGTTGGGTGAATTTTGGCCCATTCCTCCTGACAGAGCTGGTGTAACTGAGTCAGGTTTGTAGGCTTCCTTGCTCGCACGGTTGGAATGGTGTTCCTCGGCTTGCAAGCCTCCCCCTTTTTCCTCCAAACATAATGATGGTCATTATGGCCAAACAGTTCTATTTTTGTTTCATCAGACCAGAGGACATTTCTCCAAAAAGTATGATCTTTGTCCCCATGTGCAGTTGCAAACGGTAGTCTGGCTTTTTTATGGCGGTTTTGGAGCAGTGGCTTCTTCCTTGCTGAGCGGCCTTTCAGGTTATGTCGATATAGGACCTGTTTTACGGTGGATATAGATACTTTTGTACCTGTTTCCTCCAGCAACTTCACAAGGTCCTTTGCTGTTGTTCTGGGATTGATTTGCACTTTTCCCACCAAAGTACGTTCATCTGTAGGAGACAGAACGTGTCTCCTTCCTGAGCGGTATGACGGCTGCGTGGTCCCATGGTGTTTAGACTTGCGTACTATTGTTTGTACAGATGAACGTGGTACCTTCAGGCGTTTTGAAATTGCTCCCAAGGATGAACCAGACTTGTGGAGGTCTTGGCTGATTTCTTTAGATTTTCCGATGATGTCAAGCAAAGAGGCACTGAGTTTGAAGGTAGGCCTTGAAAGACATCCACAGGTACACCTCCAATTGACTCAAATGATGTCAATAGCCTACCAGAAGCTTCTAAAGCCATGACATCATTTTCTGGAATTTTACAAACTGTTTAAAGGCACAGTCAACTTAGTGTATGTAAACTTCTGACCCATTGGAATTGTGATACAGTGAATAAGTGAAATAATCTCTGTAAACAACTGTGGGAAAACTTACTTGTGTCGTGCACATAGTAGATGTCCTAACCGACATGCCAAAGCTATAGTTTGTTAACAAGAAATTTGTGGAGTGGTTGAAAAACTAGTTTTAATGACTCCAACCTAAGTGTATGTAAACCTCTGACTTCAACTGTAGATGTATCTCTATGGATGTCCCATTGCTGTGATTTCTGGTCCCTGTCACGGGCGTCGTAAGGAGTGGACCAAAATGCAGCGGGTATATTGATCATCTTCTTTACTTTATTAAAGAGAAGACACTTAAACAAAACAAACGACGAAAACAGTCCCGTAAGGTGCACAGACTATACTAGGAACAACCACCCACAAACACAAGTGAAAACAAACACAACCAAATATGGCCTCCAATTAGAGACAACAACAACCAGCTGCCTCTAATCGGAGGTCATTGACAAAACTAACATAGAAATAGAAAAGCTAGATAAGCACATAGAAATAGATAACCTAGAACATAAACCAAAAACCCCGAAACACACAAAACAAACACCCCCCTGCCACGCCCTGACCAAACTACAATAACAAATAACCCCTTTTACTGGTCAGGACGTGACAACCCCGGTGTCGACCATGGGGCCACATTCCAACTCTAGGTTGGAGGCCTTGCTTTGGTGAGCACAATCCTAGGCGCTGGTTTGATTATGTAAAGCCAGAGAGCGTGTTCTTGTCTTAGCCAGGACTCTGAAGCCCTGGAGGCAGACAGGCAGGTCAGGGTCATTTCCTGGGGGCAGAAGGATGACATCAGGCCAGAGAGAGGGATGAATTTTTTATGTTTTCTGGCCTGTTCTGTTCTGGCCCACCTCAGTGTATCCCCTCTACCCACTGAAAGAGTGGCTGGCTGCCAGATTGTGTACAGTGTGTGTGTCTGTGCCTGTCTGTGCGTGGGTGTATGCCAGGCAGCACCATCCTGCGAGGACTTGGCACACTCATCACAGTCAGAGCAGGTCCAGTCTGAACAGGTCACACAACACCCGGCTCCAGACAAGTTAAGTTTTAATGTCAGGTGCACAAGTGCAGTGAAATGTCTTTTTAACCCCAACAATGCAGTAATAAATATGAATGTTTTACTAAAATACCAAGGTAGAACAAAAACAATAAGAACTAAGACAAGCTGTGTGTTTAATTCTAATGTCACTAATTGTGAGGTAATATGAATGCAGTACTTGTGTGCCTGTGTGTGCGCATGTGCACGGGTGTATGTGTGTGTGTGTTCCTCCGCATTTTGTTTGTTACTTACAATAAACTACTGTGTGTAGCTGCAAATAGCAGGTGCTGTTGATGACTCAGTGGAAACATGTTTTGGACTGTGTTCAGTCAGTAGTTTACCAAATGAAGCACATTGTTATTACGTCAAACACTTTGGCTGCCCTGACTGTCAATGTTGTCACATCTAATTCTCTCCTGTTCTCTCTCTCTACCTGCCCAGTACACAAAGCTCTACCGCTGTATCCTTTGTGTGAATTAGTGGCGCGTTGCCAGGTTTGTAAATATGCTGGCAATATTCCAGGGAATATGCTGGAACTGGACACAGGATGTTGTGTGGTGGTGTTTTTCGGGAAGGTTTATTCGTTGGAAGAGGTCCGTAATTCAGCGAACCTTGTTTCCAGGTTTTAATGAATGAATGTGAATGAATGAATGCGAGATCTCATTACATAACCGCATATCCTCAGCTGCCTGGTTTAGTCGTCGATGGCCGCCAGGTACACACGCCTTCTGGGACGTTGGCCCTGTCGCACCGCCTATCAGAGCGAAGATATCCCTCTCTCCATCTGTCTGACTCTCTCTTTCAATAGCCTAAATACTGAATGTCTGTCTCTTGTCTTTTCCTGTCCTGTCCTTCTCTTTCACCCTTCCAGATGTTCTACAGTATATCTATCTTTCTCTCTCCTTTTCTCCCTACATCTCTCTATCTATCCCCATCTCACTCCCCTCACCGTCTCTCCTTTTTCTCAGTAATGTCTTTGTGAACACACATACTGTAGTAATCTCTTACACAAAACTAGCGCAGACAGCAAAGTGCAGTCAGTGAGAGAACCCTCTCCCCCCTCCCTATGCTTCCTCCAGAGATGTAGATAAATATTTCACACACCATGCCACTCTCCACCCTGCCCATAATATCTTCCCCCATCTGAGGTAAGAGAAGCCAGCTACTGCCCACCATGCTTCCAAGTCTCAGTGTACAATGTTTATTCACAAGCATTTCAGGAGACAGAATCGACGATAAACACAGAAAGTGATGAAGCCAGAAGCTATATAGCCGCTATATAGCCGCTATTTACTTCTTCCTACCATATTACTGTACCTAGAATGACCCAGTATCTATCTCAATTGACTGCAGATTGTTGATGTCCAATCGACAGCAGGAGAAAGAATCACAGAATCGCCACTAACCACAGAAGCCAGACTATAGCCCCAATCGTTGCCCTTGGTCTCTTGCAGTATGGACCCATATACCTTACCCAGAATGGCCCAGTAGCTATCTCAATTGAGTGCAGATTGTTGGTACCGATTGACTGCAGCATGTGGCTGACTCATTGCAGGGGTTTACGGTGTGGAACGAACCATCACTCTGCCTTTGAACAGCTTGCTGTAAATGTTGATGGCCTTGGTTTTATGGGTCTCTAGCGCAGGACTGCTGCTTCTGGGGGAGTTGGTGGTCTGTTTCTGGGGGAGTTGGTGGTCTGAGTCTGGGGTTCTGGGGGAGTTGGTGGTCTGAGTCTGGGGATCTGGGGGAGTTGGTGGTCTGAGTCTGGGGTTCTGGGGGAGTTGGTGGTCTGAGTCTGGGGTTCTGGGGGAGTTGGTGGTCTGAGTCTGGGGTTCTGGGGGAGTTGGTGGTCTGAGTCTGGGGTTCTGGGGGAGTTGGTGGTCTGAGTCTGGGGTTCTGGGGGAGTTGGTGGTCTGAGTCTGGGGTTCTGGGGGAGTTGGTGGTCTGAGTCTGGGGTTCTGGGGGAGTTGGTGGTCTGAGTCTGGGGTTCTGGGGGAGTTGGTGGTCTGAGTCTGGGGTTCTGGGGGAGTTGGTGGTCTGAGTCTGGGGTTCTGGGGGAGTTGGTGGTCTGAGTCTGGGGTTCTGGGGGAGTTGGTGGTCTGAGTCTGGGGTTCTGGGGGAGTTGGTGGTCTGAGTCTGGGGTTCTGGGGGAGTTGGTGGTCTGAGTCTGGGGTTCTGGGGGAGTTGGTGGTCTGAGTCTGGGGTTCTGGGGGAGTTGGTGGTCTGAGTCTGGGGTTCTGGGGGAGTTGGTGGTCTGAGTCTGGGGTTCTGGGGGAGTTGGTGGTCTGAGTCTGGGGTTCTGGGGGAGTTGGTGGTCTGAGTCTGGGGTTCTGGGGGAGTTGGTGGTCTGAGTCTGGGGTTCTGGGGGAGTTGGTGGTCTGAGTCTGGGGTTCTGGGGGAGTTGGTCTGAGTCTGGGGTTCTGTGGGAGTTGGTGGTCTGAGTCTGGGGTTCTGGGGGAGTTGGTGGTCTGAGTCTGGGGTTCTGGGGGAGTTGGTGGTCTCAGTCTGGGGTTCTGGGGAGAGTTGGTGGTCTGAGTCTGGGGTTCTGGGGAGAGTTGGTGGTCTGAGTCTGGGGTTCTGGGGGAGTTGGTGGTCTGAGTCTGGGGGAGTTGGTGGTCTGAGTCTGGGGTTCTGGGGGAGTTGGTGGTCTGAGTCTGGGGTTCTGGGGAGAGTTGGTGGTCTGAGTCTGGGGTTCTGGGGAGAGTTGGTGGTCTGAGTCTGGGGTTCTGGGGAGAGTTGGTGGTCTGAGTCTGGGGTTCTGGGGAGAGTTGGTGGTCTGAGTGTGGGGTTCTGGGGAGAGTTGGTGGTCTGAGTCTGGGGTTCTGGGGAGAGTTGGTGGTCTGAGTCTGGGGTTCTGGGGGAGTTGGTGGTCTGAGTCTGGGGTTCTGGGGGAGTTGGTGGTCTGAGTCTGGGGTTCTGGGGGAGTTGGTGGTCTGAGTCAGGGTTTCTGGGGGAGTTGGTGGTCTGAGTCAGGGTTTCTGGGGGAGTTAGTGGTCTGAGTCTGGGGTTCTGGGGGAGTTGGTGGTCTGAGTCTGGGGTTCTGGGGGAGTTGGTGGTCTGAGTCTGGGGTTCTGGGGGAGTTGGTGGTCTGAGTCTGGGGTTCTGGGGGAGTTGGTGGTCTGAGTCTGGGGTTCTGGGGGAGTTGGTGGTCTGAGTCAGGGTTTCTGGGGGAGTTGGTCTGAGTCTGGGGTTCTGGGGGAGTTGGTGGTCTGAGTCTGGGGTTCTGGGGGAGTTGGTGGTCTGAGTCTGGGGTTCTGGGGGAGTTGGTGGTCTCAGTCTGGGGTTCTGGGGAGAGTTGGTGGTCTGAGTCTGGGGTTCTGGGGAGAGTTGGTGGTCTGAGTCTGGGGTTCTGGGGGAGTTGGTGGTCTGAGTCTGGGGGAGTTGGTGGTCTGAGTCTGGGGTTCTGGGGGAGTTGGTGGTCTGAGTCTGGGGTTCTGGGGAGAGTTGGTGGTCTGAGTCTGGGGTTCTGGGGAGAGTTGGTGGTCTGAGTCTGGGGTTCTGGGGAGAGTTGGTGGTCTGAGTCTGGGGTTCTGGGGAGAGTTGGTGGTCTGAGTGTGGGGTTCTGGGGAGAGTTGGTGGTCTGAGTCTGGGGTTCTGGGAAGAGTTGGTGGTCTGAGTCTGGGGTTCTGGGGGAGTTGGTGGTCTGAGTCTGGGGTTCTGGGGAGAGTTGGTGGTCTGAGTCTGGGGTTCTGGGGAGAGTTGGTGGTCTGAGTCTGGGGTTCTGGGGAGAGTTGGTGGTCTGAGTCTGGGGTTCTGGGGAGAGTTGGTGGTCTGAGTCAGGGTTTCTTGTGGAAAGTCCTATGACAAATGTATGTGTAAAATCCGCCATACAAAGACACTTTGATTGATGCAGGTGTTTAATTGGTTTGAGGGTGTACATTGTGATTACGACACACTTCAGATGAGAACACTGTATGCTTACTGTTTCTCACTGTTACTGTAGATCAGCTGGACCGTCTCTCCTCTAATATTTATTGTACTATTTGTGTGATTAGATACATGTTCACATGGCCTAGAGAAAGCTTTATGGCATGCACTCCAAAGCATTTGTCAAACATTGTGGCTTCCTCCTTATGTTGAAACCTGCTGGCTTCTGGGGCCTGTTCAGCAGAGTGCAAAGTTAAAGGCTATAGTGTCGTTGTGTAACTCTTCCTTAGCGTAGCTTTTAGACAATATCCAACCTTTCCTCCCCATACCGTCTGGTCATCCTAAACACCAACACTGACGAATTCAATTGCATAAATACAATCCCTCAGGTCATAGGCTTTAAAGTGTATTGTAGATAATAGTTTGTCAACCCCTGCATGGATGGACGTACTTCACCGGTAACACTTTACTTGACACCCAGTGTCATAACACATTATGACCTTGTCATAACCTGTCATGACAAACATATTTACACCTGTTACAAATATTGCATTATTTTATGTAGGTGTCATAACCAGCCATAAGTGTCAAGAACTTTCCTTTTGTTTTAAAGTTTGTTTCTTAAATCCTTTGTTGTTGTAATGAATTCTTTAGTCATGTTTTTCATGTTTTTCCATATTTTAACTAACTTTCATGAAGCATTATGACCATCCTGTGTCACTTTAATTGGACTAGGAAAATAACTTTGTCACTGTAAGAAGCATTGACCATCCTGTGTCACTTTACTTGGACTAAGAAAATACACTTTGTCACTGTAAGAAGCATTGACCATCCTGTGTCACTTTACTTGGACTAAGAAAATACACTTTGTCACTGTAAGAAGCATTGACCATCCTGTGTCACTTTACTTGGACTAAGAAAATACACTTTATGACACTGTCAAGAAGCATTATGACCATCATAATCATATAAGCCAGATAGGCCTATCACGTACCTGCCCTTATATCAGTCATGTCAAAAAGAGTGTTACGACCATATTATAACAGGTTATGATACGTTATGTAAAGTGTTGCCACTTCACCTTTGTGTCTACAACAACCAAAATAATCCTAACTATTGGGGTGGGATCACATTCAAGAAATGTTTGTTGCAGTCATGTTTTTTTCCCCAAGACAGCGCTCAGTTCAATAGTACAGTATGTCAAACCAGCTTATTGTTAATTTCAATGAAATTCCTTGATTTTGACTGACAAACAAAAGTGTAAGTAGGATCATTTGTGTCATAAAGTCAGTATATTCCAAAACGGAGTTTCGTGAGATTTGTCTAACTCGGGTCGTCATGATTTACATATATGCTTGGACTGGAATATTGTGGTGGTATGTCCATTAAAACGCAGGCGATTGGGCTGATATTTTATTCCATGAAATAGGAGAAATGGTAAAGGATGGGTAATTAATCTGCAACAGTAAGCACATGACTAGTAACATCAAATCAAAATCAAAACATGGAATAGGACAAATAGGGCTGGAAACAGGAAACACATGATAGACAAAATGTCAACCAGAAAAGTTATCAAATTAAAAAGTCAAACAAATGAAGAGGAGCACAGCACTTACATTTCAAACACACATCCAGGTAAAGGGAAAAACAGGCAGGTGAGGCCATTTTATGGAAGAGAGTGAGAGGAAGTTCTGCCTTCTGTGGTGGACTGGAGACAGGAGGGAAGTGTATGGTGATTGGTTAAAAGCTAGTCCATCAGGAAGTGTGTATCACATGGGTGCAGCCATAAAGAGCCTATGAAATGGATAGAAGGGCTGTTCCAGAATGTGGTGAAAATGGCAGCCATATGGGTCAGGGAGAAATCCAAACCAGTCTAATTGGAATGAATGGCAGAGGCATAATCCTGACTTTACTTATGCCTTCATTTGATTTTCATGGATGTGATATATCAGTGTAATAAAATTGTCAACCTAAAATAGTCATTTTAATTATAAATACAGTTTATACAGGTTTATACCAATTCTCTCTATAAATAGCCTCTAAAATATATGTACACAGACCATACAACATCAGTACTTGTTGCCTTTACAACTTGTCTAAGTCCTATCAACTGATTCTAGCCAGTGTATGTACGGCTGTGGATTGACTGCATCGTTTGATTGGAATGTTGGCAAATTGGCAGTTCATTTGAAAAGTTTATGGAATCATTCATCTAAAACTGGATGGCTAGCTAGCTAACAAAAAATAGAGTGCAGATACATTCTTCAAATTCATTATTTTACACAATTACTTATTACAGCACTGGCAAACTATGGTTGACCTACTCCCTGACCAAAATGGCTGACCTTTATCCCATCATAAGAAGGTTCATGCCATTCTAGTTTTTTAATGACTAATTATATGGGTGCATCTCAATTGTATTTCCTTGATTCGTCACATCCTCTCTGCCTGTCTCCTTCTAAAAATGAATTGGAGAAGGTACAAGGGGAGGAACCTCAGACCTCCTCCAATGCCTTTTTTAGGTGAGAGAGCCAACACGAGGAATCAATGAAATACAATTGAGACTCACTCCCTGACAAAAATCAGTACAAGTTGGAAAAATGAAGGAGTCAGAGAAAATATGGGATAAAAGGACATAATCTCAACCAGTACATTACAACCCAGTACAGTATAGACACGGAGACCAATGTTGATTAATGGTTGTACAAGTTGTGTTTATTCCATGTGATTTACAAGGATATAAATAATGACCAAAATGTACAAAATCTGTGTGCTGGAAGCCCAAGCCTATGTACATGAGTTAGTCCGCAGTGATGTCATCACCCTGTCCCAACCCTCCCCAATACAATCTCTACAACCATAGATTTTATTTTCATTTTGGTACCTTGTTTCCAGTGCGATGTGCGGCAAATATTTTATTCCTTTATTTTTGTAAATGTTTTACTACATTACATGTATGAACAATGAGCTGGCAAAATATCTATGTACATTTAGAGAGGACTATGTATTCATCCGAAGAATACATAAATACTGTGGTAAAATATTCCATCTGCTTGGAGTTATGAGTCTAGCCCCATGAGAAACAGATTGGTGTGTTGACCGGACACACCAATAATAATACAAATAATAATAATAATAATAGCGAGAGGAGCCATCGGAAACATTCACTCTCAGTATAGAACTATTATGGTATTTTTTTAAAGGATGGCAATCATTCTCAAGCCCGGATTTTTTCATTTCAGCATATCATATAAAAATAATGTAACATTAAGACAAGAGTAGACAAGAATAATCATAAGGTAATATAATACTCTCATATGAAACATTTAAAACATCCGGCATTAATATGAATATTTCTTTAATTGGGATGGATGGCGTTTTACTCAGGTAGGCGGAGCCATCCTTTGTGATGGCACAGGGCTCACCTGTTGCATGGTGGTCCGGCACGGCTAGTCCAATTATATCCGTATTATTGACTATTAAACAAAACTAAAACAAGAGGAAAAGAGCCAGCCAGAAGTCCTTTACCTCATCCCCATTCAAATACAGACAGTTGTCCGTTACCGTCCAGACCTTTGGTGACCGTGGTATAGAGTTCAAAGGTCAAGGTCCAATTGAATGCAGAACAGGGGCTAGAGTTGTAGTTGTGGCTGCTTCAATAAAAGTCTACATTCACATATCTGACTGACATCTGTTGCTAAGCAGTCCCTTAATTTTGTGTGTGTGTGTGTGTGTGTGTGTGTGTGTGTGTGTGTGTGTGTGTGTGTGTGTGTGTGTGTGTGTGTGTGTGTGTGTGTGTGTGTGTGTGTGTGTGTGTGTGTGCAGATAGTCCATGGGTCCAATGTTTGTGGTTTGTGGGAAGATGGATGTCCTCGTTTTGTAATCAACCTTAAACACCAAGTTTAGAGTGAGTGTCCATGTTTGTAGTCCTTTGACACAGAGACAGAAGGGTCCACATTTGTAGTCCTTTTTGCATTGTGTGTGAGAGGGTCCATGTTTAAGGCTGGCTACATTCTTTGCATTCCACAGTAATAGACATGGGCGTCCGGCATTGCCCTGCGAATGAGATCACACCACTTATCCAGAGTTCCCCCCCGCCTACACCACCGGCCCCGCCCCTCCCTCGTCACCAGTCAGTCCAAAATGGACTCCATGCGCCTCACAAGCCACAAGCTAAACCTTTTCAGCATTTCCCAACAAAACAAGTATAGAAAGAAAATGATGAATCTAATAATAACCCATTTAAAACAAATTCAATCTGGACACAGGTATAGCGTGTGGTTTAAAAACGATTCCTTCCTGTGTCAAAGGTCAATTCGTCTCAAATAAACAAACAACGCTTTGCCACTGAAATTTCTCAAAATATGTCTAAAAAAAATAATCTGCAGTAAAAATCAAAGACTGATATATGATAAAAACAGGAGTCTGCTTTACTAGCAACTTTTTTTTTTAAGTAACATTTGCTACATCATCTCTCATAGCAGTCCATTATCCTCTCCAACTGGATGGAACTGATAAACAAATGTTCCCTCCACCTCCTCTGGGTTGCCAGTACTGGACAACAAAATCCCTCAAAACATCAGCACACAAACCTAGTGCTGGAGAATTGGCTTTGCTCTAAAAAAACAAAGACAAAAAGACTGTTAGGGGTGGGGTTCTTAGCAGCATAATGGTCTAGATATTCTCATTCAGCTTGTCGAAGGGGTGAAAAAAGAGAGACAAAAAAGAAAAGCGAGGAGCGGAGGAACAGCAGTAGGAAGAGGAAAAAAATGAGATATAACCAAATGGTTCCACCCCCCCAGTCAGGAACAAAAATAAGAGGGATTGACTGACTGACCAACCAACTGACTGCCTGCCTGACACATAAGAGGGGAGGGCTGACCATGGAAAATGGAAAAATAGAACTGACTGTTGCCCCCTACAGGTCTAGACAGAGAGGTGCACCATCACCCCAAGGGTAAAAGTTCATGCTCCGCCCCTGCAGGCAGGCTAAGGCGTCAACAGGACAAGGAAGGGGGGGGGGGGGGGAGCAAGAGAGAGGAATGTGTGAGAGAGAGACACACAGCGCAGCGCCAAACGGCATCATGCAGAGGTTGCGGCAGCTAACGGTGGAGCGGGTTTTTCGGCCAGTGAGGTCACACACGTCGCCGCATAAGAGAGTTGCTCGTGCCGTGCAGCTCCGTTGGGGGGCCTCTAGAGGGCCAGCTCTCTGCAAGGCACACACACAGGAGTGGACAGGCGGGTGGTATACGCTATTAGAAAATAGTGGTCTCATACTTGGTGTTCGCTCCTCTCTTGGCCTCCTGCCCTGGTTCCACTATCCACGGCACGTTGGCATGACCCTTCTGCTCCATCGACGGCTGCTCCATCTGAGAGAGGGAGAAGGAGTGAGAGTAGGGAGAGAGAGGGGAAATAAAGTGGGAGAGAGGATGGAGAGAGAGAGGGTTGGTTAAATGTTGTCAGAGAAAAAGTGGGATAATAATACATGTCAGGAGAGAGAGAGAGGTCTGGGGCTGAGAGAACAGGAGAGAGAGAGAGAGAGAGGTCTGGGGCTGAGAGAACAGGAGAGAGAGAGAGAGAGAGATCTGGGGCTGAGAGAACAGGAGAGAGAGAGAGAGATCTGGGGCTGAGAGAACAGGAGAGAGAGAGAGGTCTGGGGCTGAGAACAGGAGAGAGAGAGAGAGAGATCTGTGGCTGAGAGAACAGGAGAGAGAGAGAGAGAGAGAGATCTGGGGCTGAGAGAACAGGAGAGAGAGAGAGAGAGAGAGATCTGGGGCTGAGAGAACAGGAGAGAGAGAGAGATCTGGGGCTGAGAACAGGAGAGAGAGAGAGAGAGAGAGAGATCTGGGGCTGAGAGAACAGGAGAGAGAGAGAGAACAGGAGAGAGAGAGAGATATGGGGCTGAGAACAGGAGAGAGAGAGAGAGTTATAGTGGAGAGGCACGATCAGAGACTTCCACAACAACACTTAAATATGGAGGCACTTGCTTTAGGTCTGAAAATATATTGTTGGCATCATATCAATGTATGAATCACAATGTATTTTAATGAGGAAAGAAAACAGTATAAAATATATAATATTACAAATAATCTCTGTACTCTAACCCCACAACACCTTCCCATTGTTGAAAATGACTTGTTCAAGACCAAGCTATGCTCTTTCCCTCTCAAAAGTTAACTTTTCAACAACCAATCAAAATGCTCATTCTGGTTGCCGAGGGTGCTTTCCTTCCACCACATTGGTCCGTGATAGACTAAAAGATGATTTGGGGAGTGGGTCCCTGCCTGTGAACACTGCAAAGCTGAAACTGGAAGAATGTATGAATGCACACACACACGACCTGAGTGGAGTTGACAGAGGCAGGACCAAACACCAAGACAAACAGAAAGAGCAGACAGTCAAGAGTAAGAAAGAACGGAGAAGGGAGGAAGACCTGAAAGGGAACTTTGTGAGGGTGACGGAGGAGGAGTGGTGAAGGAGGAGGAAGTGGAGGGTGGAGAGGAGGCCGGTGGGGGGTGTATATGTGACCCAGCGACCAACGGCTAGAGGGGTACATGATGACCTATAGGGGGAGGAACACAGAGGTCACAGAGAGGTCAAAGGGGGCCTGCTCGGCAACAGCACGGCAACGACACTGAAACCGTATGGTAACAGTTCGGTAACGCCATAGTAACACAACTGCAACGATGGTTAACACCAGGGACACACCAAAGGAACACTTCATGCAGGCAGAAGAACACACATACAAACACACACAAGGATGAGGTCGAGAAAGGAGGACAAGACAGAGGAAGATTTAAAAACTAAGCCGGAGAGAAGGAGGAGGAGAGTAGGAGAAGAGGAGGAGGAGAGAAGAGGAGAGAAGGAGATAAGGAGGAGAGAAAGAGAGGAGGAGAAGAGTAGGAGAGGAGGCGGAGAGGAGGAGGAGGAAAGGAGAGAGGAGGAGAGGAGGAGAGTAGGAGAGGAGGAGGAGAGAAGGAGAGGAGGAGGAGGAGAGAAGAGGAGAGAAGGAGATAAGGAGGGGAGAAAGAGAGGAGGAGAAGAGTAGGAGAGGAGGTGGAGAGGAGGAGGAGGAGGAGGAAAGTAGAGAGAAGGAGGAGAGGAGGAGGACTGGAGAGGAGGAGGAACAGTAATCCACAGGTTTACACAGACATAGAAGTGCTGCAAAATAATGACTGTGAACAGCTGCTGGTGGGAATATTAAGTGAATCCTGCAGCATGCTTCACTGTAGTTCCCTCCACAGCACTACACAGGCCATTAACTACATTACCCGCTCACACAACACAAACACCCGCGCACACACACATACAGGCATATGCTCAAAAGCGCACATACTC